>NC_138768.1:407716155-408009155 GCF_965119305.1 Pelophylax lessonae | reverse complement strand
CAAAAAAAAAAAAAAGCCTTGTTTTTGGCCACCAAAAAAAATATAAAAATTTATAAAAAATACCCTTTTTTTGGGACCCAAAAAAACAAAAAAAAAAAAAAAAAGCCTTGTTTTTGGCCACCAAAAAAAATATAAAAATTTATAAAAAATACCCTTTTTTTGGGACCCAAAAAAACAAAAAAAAAAAAAAAGCCTTGTTTTTGGCCACCAAAAAAAATATAAAAATTTATAAAAAATACCCTTTTTTTGGGACCCAAAAAAACAAAAAAAAAAAAAAAGCCTTGTTTTTGGCCACCAAAAAAAATATAAAAATTTATAAAAAATACCCTTTTTTTGGGACCCAAAAAAACAAAAAAAAAAAAAAAAAGCCTTGTTTTTGGCCACCAAAAAAAATATAAAAATTTATAAAAAATACCCTTTTTTTGGGACCCAAAAAAACAAAAAAAAAAAAAAAGCCTTGTTTTTGGCAACCAAAAAAAAAATGTTTACAAAAAAGCCTTGTTGTTTTTCTGGCAACGGACAAAACCACAAATGTTTACAAAAAAGCCTTGTTGTTTTTATGGCAACGGACAAAACCACAAATGTTTACAAAAAAGCCTTGTTGTTTTTCTGGCAACGGACAAAACCACAAATGTTTACAAAAAAGCCTTGTTGTTTTTATGGCAACGGACAAAACCACAAATGTTTACAAAAAAGCCTTGTTGTTTTTCTGGCAACGGACAAAACCACAAATGTTTACAAAAAAGCCTTGTTGTTTTTCTGGCAACGGACAAAACCACAAATGTTTACAAAAAAGCCTTGTTGTTTTTCTGGCAACGGACAAAACCACAAATGTTTACAAAAAAGCCTTGTTGTTTTTATGGCAACGGACAAAACCACAAATGTTTACAAAAAAGCCTTGTTGTTTTTCTGGCAACGGACAAAACCACAAATGTTTACAAAAAAGCCTTGTTGTTTTTATGGCAACGGACAAAACCACAAATGTTTACAAAAAAGCCTTGTTGTTTTTCTGGCAACGGACAAAACCACAAATGTTTACAAAAAAGCCTTGTTGTTTTTCTGGCAACGGACAAAACCACAAATGTTTACAAAAAAGCCTTGTTGTTTTTCTGGCAACGGACAAAACCACAAATGTTTACAAAAAAGCCTTGTTGTTTTTATGGCAACGGACAAAACCACAAATGTTTACAAAAAAGCCTTGTTGTTTTTCTGGCAACCGACAAAACCACAAATGTTTACAAAAAAGCCTTGTTGTTTTTCTGGCAACCGACAAAACCACAAATGTTTACAAAAAAGCCTTGTTGTTTTTCTGGCAACGGACAAAACCACAAATGTTTACAAAAAAGCCTTGTTGTTTTTCTGGCAACCGACAAAACCACAAATGTTTACAAAAAAGCCTTGTTGTTTTTCTGGCAACGGACAAAACCACAAATGTTTACAAAAAAGCCTTGTTGTTTTTATGGCAACGGACAAAACCACAAATGTTTACAAAAAAGCCTTGTTGTTTTTCTGGCAACCGACAAAACCACAAATGTTTACAAAAAAGCCTTGTTGTTTTTCTGGCAACCGACAAAACCACAAATGTTTACAAAAAAGCCTTGTTGTTTTTCTGGCAACGGACAAAACCACAAATGTTTACAAAAAAGCCTTGTTGTTTTTCTGGCAACGGACAAAACCACAAATGTTTACAAAAAAGCCTTGTTGTTTTTCTGGCAACGGACAAAACCACAAATGTTTACAAAAAAGCCTTGTTGTTTTTCTGGCAACGGACAAAACCACAAATGTTTACAAAAAAGCCTTGTTGTTTTTATGGCAACGGACAAAACCACAAATGTTTACAAAAAAGCCTTGTTGTTTTTATGGCAACGGACAAAACCACAAATGTTTACAAAAAAGCCTTGTTGTTTTTCTGGCAACCGACAAAACCACAAATGTTTACAAAAAAGCCTTGTTGTTTTTCTGGCAACCGACAAAACCACAAATGTTTACAAAAAAGCCTTGTTGTTTTTCTGGCAACGGACAAAACCACAAATGTTTACAAAAAAGCCTTGTTGTTTTTCTGGCAACCGACAAAACCACAAATGTTTACAAAAAAGCCTTGTTGTTTTTCTGGCAACGGACAAAACCACAAATGTTTACAAAAAAGCCTTGTTGTTTTTATGGCAACCGACAAAACCACAAATGTTTACAAAAAAGCCTTGTTGTTTTTGGTAACAAACTAAACCACAAATGTTTACAAAAAAGCCTTGTTGTTTTTGGTAACAAACTAAACCAAAAATGTTTACAAATAAGCCTTGTTGTTTTTATGGCAACGGAAAAAACCACAAATGTTTACAAAAAAGAATTGTTTTTGTGAAAACCTTCCAAAAAATGATGTCAAAACATAAAAAATGTTTAAAATGTTTATCTAAATTAAATTTAAGTATGTTGCTCTTTGCAACACAAATGTTACATTGGCAATTTAGTTCATTCTATTATATATTGTAATATATTTTTTGTACGCTACAGTTGGTAGACACCCACATGTGTTATTAAAACATTTATTTTATTACCCAAGTTTTCTTTTTGGTGTACACATCGAATGTCTTTTGTGTTGTATTTGTTTACTTGAGTGGTGTGGTCTGTAATTGTTAGTATGTTGGCTTTGGTTTATGTTAGCCTTGAGACTTGTTTTGAAGCTACATTTGAAGGGAGACCTTTTCTTGGGTCGTTATGTGAACATTGAGTTATCTAAATTTACATGAAATCATATGTTTGGAGATAGAGAAGCACGTGTGTATAAATGCCTACATTAACCAGGGCCATTACTTGGCCACCAACACTCCTAAAAAACCAAAGAGCAAACACAAACTAATCATTTTGCATAAAATTTTATTTCATCCCCAAAAGAAGCACTATAATAAATCATATTGTGCCACCCTCAAATTAAAAAAAAAAATGGCCCAAAAAATTGGCCAATGTAAATCATTAACAAAACTAAACCAAATTAAACAAAAAAACAAAAAATCAAGTTGGTGGTCGTGCCTGAAGCAGTGTGGTGAGCATTGTTAAGTTTCCTGCCATCAAATGGTGTGCCAAGAGTTCCATCTGGTCTGGGGTTAACTGTAGAGTTGTGCTCAAGTGGCCCATTAGGATCATATCTTCTGTCTGAGGCTGCTGATGATGCAGGGTGTTGAACGTTGGAAATGTCCCAGACAGAAGATGTTCGGCCAATAGTGTCATCTGCTCTGGGGTCAGCCTAAGCATTTGGGCAACGTGTGCCATTACCATGAGATGGGATCGTTGCTGCTCCAAGGCTATTTGATGCTGCTGGTGGTGCAAGGGTTGTGAAGATGTGTGGGGAGTGGTGGTTGATTGTTTGTTGTGGTCCACGGTGCGGGGGCAAACGACATGTCGCATTGGTGACAAAAAAGAAGAACGGCCTGGGGAGGAGTGAAGTGATAAAGGTGTGGAGGGAATGTAGTCAGGTGGAAGGGGTACTGTGGAACCAGTGCGCATTGAGGTTGTGCAGGAGGATTGCTCATTGAGGGGTGTGGGAGTCCGAACGGAGTGTGAAGTGCTAGGAGTGGCTACAGGAGGAATTGTCCCATCCCCAGCTGCCTGACAAGTGGCCAACACTGGCATTACCCTCCCACTACCACAACCTGCAGTGGCAGGTGAGTGAGATGTTTGGGAGGGCTCTGCCAATGGGGCATCTTCAGATCCAAACAGGCATTGGCGTGTGGCCAGCACCTGAGTGTCAACACTTTGCCGATCCCGTTGATGCTGGTCTGCTAAACTTACCAAGCTGTTACGCATATCCTGTTGAACCTGTAACATATCCTGGTGAACCTGTACCATTGTTGCTACAGATTCCTGTATGAGCCCGAGCAGACGTACTGCCTCAGTAGATTGCTGAGTACGCCTCCTTAACTCATTTTGGACCTGATACTCATCAAGCAGCCTCTCGGCTACATCCAGCATAGATGGACGAAGTTGGGTAGGTGACAATCCCTCTGCATCTAAGGCTACCTGAAAGCAGAAGAAATAGACCAAATCATTATCAAACATCATGACTAAATATTTCAGATTAGTTTGACAACTTAACACCCCAAGCAGAACGTTGAAAAGTTTGATGTGCTTCTAATGAGTACTTGTTCATTGTAAGATTATCCAAGCTAGCAACACTTCTGATAATGGGTACATATTATATTGGTGTGACTAATATGACAAAGGCAAAAAAGATTCAACATGAAGGTGTTCCCAATTAACCCTGGTGTGGTAGGTTGTTTATGCTTTTGGTAAATCTGTTACTACACCAATGACTTTATACATCTACGTATGTTGTCTAAAATCTTGCCATCAATCGGCTACAGGACAACCCAACCAAACGATACCCATGAATTTGGACCTGGAAAATCAAAGACGGGCCGGACTTTAAAGATCCTGGATGTTTTTGGAACATTAGTGGCACACCAAATTATAACATAATTCCCTGATGTTCAAGATAGAACTCTTGTTGTGCTGGTGCATCGTCAGAATGTCATAGCACTAATTTAACACACACAATGTAAGCCACATCTAGTCCAAAATCAATGCTACCATTGAAATGTTACATGTGCACCTTGTTCCCTTATATCACATACCACAGCACTGGATGCAGAATCGTCGCCAGCTCCTGATCCAACTCCAGCTGCAACCTCAAGAGGGGCCTGATGTTCTTTTAAAAACAAAAAAAAAAAAACATGTTTAGTACATAACCTTAGTCAGTAATGATTATGGCCAGATTGCCCTCCTAGCTTCATGAATGAAGCATTGAGGCCAAACATTCAAAAGTGCTTTCCTGGGCTCATAGGACACTTGCTAAACCCTCCCAAAGGTTAAGAAGGCTTGGTCTGCCTACTAATGACGGCACCCATTAATGCTGTCAACTGTGTTTTGCAGGGTAAACATCTAAAAGGCAACACTCTTTCCTAAGAAAAAACATGTGTGTTAATGGGGTTAATAAGATTCAAAAAAACATTATTTGACTAGACATACCAACACCTTCCTCCAGGCCTAGCTGCACTGGGTGTGTTCCCTGCTGCGGATCTTCTGTAAAGGACATAGCAATATGAGCTATCTTGGAAAAAAAAAAACATCTACATTGTTTGGCACAGTATGATATTGGACCTACCAGGAGGAGGGTCAGCACTGATGTCAACACCTGTGAGTCCGTCTGGTTCGCCAAGCTGCATGGGCTGTGGAGGGGCTGAGATCCGTGCTACAGATGAACAAATTGCAGGTTGGGGAAAACAAAAAAAGGACAATTGGAAGGGCAAGTATCACATTCTCTTAATGTCACACATAGGATAGTAGTTAATCTTTTCCAAACAACTCACACAATTGACATCCAAGATAATATCCTACCTCGGTGCAAAGCATCCGAATCTAAGTCCTCTCTGGTAAAGATGGTATCGGGTCCTATGATGTTCAAGAAAGGTAATTGATAATCCCAGAGAGAACTTCGTGCACGTTCATCCAGCCGACCTTGACGGTCATAAAGACCCTCCGCAGCCCATGCAATTAGCTTCTTCCGAACGGACGCACAGATGTCGGTGACCTTCTTCCGCACACTGTCACGGTGGCGAGGTGCTTCACCCAGTGCATTTACAGCATCCCGGATTTCATCCCACAATCTGTTCTTCTCTGTTACTGAGTAAGACGCGGCCCTGGTCCCATGTATCGCCTGATATCTGGCCATATAGGCGTGGACCAGGGCACAGCACTGATTGTGGGTGAAACGGGGAAGCCGGGGTAATGTGGACAAGCTGACTCTGGTGGACGGACCCGCTCCAGGACTACTGTCAGAAGAGCCAGCTTGTCCACTTGGTGTGTTAACACCTCCCCCGGCTTCCTCCTCCGGGATGGGGATGGTGGACTCCCTCATGGATACAGCTGGAGCCTCCCTCACACCAGAGCCAGACGATCTGCCCACCCTGCCCCCCCTGCCCCCCCTGCCCCCCCTGGCCCCCCTGGCCCCCCTGGCCCCCCTGGCCCTTCTCATCCTTCCAGTGGGTGGGGCCATGGGAGCACGAGGTGGGCAGAGAATCTGGCTGTCCAGCAGCAGCAAAGAGCCCCAAACTCCTAAATCTGAAATGACAAAAGAGAAAACAGAAAAAACAGGATTTGCAGATTGCTCTTCATATACAGTATAATTAGTGAACAGTTACAGAACACACTTACCTAATGGCACAAACAGACTTGGTCGTGGTGGTGGTGGTAGTAGTGGGCAAAGAGCAGAAGAGGCTGCAAAGAAAAGGAAAAAAAAAAAACACATAAGAAAACGCATATGGGTACAAATCACACGAGGCCCTCCAAACACTTACCTAATGGCACAAACACGGTGGTGGTGGTGGTGGTGGCAAAAAAAGCAGAAGAGGTTGCAAAGAAATGTACAAAAAAAACACATAAGAAAACGCATAGGGGTACAAATCACACGAGGCCCTCCAAACACTTACCTAATGGCACAAACACAGTGGTGGTGGTGGTGGTGGTGGTGGTGGTGGTGGCAAAGAGCAGAAGAGGCTGCAAAGAAATGTACAAAAAATACACATAAGAAAACGCATAGGGGTACAAATCACACGAGGCCCTCCAAACACTTACCTAATGGCACAAACACAGTGGTGGTGGTGGTGGTGGCAAAGAGCAGAAGAGGCTGCAAAGAAATGTACAAAAAATACACATAAGAAAACTCATAGGGGTACAAATCACACGAGGCCCTCCAAACACTTACCTAATGGCACAAACACAGTGGTGGTGGTGGTGGTGGTGGTGGTGGTGGTGGCAAAGAGCAGAAGAGGCTGCAAAGAAATGTAAAAAAAAAACACATAAGAAAACTCATAGGGGTACAAATCACACGAGGCCCTCCAAACACTTACCTAATGGCACAAACACAGTGGTGGTGGTGGTGGTGGTGGTGGTGGCAAAGAGCAGAAGAGGCTGCAAAGAAATGTACAAAAAATACACATAAGAAAACGCATAGGGGTACAAATCACACGAGGCCCTCCAAACACTTACCTAATGGCACAAACACAGTGGTGGTGGTGGTGGTGGCAAAGAGCAGAAGAGGCTGCAAAGAAATGTACAAAAAATACACATAAGAAAACTCATAGGGGTACAAATCATACGAGGCCCTCCAAACACTTACCTAATGGCACAAACACAGTGGTGGTGGTGGTGGTGGTGGTGGTGGTGGTGGTGGTGGTGGCAAAGAGCAGAAGAGGCTGCAAAGAAATGTAAAAAAAAAACACATAAGAAAACGCATATGGGTACAAATCACACGAGGCCCTCCAAACACTTACCTAATGGCACAAACACAGTGGTGGTGGTGGTGGTGGTGGTGGTGGTGGTGGCAAAGAGCAGAAGAGGCTGCAAAGAAATGTACAAAAAATACACATAAGAAAACGCATAGGGGTACAAATCACACGAGGCCCTCCAAACACTTACCTAATGGCACAAACACAGTGGTGGTGGTGGTGGTGGTGGTGGCAAAGAGCAGAAGAGGCTGCAAAGAAATGTACAAAAAATACACATAAGAAAACGCATAGGGGTACAAATCACACGAGGCCCTCCAAACACTTACCTAATGGCACAAACACAGTGGTGGTGGTGGTGGTGGCAAAGAGCAGAAGAGGCTGCAAAGAAATGTACAAAAAATACACATAAGAAAACTCATAGGGGTACAAATCACACGAGGCCCTCCAAACACTTACCTAATGGCACAAACACAGTGGTGGTGGTGGTGGTGGCAAAGAGCAGAAGAGGCTGCAAAGAAATGTAAAAAAAAAACACATAAGAAAACGCATATGGGTACAAATCACACGAGGCCCTCCAAACACTTACCTAATGGCACAAACACAGTGGTGGTGGTGGTGGTGGTGTAATCCTTTATAGGCAAAAGGAGGCTGCAAACATTAAACATACATGAGAAATCGCATGACCTACATACGTGCACATAATAAATTACAGTTATCAGGAAAGCAAAAATGGTGTCTTTGGAAGCTGGGAAGGTAAGGGGGCAGGTTTAGATGCCAAATCTAGACTGCACACCTTTAACAAACATGAGAAAACACATGTCCAAACCACATGCACATGGGGCCAACTGCCAATGATTAAAAGACACTTGAGGGGTTCCCAAGCTATTGTGGGTTGGAGGGGATTCACCATAGACAACTTAAGCACACCCAAGATAAGTACAAATTGTCTCCTTCCTTTTTTTTGGGAGAGAGAGATACAATTGTCTTACCTCCAGATAATGTAGGTTGTGGGTCACAGGGTCTTGCTAGCACATAAGAAACATCGATCTATAACATCCAGCAGCCATATTGGCCATGTGCTCCTTTTATAGCTGGCTCACAGGTGTGATAATTAGCGGCCGTTTCTATATATATCTGCGCATTCGCGAATTTGCGCGTTCAAAATGGAGGACGATATCCCAGACGCATTAGATGGGGCAATGCTGGCATTTATTGGTGCCTTGTTTGAGGAGGCCCTGGCACAGGAGGCAGCAGAAGGTGGGGAAGCTGCAGCAGCAGCAGCAGCAGCACCTCCAGCAGCAGCACCTCCAGTCCGTGTGCCCTTACCTCGCCAGCCACGCATTTTTGCTCCAAGGATCTATTTGGACAAGCTGCGGGATTCTGATGTCAGGAGGAAGTTCCGGCTCGAGCGAGGAACTATTCTCCACCTCTACCAGCTCATAGCAGAGAAAATTGACCCGGACACACAGCGCGGCCATGCGGTGCCCGGCATGGCCAGATTGCTGGCCACTTTGTATATTTTAGGGCGTGGCAGCTTCCAAGCCACTTCGGGAAGTATCATGGGCATTAGCCAGCCCACAGTTTCAAGGGTGTTCATGTTGGTCATTAATGCCATAGTGGATATAGTGCCCAATTTTATCCACTGGCCACAGAATGAAAATGAGTGGAATGAAGTCAAGTTGGGTTTCTACCGGCGGGCACACATGCCGCAAATCCTAGGGGCAATCGATGGCACCCACATAGCCATTAGGCCCCCAAGGAGCCACGAAAGTGAATACCGGAACCGCAAGCAGTACCACTCTGTGAACGTCCAATTAGTGTGTGACGCCAAACAGCGCATCATGAGTGTCAACACTGGTCACCCAGGGTCGTGCCATGATTCCAGTATGTTAAGAACAAGTACTCTGTACGAGGTGTTTGAAAGTGGACAAATGCCCGAAGGGTGGCTTATTGGTAAAGTATTTTGTCTTAACAACATAAACTGTAAGATTACATAGACATAGGAATAAGCTACATCGGTGTACACCCTGATTTAAGCAAAGCCTACCTAAAATGGATGTGTTATTAGTTGTCAGGCTGTTCACACACAACCAGATCAGCAGCTTAGCAGCTCACAAAAGAAAGATTTGCAAAGTTGTCTTTGAGTCCAATGAAGGTGGTTAACCAATGTGTAAATGGTGTCCTCTAGCCACCCAAAGAAAACCTACAAATGATTCCAATGGTATTGCCATATCCCCAAAGTACTTTGCATAAGTGAGTCAATATTGGTTTCCTCACTCTAGTTGCAGATATATTCCAGAAGTAAGACCTAGGCTAATGTAATAGGAACAAAATAGGGGCCAAGTTGGAACTTGCAAGAGAAACCCACCACTTTGTGTGTCCTTTTTCCCATTTGTATTAGTGATTTAGGCAGTTAGACAGAGTTGAGATGTTTCATATGATTTTTTGCAAACAGACAAGCAGGTTGTTTAGTAAAATGCCTAATTGTCTCCCATTTTGAGGAGTCATCTAAAGTCACATGATATGAATAACTAATGTATATTTTTCTTATTTTTCAGGGGATGCTGGTTACCCGCAGCTGACGTGGCTGATGGCTCCAATCAGGTACCCCCAGGGCCCAGCAGAGAGGAATTACAACAGGGCCTTGCGGAGAAGCCGGAGTATCATTGAGTTGACCATAGGTCTTCTCAAGTCCCGGTTTCTCTGCTTGGCCCGGCCTGGGGGTGAACTCCTGTACTCTCCTACAAAGGCTTCCAAGATCATCCTGGCGTGCTGCGTGTTGCACAACATGTGCGTTGCCCGGGATGATTCTTGGGAGCTGACGGAGGAGAGGGAGCCAGAGGTCCGTCAGCCGGCGGCCCCCAGGCGGCGGAGCACCGCTGCCGGTATGGCCACCCGGAATACCCTGGTTGCTAGCCACTTTACATGTAAGTACTGTAACCGGTCAAGATAGGGCATGTGTATTAATTAGCTAGTTAGCAGAGGTGCCACTCACAGGGAGACAGAGGGTGATTATCATCTGCCAATGACACTTGCCATTGTAGATAAAGTGTAGTCAACATTGGTAAAATTGTGTTACTTGAGCAAAAACATGCACCTCTAACCATAAACATGTTGGTATTGTGAATAGTGTAAAGGGCTGAGAAGAGCTGGCAGGTGTTTATTTGTGTCTATGCCACCTGTGTAGTTATTGATAACATGAACGGCTGCTTGGTATCTTATGGTGTTGTAATTTTCCAGAACATCAACATCTTGGAATCATGGCACGTACCATGGGAAGCCTGTGGTGATGGGCTGTCTGGCGTCACAGGTGTGTATTCAAATGTTTACATTAATGATTTCTGGTTTGTGTAAGTTGGCATAAAATGTGTTATTTCACTCGTGATGTCGAAATTAAATGAAGTTCAGAATGAAGCAAACAGGCATTAAGATGTGATTTTCATAATGAAATGTCTTATCCTTTGTTTTATTTTTCCAGGAGTGGTACTGCTTGCGGGTGTAGGTGGTAGAAACCCACCTTGATGGACTCCACTCATTTTCTTTTGTGGTCAGTGGATATTTGGTAAGGCACATGGCCAATGACCAACATGAACACCCTGGAACTTCGAAAGTGGCTTGGAAGCTGCCCAGCAACCTTGCCATGCCTGTCCCCTATGAGCTGGTAGAGGTGCAGAATGGATTCTGAACTCTGCCGGAAGTTGTGGAAGACATCAGAATCCCGTAGCCATGGAGCAAAGATCGTGGTCTGGCGCTGTAAAGGCACACGGACTGGAGAGTGACAATATTCTTTTGCTGCATCCCTCCTTCTGCTGTCATTCTCAAATAAATAAATACATTAGAATTGAACATGTGTTTTTTTGTTTTGTGTGGGTGCCTACAGACAAAAGGGCCATCCACACTGTAAGATTTAGAGAAGACTTTATCCTTCCGATTGACATTTTCTATGTAGTGCAAGGGCCTGCCTGATTGCATCCAAATTGAAAGTGTTGAGGTTTGAGCTTCTATTATATGGTTTGGTTAAGTCTACAGGAAAAAGTCTAGACAAATTGTTAGTGTATGGCCCATTAAGCTGCCAAGGCCGGAGTTTTGCACTTTGCATGCTGCTTGTACTGGTGATGTGAGGGGTTGTAATGTAGAGTAGGGATGTGACAGTGTTGTGTTGAGGTGTGAGGCAAATGTAGTGTTGGACTATGAGGGCCTGTGTTGTTGAAATATGGAGAGAGTCCAATATCAGACACCTATGTTTATTGGTCAAGAAATTGTAAGAACCATGGTAAATATGTAAAGAATTGTATCTCGATAAAACTAGGACCACACTCATAAAATCAAAATTGTGTTGTTTCCATTGATGTGCTTGAAATTTGGGTAGGACACCCCCCTCCCCCCCCAAATTCAAGATAGTTTAAAAAACTGTTTAAAAAAATGAGAGTGAAAAGAGATCCCAAGTGTAGTGATGTGATTTGAACCCATGACGTTGTGAACTGCAGTGAAGTTGCAAAGCACTTAGCTATTGTGCAGAATAAAGCTGTATGGTGGAAAAAATGGAGTGTGTTAAGGCTAAAAAGCACATATAGCTAAAGAACTAAACATTGTATGGAATGTGGGAAGAAGACCATGGTAAAATTGTGAGGTTTCATCTTGCCCTGAAGTAGGGTAGGGGTTTGGTCATTTGCCTTTGGTACTTTCCTTCATAAGATCGATTCGACACACAGACAAGATCAAAAAAACACTTAAAATGGTGTAAGCTTGCAAGCGCTTCTGAGTGTAACATTATTTAGCAATATATATGATGTAATCCGTTACATTTTAGCAATATAAACAAAAAAAGAAAATAAAAAAAGTAGGTGGAGATGGTAAGCCTCGAACCTACAGCAGAGGGAGATGAATTACAGACATGTGATGTGTGCACTAATCCACTAGCCCACATCGCTATGTGAAACTGCTATAAGCACGAAGACATAAGTTTGCGAATTGGCGAAGCCGCGATCGTAAGTGAATCCCGCTGACGGCGGAATTCATTATTGCTGTTTTACTCGCCAATTCGCCGCAGCGCCAGTTAATTGATTTGAACGCGGCGAAACTGAAACACGTCATAGAGGTTTGAAGCTGCAGTTTCTTTAAATCCGGCCCTATATCTCAGCATATGAATTTTGCAGACTTTTAGTGGCTATCCGGTAAGCACATTTCCTACAGAGACCGTGGAGTGTGATCTATGCTTTCAGCGTCAATCAAGTTGTTATATGGGACATTGATTTTTGTTCGGACATTAATTTTTGTTTACCCACTTCACGCAGCGCGGCTTATTTTTCTATATCTTTTTGTAATGAGCATAACACAGCTCCTCCCATGCTTTAACCTTAAATGTACCTCTTTTATAATACTTCTTCCTAGTCCAGCGATCCCAATCTTGAATATATTTTACAACCCAAGGCCCATATTTATCAATCATCTCTTCCTTCGGGGTCAAGTGGTAGGGTTCACCACGGTTAGAAGCCCTCTTTGAAGCGATTTTATTACCCATCCTTACGGATTATGGACCCTGAATTGATTTCCCAACCTTAAGCGGTTGCCCCCCAGAGGTAGCTAATCTCTGGCCAATGATTGGGTTGACAGGTACCGCCCCTGTCACCGTTGCTGCCTTTTTCACTACTTGTCAATATAGAATTTTTCCTATGCTGACTATAGTCCTTCAAAGTTAGCCTGGAGATTCCTGAACTTCCTGCGAGTTCAAATCCCCCCGTGGACTTTTCCAAAGTATTCCAAAAAAAATGCTTAATGTATGACTATTATTTTGGTTATCTCAAGAAAGTTAGCATAACCCTTTGAGTGCTTGGAATACATAGGGTAGTTAATAAGGGCACAATTATTTGCAAAACGATTTGTAGCAGTTACAATATAGCCAGCGTTCACAGGTCTAATTACAAAGATTATTCAGTGTGACTTAGGCTGGCCACACATGTTCAACTTTCTTGTACAATTCTATTTTAATTATTTTAGTACAAAATTTTAGTACAAAAAAAGTTCAATATATAATGTTCATTTCAGCTTAGGAATATTAGAATTCAATATTTCCATTACACTCCCCAGTGCTGGCAGCACCCATGCAGCCCCAGACCATGACACTCCCACCACCATGCTTGGCTGTAGGCAAGACACACTTATCTTTGTGCTCCTCACCTGGTTGCCGCCAAACACGCTTGACACCATCTGAACCAAATATGTTTATCTTGGCCTCATCAGAACACAGGACATGGTTCCAGTAATCCATGTCCTTAGTCTGCTTGTCTTCAACAAACTAGGGGCTTTCTTGTGCATCATCTTTTCTTCTGGGACGACAGCCATGCAGACCAATTTTATGCAGTGTACGGCGTATGGTCTGAGCACTGACAGGCTGACCCCCACCCCTTCAACCTCTGAAGCAATGATGGCAGCACTCAAATATGCTATTTCCCAAAGACAACCTCTGGATATGACACTGAGCACGTGCACTCAACTTCTTTGGTTGACCACGGCGAGGCCTGTTCTGAGTGGAACCTGTCCTGTTAAACCTCTGTATGGTCTTTGCCACCGTGCTGCACTCACTGAATTATCATATCTCCTAAAGGGGAAGTGTACTATATTCCATATTATCCTCCCCACTAGCTACCAGCACTATGAACACCCCCAGGGAGGGCCATACTATAGACCCCCAAGAGGAGCTTTAAACCACAGGGCCCCCTGCCACCCAGGGGGAGGATGGCATCAGAGGGGGTTATTAACAATATTATATTAGAGGGGGACCATCATACAATTGGGGCCAATACCCTGCAGAGTATCACAGAGGAAAGGCTCCCACAGAGGGAATTGGAATCAACAGCAAGATTACCAGCAAGAATTATACAGAGGACAGAGGGAAACAAGAGGAGAAGAGGAAAAAAAACAATTAGGAATGGGTGTTTTTAATTTGAGTACTGCCGTTTTAACAGAAGCGAAGTTAGAAATTATATGGTAATATGAATTCTCTAAATTCCCCATTTCAGGTTGTACGCGTCAGGGTTGCCCATTATCTCCGCTTCTCTTTATAATAGCCCTTGAACCTTTGGCGGAACACATTCGATTGAATCCTGATATTCGGGGGCTGGAATTGGCAAGAGTGCATCATAAAGTGCCATTGTTGGCAGAGGACGTCCTAATGCATGTTACGTCTCCTCATACCAGTCTTCCTAACTTACTCTCACTTCTGCACGGTTTCGCCCCCTGAAAGAGTGTATCAACGTGCCTTACAGAAATTATATTTCATATTACATTTTGTTAGGGCTCATTCTACGATGGAAGGTGGCCCCCTGCAATTACAGATTTAACGAGCCAGACTAGCACTCATTCATAACAACCTTGGACAGCAGACAGCTATATTTGCATTTAGACAACATGTTAAACCACCTGTCCATTCATTCATTTGAACACTTGACAGACGAATTCCAGCTGGATCTAGACAGACGCATTGGTACAATGCCAGCGGACACCCCTACTCCTGGAAGACTTCGCATTCGTTCGACAGTGGTACGCTTTGTAGCAAGCTGAGTACTAGTAGCCACTGTTTGGTTACTTGCAACATGTGCTCACCCCCCCCCCCCCCCCCGAGAACCTCTCCTCATTTTGCCCTTGCTCACCCCAGGAAAAGAGAGAGACACGAGACATTCATGTCTCCACTTTACAGTCGAAGTCAAGCCGATTGGACACAAAGGACATTGTTTTTACGTTGTAGCCGCCAGGGACTTGGTCTGACCGCTCTGAAACGAGGGTTGAAAGGGAATTTTTTTTCTCTCATTAAACGGGAGGTTTATTTTTTGCCCTTTCCTGGAAAAGGCCTTAGGACATGTTGAAAAATCACATGCCATCGTCAACAGGTGGTATGTGCTGCCATGGTCTATTTGTAGTGACTTTATTGCAATAATATGGAGTTTGGATTTTTCAGGCCATGGATTCTTGCAAGCTATGGCCCTCCCCATTGAACATGTCTGTTTTGATTTGATAGAATTCTAAGAAGTTATAGCCCTATGTGCACACAACCAAGTCACCAGCCTACATACACCTTGGAATATGATGTCACCTGTTTTGTGCTATTCAGAGACTCTAAGTGATCCCACCGTTATGAATAAAAGTTGGGATCAAAGGTTGGGTTGAAAGAGTGTATCAACGTGCCTTACAGAAATTATATTTCATATTACATTTTGTTAGGGCTCATTCTACGATGGAAGGTGGCCCCCTGCAATTACAGATTTAACGAGCCAGACTAGCACTCATTCATAACAACCTTGGACAGCAGACAGCTATATTTGCATTTAGACAACATGTTAAACCACCTGTCCATTCATTCATTTGAACACTTGACAGTTGGATATTTTGCATTTAGATTACAAGACATGTTGCATAGAGATTGCTGACGCCACCCATAAACAATTGACAATTGCTTACATTAACACAGACAAGCTGAACACAGACGGTCCGACTACAACAAAACACCTCATATTGACACAGATGCATGGCGAAAGCAAAAGGCCCTTTCATGTACTGTTCTGTCTGAGATGTGCTATTGTTAATGAATTGTAAACCAGTTGAAGCAGTTTTTTCCTGCTTAAACATGCCTTAAATATGAGCTACACGTGCAATAAAATCAGTTGTGACTGCACTAAGTTTGAGTGCTATGTGTCGTCATAACTCCCGGCCGGACGAGAGAGAATTCACTATCTATTGGGGGGTTAGCAACTGACGGGCTGTATATCATCGTGATTGCCTCCTGACGAGAATTGAGCTAACACCCCCTTATCGGGACATCAAGTTAATCGCACTAAATCCCATGCACTAAATGTCTCACTATCAGACTCGGTTCAATACTCTTTGGCAACTAACTTCTCATTTCAGTGGTCGCCCTCTCTTCCCTCATTGCTTTATTCTTTTCTTCTGGGAGCCTCTAACACTCAAACCCCCTCCTACTGTGCACCGTGAGAGGCAGACTTAGGAGCCTTTCAATCCCCTGAGGACTGGTCCAAGATGTGGGAGGCCCTTTTTCAGTCCTCTCGTAACGTTAAAGCATTAGAGAATTCTTTCAAGGTTATGTCCAGATGGTACTACACCCCAGGGAGAATTGCAAAATACCTCCCGACCTACCCAGCATTGTGTTTTCGGGGTTGTTCTGATTAGGGCGATATGAAGCACATATGGTGGACATGCCCCAAAGCTAAAAGTCTGTGGATTCGGGTGTACGCTTTGGTCAATACGCTCTTTCATTCTAGAATAGGACCAGTGGGAAGCTCTACTTCATAAACCCATCTTAGAGTTAACAAAACATGAACGTATCTTGGCAACACATATTTTTATGGCTATGAAAAAAAAACCATTGCAAGGGTGTGTAAAACACCTCTCCTTTCTTTCGAGGAGGTAAAGCGACGGGTGCATGGTACGCTTACGAACGAGAAGCTTACGACGATACTCACGGACAATAGAGACAAATTTTGCAATATTTGGCAACCCGGGCTGGACCAGTTTCCAGCGATGAGTCCGCCTTGCCGCTTTCTGGTTTATTAGGAAAATTCTGTTCAGCCCACTGGTGGCGGCCTTGGATTCCTTGGGGTGGTGCTTCTTTTCTTTTTTTTTACCACTCTCCTCCTCTCGGTCTACTATTCTTACTCTTCTTTTCTGTTCTCTCCTTTTTTCTATTTCTTCCTCTTTACCTTTTATTTTTGGTTAATTACAGCCAGAGGCTCCTGTGTGGAGATTGTTACTGTTTTCTGGCCACATTTTTGGGGAAAAACTTTTTCTCCCCTATCATTTTTATATGGATATACTCTTAAATTTTTTCTTTTCTTCTGGTCTTGGAGAGACTTCTCGGACTTTACTGCATATGCAAACATAGGTCAATCTCAGGTCTTATATTGGCTACATGATGATTTCTGGAATATTGTTTGCTTAGCATATCTTCTAGGTTCTGACCATTGAGAACTATATGACTTGTTATTACTCCATAGACCGTAAAGGTACCAATACATGCTTACCTGGTTACCATAATCTTTGTTTAAAGTTACAAGATATGCTATGTATGAGGCCTACAAAGAAAATGGCCTCTGCCCCCACCTATTACTGGCCTCCATAGCAAAGAACACATGGAAGGCCAACGCACATGAAACAAACAAAAGTAAAATTCCCAGTTCAATTTGCTAGCCAGTTTGCTTACCAACCAGATTAACCTGTCTAACAGTTTGCGTCAAAACAGGGGTTTAGTTAGCACACATTTGCAAACGCATGTGAAAGCTGCAGGGCCACTTCACGGCTCCCTGTATACCTGCAGTCCTAACTCTAATGAATTTATATGAGCCTTCACAGTGGAAGCACATGCAAACTAATGGATAGATAGGGGGCAGGTGAGCCTGGAGGTGGCCCATCCCTCCTAAAGGTAATTGGGGGCATAATGGATGCCCAGCTGATGGTATTACAGTAAAGGCATCCAGTATGTCCACTCACCAGTACACATTAACAACAAAGAAAATGGCCTCTGCCCCCACCTAATACTGGCCTCCATAGCAAAGAACACATGGAAGGCCAACGCACATGAAACAAACAAAAGTAAAATTCCCAGTTCAATTTGCTAGCCAGTTTGCTTACCAACCAGATTAACCTGTCTAACAGTTCCACTGTGAAGGCTCTTATAAATTCATTAGAGTTAGGACTGCAGGTATACAGGGAGCCGTGAAGTGGCCCTGCAGCTTTCACATGCGTTTGCAAATGTGTGCTAACTAAACCCCTGTTTTGACGCAAACTGTTAGACAGGTTAATCTGGTTGGTAAGCAAACTGGCTAGCAAATTGAACTGGGAATTTTACTTTTGTTTGTTTCATGTGCGTTGGCCTTCCATGTGTTCTTTGCTATGGAGGCCAGTAATAGGTGGGGGCAGAGGCCATTTTCTTTGTTGTTAATGTGTACCGGTGAGTGGACATACTGGATGCCTTTGCTGTAATACCATCAGCTGGGCATCCATTATGCCCCCAATTACCTTTAGGAGGGATGGGCCACCTCCAGGCTCACCTGCCCCCTATCTATCCATTAGCTTGCATGTGCTTCCACTGTGAAGGCTCTTATAAATTCATTAGAGTTAGGACTGCAGGTATACAGGGAGCCGTGAAGTGGCCCTGCAGCTTTCACATGCGTTTGCAAATGTGTGCTAACTAAACCCCTGTTTTGACGCAAACTGTTAGACAGGTTAATTTGGTTGGTAAGCAAACTGGCTAGCAAATTGAACTGGGAATTTTACTTTTGTTTGTTTCATATGTATGAGGCCTACTTGTCTGTGGCATGTTATGTAACCTTCATCAAATTGTCGTCCCCCACTGGCCTTGGAGTCTGTTTACTGCTTTATGAGTTTGTCTTTAGTCAATTAAAATATTGTGAAAGAAATAATCAGGAGACAAGGATAGATTCTCTGAATACCTCTGTTGAGCTGCCCTCTTATGCGCCCAAATATCTAAGAGTGCTCCATGATCCAGACACAGCATGCACCACCCGATACATCAAAGAAAAAGATTAGGACAGATATAAACTTAGAAGCGCTTGAACTCCCACCTACCCAAAGTTTTGATGTCAGCTACAGACCTACCTCTCCGAGCAGCTTCAGAGGTGGCTCAGATTCTAAATGAATGGGGCGTAAACTTAAAATTTTGTAAACCCAGATAACCTAAATCTTTTTTGAAAACAAAATCAAACTGATATTTAGTAAGCAGAGAGCCGTCAGTATGGATAAGCAAATGACCCGAACAGGAGGGGTTGTAACGAAAGTTATTGGCGAACCATCTTAACTGGGCAAATACCGCTATCCTCATTCGTAAGAATGGAAAGCCATAGACCTTTTCCTGTAATTGTAATAATATTGTCTTGGATACGGGTAGCCTACGATCTGGAACAAAATGAGTATTTTTTTATAGTCTTTTTAAGGTCTGTTTCACCATGAAAAAA
Source organism: Pelophylax lessonae (assembly GCF_965119305.1). Lineage (NCBI taxonomy): Eukaryota > Metazoa > Chordata > Amphibia > Anura > Ranidae > Pelophylax > Pelophylax lessonae. Next base: position 407,989,897 of record NC_138768.1, on the reverse strand, counting down.
AAAAACATGCACGCCAGGAGTTTCATTAGCATAAAGAAAAAAAGAAAAACCTCATCAAAGATTATATAAATGACAAAATGACACCTTCAGAAGCATCTTCAGGGCAATAACCGCCATTCCTAGAAAAGGAGGCCCATTTTTCCCAAGACGATGAGTAATCTGACCGAATATGCAAAGCGGCAGAGTTCTTGATAGCCCGAACTGCCAACATCAAATCAGGGCCCACAACTGCTCTGGGCATGCATGGCCCTCTGGGTCTGTATTGGGAAGAAGTTGAAGAAAAAGGAGGACCTGAAAGCGAAATAGGGAGCCAGGAAGGATATAAGACTGACCAGGGACAAACTTTGCCTTTATCCAAATATTATATTTTAACCACTTGTCGACCAGCCGCCGTAGTTTTACCGTGGCAGGTCGGCTCTGTTACACGAAATGACGAACATGTATGTCGATTCATGTAGCAGTTAGTGTGGGCACCCGTGCGCATGTACCGATTGGCTAAAGGGGGAGCCATTTAGCGGGTCCGGTGGCTGCAATGTCCACCGGGCACCCGCGATCGCTTCCCATGGAGACAGATTGGCGGTCTGCCGCTGAACACATTCTGTTCTGTCAGTAATGAACACAGGGATCCTGTGTTCCTCCTATGTAGGAACACAGGTCTCTGTGTTTTTCCAGTGAGCCCCTCCCCCACACAGTTAGAAAGCTCCCCTAGGCACACGTTGAAACCTTTGATCACTCCTGGTGTTAACCCCTTCCCTGCCAGTGTCATTAGTACAGTAACAGTGCATATTTTTAGCATTGATTACTGTAGTAATGTAACTGGTCCCCCTAAAAATGTCAGATGTCTGATCTGTCCCCCGCAATGTCACAGTCCTGCTAAAAATCGCTGATTGCTGCCATTACTAGTAAAAAAAAATTACAAATCTTTTTCATAGTTTGTAGATGCGATAACTTTTGCGCAAACCAATCAATATACACTTATTGCTTATAAGCTGGATGACAAAAACGAACTTTGAAGATAAACAGTTTACGTATAACATGCCTCTATTATCGGTGTGCAGAAGGATGCGCTTATTAGCGAAATCGGAACCCCACAATTCGACTGTTTTTTGGTAGCTTTAAGTACCCAGGGTTCCGGCCAGCCCCCACAGCACTAATTTGATTCCCAGATAGCTGCAAACCCTCCGGAATGTGTTGCATCCGTGAACAAGTGAAGAGTGTCCGAATCCACAAATTCTTCCTGGAAAAAGGACCTTGCATTAAAGGCTACAAGAAAAACCAGTTCCCCTAGTTGTTGGGACTTTGAAGGCACTTTGTTTATGGATTATACAAAAAAGTATATAAAAATAATACATTTTATTTATACATGATAAAAAATATAAAATATACATAAGAATGTTATGAGACACAATGTATACATGGTATAATCGAATATGGGTAAACCCGACTGTGAAAGAGGATGATGTTGTACCTTCCTCCACCCAAAGTTTTTCAGAGAGTGAATCTCTCCTTCATCAGGGGTATGGGAAGTGTCACTCAACTAGTAAATAAATATATAAATCAGAAGATATGTATATATTATAGACAAGTATCTTAATGGCATTGTTGCCCGAATAAGAACTTACAATCGATCACGTGGTATTGCAAGTGAACATTCCATGTATTCTTTTAAAAACAAAACTTGGAAATTCTGCTCGACCACCCAGATTTTCACATACTCTATGGGGCTTTTATGTGTTGAAGATCAGATGAGAAGGATTTTTTGGATTTATTAGGCAACTTAGGGTGCAACACCCCAAGTCCAAAGGACAGGTATCACTGAGGCCTAGGAGACTTTATCCTAGGAAAGAAGGTATAAGAGACAAGTATTTTTGCATTAAAGGCTGTTTACTTTTTTTTTCTTTTACAGCACAGCTTCCCTACCAGTAGACCAGGCCTCACCTCAGCCAGCAGTTTCCTGGACAGAAAACTCCTCCATGTCTTCCTGTAATCCGTCCTAAGCATACTTCCTTCAGGACGGCATAGCCGTTAGTGGAGTGGAGATCTACTGCAGCCCCTGACGACATTGAACACAGGCACATGTCCTCAATAAAAGCTGCCCACTAGTACAGGAAATTCCTCCCACCTTCCTCACTGGTAGCTGCTCACAAATGCTTGGCCAAACCTGCTCAGTGCTGTCTGCTAATGTGCCACTTCACTCATTGTCAGTCGATCCTCCTAAACCTACAGACAAGGGATACTTCTGTATCCCTCTTCCCCTGGTTTATATATCCTATCCTTCCTTCTCCATGCATTGAGACAGGCTGCATGCTTCAGGTGGTAAAGAAGGGAGAGGAAAGCGATCAGAGAACACAGTTCTGTGCAGGAAATCTGGATAGATTAGTTAAAAGGGCACTGCAAACTACAAATATATTTGGTGAGTGAGGATGTGAGATTCCAAAGGAAGCAGGAGAAAAGAGTACAGAGAGGAGAGATAGCAGAGAGCGTACAGAGAGTTTTTTTAAGTCCCTGATCACATTCCCCTGGATTTTGATGTTCCATATTTACAATTTCTACAATGATGAGCAGGTTTAGGTCCTATGCATGCATCTATTCAGCTCACGTGCATCAACTATCAGATTTAAGGCTCAGGATCACACAAGCACTTTATTTGATATTTTTGAAAGACTTTTCAACATTTTCACGGATTTTGGCGCACATAAGCACTTTATATATTAATTTTGAATGACTTTTTTTTTTTAGCATTTTTCATTGATATATTATTATGGTAGATATGTAATTTATCATTCATGTTTTTTGTGCAAGCGCTGTATTAGTTTGATTGTATTCGTTCTAAAGGATGCTGAGATGCGTCAGCAGTGCAGGAGTTGCACGCAGGCAGCCTATAGAAGTGGATGTGAACACACAGTTTCATGTCAAAATATGACATGCGGGTAGGAGTGGATGCATGGATCAGACAGCACAGTGTCTGCATGGGAACTGTACACCTGCTCCTTCCTGTATCTCTAAGCCCGAGTTCACACTGGCATGGCTTCCAAGCTGCGTGACTTTAAAACCGGACCCCAGCGCGACTTTGGCACGACTTGCATGCCACTTCTTTAACTGAAGTCAATGCAAGTTGTACCAAAGTCGTACCAAAAGTAGCGCCGGAACCATTTTCTAAGTCAGAGCAACTCAAGTTGCACCGATTAGAACGGTTCCATTGCACTAAACATGGTCCGACTTTTGATGTGATAAGTGCTCCAAATTCGGAGCGCTTGTTGCTATAGTGTGTACCGGGCCTTATACTTTGACATGCAACTGTGTTTGTGCAGCAGCTGCATCCCCTTCCACTTTTATGGGATGCCTGTGTGCAGCTCAGAGGTGGATGCATATGCAGCATAAACCAGCTCAGTACAGAGGACGGGGCTCATCTCCTATCTGAATGAGCACTTGGGCCCCTTGCACACAGATGTCTAGCTCATGTGCATCCAATTTTGTTGTCAAGATTGACCACAATCTCTCAAGATCAAATGCTTTTAGGCCCCTTTCACACTTGTCATGTAAGTTTGGACATCAGAGTTGCACGACATGTCGTTTCTCATGTTTTCCAACGATACCCATTCATATATGCGCAACTTCAAAGTAGTTCATGCACTACTTTGTTCCGACTTTCATGCAACTTGAGGGCCATAGACTTCAATATTAACCCTCAGAAGTTGGATGAAAGTCATACCTGAATGCTATACAATGCAACTTGTGTGCAACAGTTGTCCATTAAAACTGGTCAAAGCCAAAGTCGTATCCAAGTTGCACCCATCCAAAGTTGCATTAAAGGTGCATCAAAGTTGCACTCCAAAGTCGGCGCAACTTTGGAGTAGTACAAGTGTTAAAAGGGCCTTAGCCCTGCTGTTTACATTCTGTGCAGAATCTATAACATGCTGAAAAGCATTGTAGCTGTATGGGCAGAATGCTGCACCAAGGGCCAGTTCACACCACATGCAGTCCAGTGTGTTTTTTTTTTCTGCATCAAAAACGCATGCAAAGTATATTATATGGTTTCCAATGGCATAGTTCACACCAGTGTGGTCAGTTCCTGAATAAAAATTGGTAAGCGGCCATTATCTACCAATTAACACAAAGGTGGATCACTGAGCACCTGGATGAGCATTTGTACATTCAGCTTTGTTTTCACTGGCTGTGGACTCTTTTTTTCACTCATCACTTGGGACTTTGCTAAGGAATTGCCTAATCATATTGCAATTCCTTTTTCAGCTGTTTTCTTTGTATCATATTATGTTAACGCAATCTTTTGCTACATATCCTTATATATTTTGACTCACTTTCATGGTTTTTTTATTCATGTTTTGGATTACTCCTTTCCACTAAGAGAAATATGCTATACAATTGTATTTGTGTTTTTCACTAGGTAGCGCACTAGTATACAGTATATTCTTTCAACTAGTTACAGTATTTATTCAATGTAACATCATCTTTCACATTATACAAAAAAAATTGGGCTAACTTTACTGTTTTTTTTTGTTTTTTTTAGGGTATAAAAGGTTACCACATTTTATAAAATTCAACAGAGAAGAAGTATTTTAAACCTATTTAGCTCCATAAAGCAACTCTGAATCTCACTTTATCAAATGATGTGCAGAAAATAAGAAATCAATATTGTCACAGATTTTTTTTTTTTTTTTTTATTTGACTTTCAGACTTAATACAAGGCAATTAACATAGATCTATATCTAAACAAATGTTTAATACTTAAACAGTTAATAACAATACAAATAGTTTTTTCAGTTATGGAAATTTCAACTGAAGTATTAAATTTATAATCTAATATACTGTAAAACCTTTTTTTTTCTTTTCTGTTTTTATGCAACATTAATGGGTATTCCAGTGCAAAAATAGATCCCATTAAAGACAGCTTTTAAAGTGCTTGGAATGAAGGACCAAATAGTGAAACAATGTATGCAAAACATCACATCACGTAGAAGAAATGTATCTGAATGGGAGCTACTTTCCAGATGCAGGAAATGCTCCCAGACCACTTATAATACATACAGGAAAACAAAGGACTTAGTGGCACATGGGGTCTGACTGATCTATTAGTTTTGGATTAGTAGGAAAGAAAGAGTTAATTTACACAATGGGCCAGTTTAAGCGTTGTGATTACCCACCCACCAAGATTTGTTAAAGAAAAAAGCTGGAGACTTTTTTTTAGACCTTGAGATAAAGACAGACATACACATTACCACAGTTATCCCATGATGAATGTACAATGAATAGGGGTCAAGTGGTGACCAGGTTTAAATAAGTATCCTAAAAACAAAAAAAGGAAGAATTGTGCGTTTAACCTACCATTCATTGTGGCGGACTTACTAAAGGAGTAAAGCACGTTCACTCTGCAGAACAAATTTTTAATTTGCAAGAGAACTTTCTCTTCGCTATACTTTGCAAAGAATACCCAATCATGTAAGGAAAAAAAAAAAAAAACAGATTTTTACTAGTACATAATTGGCTGATAGAAGTCAGCAGGTTTTCACCTCATTCTCTTAGCTAAGTGAAAATTAATTCTGCAAAGTGAACATGCTCAATTCCTTTAATAAATCAGGGTCATTGTGTGGTCAGTGTATGACAAACCTAGCTGCGGCATAACATCATTGATGCTTCTGTCTGAAAGAAATCACGGAGCAGAACTCTAGACAAATACAAAAGCCAACCCTTTATACTGTATATATATATATATATATAAATAAATATATATATATATATATATATATATACACACAATATATAAATATATATATATATATATAATCCAATGGTTGCCACCGCACACAAATCATGGATGAAAAATGGGCCTGGGTGCACAGCAAAGACTGTAGTGCATATAAACCAAAAAAGAGAGCGTCGCCCACCGCTCTTGTAAGGTGAACGCCGGATAACGGTTTTGTTTTGACATTTCGATGAGGCACAAGCTCGTCTTCCTGAGGAAGACGAGCTTGTGCCTTGTCCAAATGTCAAAATAAAACAGTTATCATGCGTTCACCTTACAAAACCTGTGAGTGCCACTCTCTTTTTTTGGTATAGATACATATATATATATATATATATATATATATATATATATATATATATATATATATAATGTAGTTATGATGTTTATGGTTTTGTCTGAAGTTCTGCTTTCACCTGAATGCTCTTCTCTGATGATGTATGCAATACAAACAGTGTCAGCATGGTTCAAGTGTGGCACTAATATGAGTGTAACAATACGTTATCAATATTCTGTTACAGTGGATCGTTATAGTAGAAATATTGATAACTTGGCACTGCACCCTTGGCATAATTTAGGCACATGAAAATTGCCACTGATTACTTGATAACCTGTCCTTATCATCCAGCAATAACGGTAACTGGTAAGGCAATGTTTTAAAGAACAAGAAAATCAACCTTTCCCTGTGAAACATAAGGTGCAGGGCTTTATAATGCTTCTTGCATAGACTGAGATTAAAAAAAAAAAAAAAATAACAATTACATTGATAAGTACATTAAACGTGTTCTACTACTTAACATTTAGGAAGGATTATTGACATTGAAAGCAAAACCAAATGGTTTTCCTTCCAACGTTGCCTGTTAGCTGTTAACTTGGGTGACAATACCCTGCCAGTGTCACCTTCATTTTCCACCTAGCACAGTAGCTAGTGAGGTAATGTTGTCCTATCCAAACCAGAATTAAAGGTGGCCGCAGATTAATCGAGATTGTCTCAACAGTGGCTCCATTTGTATGAAGCAGGACTCTGCTTGCTTGGAAAGTTCACCTGATGTCTAATCATTTCTGCTGATAAAGCAGACATGAACAGAGGTAACTCAGAATTGCCTGTGAAGCAGTAACGGAAGATTGCATACATGCTCTGTATAGTTGTTGAACATTTAAATCGAAGGTAGCTTTGTTCGGGGTTTGATCATTCAGATTTGAACAGATTTCCATAATATATTGCCCCCCTAAAGGATAACTAAAAAGCATACTTTTTGATAATCTAAGGTTATAACCCATTATCTGCAAAACATAGGTCCCCATACAGACCTCAGATCTTGCATCTCCCTCTTCCTTCATTGCACGTGTGTGGCTGTTTGTAGCTGCTTTATAATTCCCTATAGAAAAATAGCTGTGCAAGAGCAGCTACACTGGCTTTCCAGCACACAGAAGAACTAAAATGTCCCCTGTGCCAGGTAAGCCATGGCATTTGTAAGAAGGTGATGTACTGATCAGTGGTCTATGATGGAGCATATGTAGTTAATAGGAAAGGCAAGAGGTTTTCTTTTTCCTAAAGTAGTTATCCTTAAACACTGATCAAATAAACTGAGCAGACCAGCCCTAAACACTGAAAGACAACAAGGTGGCTGAAAATGCGACATTTTTGCTTGCGTGTAGATTGTAACATTACCGAAAAAACACTGTAACGTTATAAATGGAGTTCTGCATTGCTCTAAAGCAGCCTTTCTCAACCTTTTCAAGAGGAACCCTTAAAATACCTTTCCGGTCCTAGGGAACACCTGATAAAAATTACTATATCTACAGCTCATGATACATTAGTTTGATGGTCAGTAGAAAGAATGCACCTTATACTTGTGGTCATTTGGAAGAATTACCGGTACCCTTACAAATCGATAAAAAGACCAATGGTGTCAGTGGGAACTTATGTAAGAGGCAGAAATTGATCATTGCTCAAGGAATCCCTAGCAACCTCTGCAGGAACACTGATTGAGAAACCCTGCTCTATAGATTGGCTTCCACATAGGCTTGTATTAGCAATACACAAGGCCTTAGCTAAAACTGAGGCATTTTGGAAGTTAAGGGAGGGCTTCATTGCTACGTCATGTAAACTAAACCTAGCGTTAGGTTACATTGCCTGCTTTCCGGGCACTGATTTCACTGAAACCTTCATTCTGTTTAAACGAAACACTCTCCTGATGTAAGCACCTCTGGTATGGCTGTCAAAGCACCAGGTCATCATGTGACACAAAGCATGTCACTAGGGCTCCTTGTTAAGCCAGAAAGCTAAAACTCTCTTTTACCCAACCACCCTAATACCTCCCTGATTGTTCAAAGCAGGCTCAGATTTTAAATTAAGTCAACTTTAAGGCAAAGAAGTGACGTGATGTAACCTACAGCAAACATTCAGAATTCATCTTTCACCAATTTAACTACAGAAAACTGAAATCTGATTGGCTGCACAGTTACCGCATCTTGCCCAAAAATAGAATTGCTCTATCCACTGCCCTTCTATATAATCCCATGTACATGTTGAATATTTGACTGTCAATAAAGATTTGCTGAGGATGAAATATGACAATATGTAGAACACAGACCAAATTGAAAGACAATGCATCAAGAACATAAGCGGGGTAATGTAAAATGATTGTGGCTGAGATGTATACTTTGGGTACTAAGCTTATCTTCCTTACTGCACTTATATCCAAGTCTCACTCATGGAAAGACTAGTATTTCAAATGCTTGGCTTGTTAATGAAAATGCACTGGAGTACCAAAAGGAGTGCATTTGTTTTTTTTTATAAAAGAAAGAACATATCACATGCAGGTAATTGCACATGATCAAAAATATCCTAAAGTAAACTAGAAGTCATGATCAAAGTAAAACAAAATATATTACTCAAGGTTCCAAAATTTAAAAAACTCTAAAGACATTGGTAAAATGTCAAAAAAACAACAAAAGACAACTGTAACAAACAATGCTACAGAACAGAAAACAACTTTAGAAAACGTGGATCTAAAGCAGTATAAAAAAAAAAAAAAAAAAAAAATAAGAAAAAGTACTATACTGTGGTCTGCATCCACAAACGATACGTTGTGGCTCATGTTTTTTGATTTACTAACATTTATTAATGAGATCATAGTAAACGCTAGATAATTTAAATAAATTACAAATACTGGATGCAGTCAGTCTTTATATTAGGATTTCACACTGGCCTGATCTGAAATGCTGATAATGGCTTCTCTAGTAGGATCCACTGCAAAATGGTGGCCTGTGCTATAAAGCAGATACAAAAAATACACAGGGCAGCCTCAGTGGTGACAACACATCTCCTGAAGCGCACACACATATCCCCAATATTAAAGCTAGTCCTTCTGAACAAACCAAGTTTGGTTCTCCTGACGCATATCAAAGCCTCATACATTAATAAATAGTAACTGGTCAAGATTTGTCAGTGGTAAGATTGCTGCAATCCTGGAACAGAACCTGGTAGACATATAAAATGTACATTGTAGCTGTTGTATCAACCCCACTTTTGGGCAGGATCCAGTGGGTGCAACATTACAGATTCACATTGTCATACTGTTGGCCTCTAAGTTCAAGTCTTCTACTTGTACAGTACAACAAGGCAACACGAGAGGCACTGCCTCTGTTCTGGAATTGTGTTTGTCATTGCATTGATTTGCATTGCATTGAGTGGTAGCTCTGTAGTCCAGTTTATGATGCCTCCCTCCCTTCTCAGGTCTTAGTGACCTGACCTCTTTCCATTTACTTTCCATGCCGTGGCCAAGGGAGGCTTTTCATGAAAATCCTCTGTGCTTGTCCAGTTTGACTTGTCACACGTAGCTTTCTTTAACCTTCTCATCCTCAAGAAATGATGACAGGACAGAGATATCTACAACAGTCTGGTTTTTGTGCAATGACAAGTCCTTCAAAAGATCATCATCACTTTGGTCCTTGGCAAAATTAACAAACACCTAGAGAAAAAAAAAACACAAATAGTCCATGTTACTTTGCAAGTAGAAAAAATTATATTTTCAAACACTTTTTGTTAAAAGTATGCTTTCAGTGAAAAGATATTTTGAGCTATTATTGCTGTGTTTACCTAAATGTACACTTTTATATTTTAGCAATATTTTTTTATTTTATTAAATGTAGAAATGTGTAGATTATTCATTAGAAGGACTCAGTGGTACAGTGGAATTTCCCTGTCTTCGTTTCACAACAGCCACACAGGGAGTGCATCGTGTTGGACGACTGGCAGACTCCTAATGTGGCGAAGAGCAGACCACAAACCACAATTTAGCACTGTAAAGTAGGAAGCTGAGCCTGTCTATGTATGTAATGAACAAATATGGCTTCCTGTTTGTAATATATATACATATATATATATATACGTGTATATATATATATATATATATATATATATATATATATGTTTATGTATTTATATATCTCCACCCTTTGCCTTCAAAACAACATCAATTCTTCTAGGCACACTTGCACACACTTACTTTACAGCATTTCTTCACACCTGCCTAAAGCTTTTGCACAGTACTGTATAATATTGAACACGTCACCATTTTTCGAGGTAAATATATTTCTAAAGGTTACTATTGACATAAAATTTCACCACATGTCGGTAACAACCCATGCAATCCATACATACAAAGAAACCAAAGCAATTAAGCTCAGAAATTAAGTTGTGTCTAATAAAATGGAATGACACAGGGAAAAAGTATTGAAGGAAAGCCAAGCCACCAGCTGAAATCTATCAGGAATTAAAAAGCAATCCTGCCCCTTGTCAGTGCAAATTAATGCGTCTCATTACAAAAGGTCTCATATAAGAAACATCTCATAATGGGTAAAAGCAAAGAGCTCTCTCAAGTCCTTCGCAACCTTATTGTTGCAAAACATACGGATGGCATTGGTTACAGAAGGATATCTAAACTTCTGAATGCTCCAGTAAGCACTGTTGGGGCCATAATCTAGAAGTGGAAAGAATATCATTTCACCATAAACTGGCCACGACCAGGTGCTCCTCAAAAGATTTCTGTCAGAGGAATGAAAATAAGTATCAGAAGAGTTGTCCAAGAGCCCAGGACCACTCGTGGAGAGCTTTAGAAAGACCTGGAATTAGCAGGTACAATTGTCTTAAAGAAAACAATAAGTAATACACTTAACTGCCATGGCCCGTATCACCTGCATCACCATGCAAAACTTCAGAAAACGCATGTCAAAGCTCATTTAACCACTTCCGGACCACCCCACCATGTATTTACGTCACTACTCTGACGTTAAATACCAGGGTTATGGCAGTAGATAGCTGCCATAACCCTGGTATATTTTTACACAGCAGGGAGTCTGCTTTAACATAAAAGTGATCCCTGCAGCGAATTCGCCACGGGATCACTTATGCCTTCCACAGGCATGTGAACCAATAACAATACACCCTCAACCTGCATACACTATAAATATCTAAACATTTAAAAGAAAGGTAGTAAAGCAGTACTCACTTTCCTTTTATAAAGCTTATTTGTGGACAATGCTTTTTGATATCTTAAAGCACTGCATGGTATTTTGAGTGAAATTTGTAATAGATACACTAGGTGGCGCCAGTCAGTTAGAGATAACTAATAAACTAGGACATTGTACAAGATAACAGAAAAACTGCAGAGGGCCAGAGACAAAAGAATTAGCTTGTTCATGCAGAAAGACCATTTTTGGATTGTCATTTGTGCAAAAATATTGACTTGCAATTACTCGATAGATGGTATGACATTATTTGATAGATCCCATTTGACATATATACATATATATATATATATATATATATATACATATATATATATATATACACACACACACACACACACACACTTTATAACACACATAGATACTCACTTGGTCAAGAGTGGTCTGAGAGACTGAATAATCTTCAATGTGAAGTTTTTTCTTGTTCTTGGAGAGGATGCTGAAGATCCTAGCCAAGGAAGAGTGTGAGGACCGCAGTTGATACTGCAGCATTCCTCTATGTTTTTCCTTTAACATGCTCCCTGGGAAGGCATGGCTGAAGAAATCCTCCACAGGTTTTAGGTCTGGATTTGAACCTCCTATCCGTACTACAATTGTGTACCCATCTCCAAACCTGTTAGATAGGAAGAATCAGAACACTTTTATTGTCACAATATATGCAGACATTGAGATCAAAGACAAAAGCACAGTGAAAAAAATATTGTAAACTACATTTTAATGCTACATTGTGAAATCTAGACAAATATATAGTAAAGAAAAAATAATGTACAAATGTACAGATTTGTAGGCTTATTCAAAAATTCAATAGGGCAATGTACAAAGTGCAGTACTCAAATATAATCATATGGCTTTTGAAAACGGAGATCCGTTTGGCTGCTAAAGTTAAAGCCAATCTCCAGTTGTTTTAGTCCAAGCTGGTCCAAGTGAACTATTTACTTTACTAATAGTTGCAGTGGCTGTGTCCGCTGTAGAAAATGTCCTTAGCTACATACAGTATACAGTGCTGTATTCTGGCAGCAGGACTTCCCATTCCCACTCCTGGAACACAATCAAGTCAGGCTGAGTCGGGGTTTAGTGCTGCTAAGCCATTCAGCGGAAGCTTTGTATTCTATGAATAAATACATGCTTGAGGTCATTGTAGCAGTATTAGTGCACTTGCGACAGAGTACTGCTTGGATCTTGAAGAAGGGGACATACCCCGAAAGCTTGTCCTGAAAAATTGTAGGTTAGTGCAAATAAAAAAAGTATCACGGACAGCTGTCAATTGTCTCATGAATAAATACAAAACTCATCGAAATGGCTGATCGACTCGATTTTGTTCCATGAATGGGACAGAAGTTTTCATCCCCCTGCTGGAACATAGTGTTGAATGCTGTATGTAGCGAGAGCTGGCTACACACTATACAACTTTTGTTGTTAGATTTCTTTTAGATTTACCTTCAACTATGTAGTGCAAGGACCTATTTGTATACATATTAAAAGTGTTTAGGTTGGACCTCATATTTTATGGTTTTGGTAAATCTAAAGGAAAAAATCTAAAGACAATTGTATAGTGTTAATCCAGCTTAATGGGCCATACACACTATATAATTGTCTTTAGATTTTTTCCTTTAGATTTTCCAAAACCATATAATATGAGGTCAAACCTAAACACTTTCAATTTGTATGTAATCAGGCCGGCCCTTGCACTATATAGTTGAAGGTAAATCTAAAGGAAATCTAACAACAAAAGTTGTATAGTGTGTATCCAGCTTAAGGCTAAAGTTTATACATCCCTCACAGCTGCTACAACTGCTAGTAAATAGTTCAATTGGACTAGCTTGATTCAACCAAACTATTTAAAGGTAAATGAGACATGGAGATCAGCTGTAACTGCATTTTGCATACAGTCATTGTTAATAGCAAATTTTAGGGCAATATGAGGAGTTAGGCCAGGCAAACATGGTTCGAACCGTTAATGGGCAGACTGAATTTACCAAGTTGATCGATTGATCAACTTGAGTACAACTAGCTTGCTGAAATCTCTTGCAATGATTGTTAGCAGCTTATATAGCCGCTAGCAATAATCACTGTCTTCTCTCAGTGAGGACGGCTTACCCCACCCCCTCGTAAGGTGAAGACAAAGGCCCGGTAGGAGGGATTCCTGCATCAACACTATCTGTGTTGATGCGGGAATTGGGCGAATTTCTTTCCTGCAACCACAGGAAATTCAGTCAGTGTATGACTGGCTTATATTCAGTCTTGAAAATTCAATTAACTCCTATCAAGCTATGAAGTAAGGTCGGCCATTTATGCCTGCTAAACCAGCTGAGATTTGAACTGTCTATGGCCAGCCTTCGAACCATGATTGATCAAGACCGATCGATCAACTTGAATACAACAAGCCCTGTTGGATTATTGGTAGCGGCTGCTATAGCGGCTAGCAATAATAACTGCGGGGGGAAGCCGCCCCCGCCGGGAGAATACAATGGCTCGGCAGGATGGATTCCCATGTCAACACTGTCTGTGACTGCAGGAAAGAAATTCGCTCTGTTGTATGGGCTGTTTGAGCCTTCAAGGCTTCATGCACACTGGGGCTCTTCTAAACTCTTTTCTCTTAAAAAAGCAGCTGCAAAAACCCTCATAAGCCGTGTTTTTTCAAAGGCGTTTAGGCACGTCAAGCGCTTGGGCGTTTATTCATTTCATTGGCCAGAATATTAATTTATTCTGGCCACTGAAATGAAAAAAAAATGCTCAACCGCTAAATGCCAGGACACTTCCTTTCTAGAATGTGCAAGTGATGTTTTTTTGCTGCCTCTAAACACCTGTAAACGTCTATAGTGTGCATAGACACATAGGGTAACATGAAAGGGAGTTTAGAAGCAGAGGAAAAAAAAAAAAAAGCTCAAACGCCTGTAAAAGCAGTGATTTTGATCACAAGTGTGCATGAGGCCTAATACTTAGGACAAGACAAAATTTCTATCAATTGTATACTAAGCACTGACCATAAATTTTCGTAGAATAAGCAAATCGAAACCTTTAAGAATACTTGGTGCAGAAACCATAAGATTTAAAAGAAAATAAATTATTTACTTGTTCTTGAGATGCTGTACGCTTCCCAGACACCTAAACCTTCCATTAACCATTATGGCCATTCTTGTACAGAGAGCTTCACATTCTTCCATACTGTTAAAGGGTAGAAATATAATGTTAAAATTATAACACAATAATCATATCATTGTAACACAGAGACATGATATAGATATATATATATATATATATATGTGTGTATATATATATATATATATATATATATATATACACATATACATACATACATATATATATATATATATATATATACACATACACACACTGTATATGCGCACATGCATTTCTATATATATACATTTCAATGTAATTTTCTGCTTTTGGTTGGTTACACAATAGCACTAACCTGTGAGATGTGAGTACAACTGATCTTCCTTCTTTAATAATACTTAGGGCACAGTTCCATAAGAAGCGCCTTGCCTTTGGATCCATGCCTGTAGTTGGTTCATCCTGTTTAAAAACATAGGAACTTATTTTAAAGACAGTACATATCCTGCAAAGCTAGCACTCTATTTTCATGCATCTTTTTCAGTTTCACATATGGTTTGTATGTCCCTATTTCAGTATAAATATGGAATGTACAAAAGAATGTAATTGTAGTACATATCCTACACCAGCGTTTCTCAACCTTTTTTCAGTCAAGGCCCCCTTTACCATTATGGACAGTCTTTATAGTCCATTATAAAATGTAAAAAACTATTGCTGATAGTTTTACACAATGCAGCAACATCCGAATGTAGGACACCCAACGTTGGAGGTGATTTTTTTCCCAAAGCAAATACATTTTTGCACACTGAAACTGACTAGTATTCCAATGTTTCTCTCCTCCCTCAATTTCTCTCTATTGGTCAGCTAATGTCAGCCAAGTGCTGAAGGAGAGGGGCAGAGGAGGGTCAAACAAGAATGCTGTGTAGACAACAGACATCCTCCTTATCAACTGATGACATAATTGGGTGTTAGGATGCCTAGAAAGTCGTAATGGTGCATAATGAAAACCTGTGTCTTTGCGTAATTAAAATACAGGCTTCATCCACCTGCTTGCTTGTTAACAATTTTCAATTACTTTTTAGACATTTTACCAAGGCAGCCCTGGAGAAGCCTTAGGGCACTCCAAAGTGCCTGGGCACCCTGGTCGAAAAAGCCTGTCCTACACCATCCATTTTCCATGAGCACAAACAGGAGAAGGAAAGTGAAACCTTTGCCCTCAGATGACAATAGTATTATCTGTTATTTCCTGCAGGTTAAAGGATAACTTCACCTTTTAAAAAAAATATTAAATGCACATTTTTTGCAGTTAAAAAAAAAGTGCATTTACTATATATATATATATATATTTTTTTTTTTTTTTTATAGGAGCCTGGAAAGTATTGCACCAGTGATCAGCATATCACTAATACCATGCAGGTCTCCTGCAGACTGTCAGTGTAATCTGTGTGCCCGTACTTCATATGGGCAGGCAGTTTTACACTGACAGGAAGAATCAATGAACTACCACAGTGCTTAACAGCACCTTGGTAGATCATTGAGAACTACAAGCCGACAGCCACAAAGGCTGTCAGTAGTTGTAGTCCATTCATTCACAGAACACTGTGAATGAATGATGCTGCTGGGCAGGCAGAGCTGCCAAAACAGGGAATCAGGGGGGGGGGGGGGTGCGGAGGCTGGTATATTTGTAAAATGTTACATGTTACACCCTGAATTTGGGTTTAAAGTAGTATGACACAAAAGGTAAATTTATTCTTTAATGATGGCATCTGATTGGTTGCTTGACAAATAATTTTCCAAAGAAACACTAGCAGTGTCCCATATAAAGTACTTAAAGCGGTAGTATCCCGCTTTTTGACACTTTTACCTACAGGTAAGCCTATAATAAGTCTTACCTGTAGGTACAAATAATATCTCCTAAAACTCGCGAGCGGCGCATGCGCTCTGAAGGTCCGGGGGGGACCTTCAATTAATTTGCCGGGAGCTTGCCGGAAAATCACTCCCGCGCGCGCATGCACGGGAGTGACGTCATCGAGGGTCCGGCCAATCATCGCGCCAGAGCCGTCTCTTCCGTCCAATCACCGCGCCGGAGCCGCCGAACCCGGAAGAGACGGCGAGGGATCATGGCAGCGCCCGCAGCGATGTCCGGGGGTCCATGTGGGGGCTTCGTTCTAAGGTAAGTTACACATAATGGGCTAGTATGCTATGCATACTAGCTCATTATGCCTTTGTCTTGCAGGTTTTTTTTTTTTTCTTCTAGGGTTTACAACCGCTTTAAAAATTTGGTTTTAATTCCACTCTGCAAACAATTTACCTTTGACCACAACGCTTATATGTTTTAACATTGCTCCCTCTTTTGTCTCTTAAAAATACTCTAAAGTGTTTTATTATATCTGATTGGGTATGCAAATAAATGCCTGTTGGTTCTGTAAGAAATTTTGTGACCTGACAACTTCCTTTACTCCTCTGCACTTTTCAGTTACATTCCTCTAAGCTATCTCTGTGGACTACAGAACTCCTCCCCTGTGCATTATAAAGAAGACAACAGTATTGTCAGTCTAGGGGGGAGGGGGGGGAGTACTGGCAGATTTAAATACGTTAACAAATTGAAGACAAAACTGCAGCTATTACTTCAGTTACAGAAAACAGTTTTATACTGCTTTTGGGATAAAGGTTTTACATATATAAATAAAAGCTGATCATAGCATGTTAAATGATGTGTCTCAATCCTCTAACTGCAAGAGAGCTTGCTCTTTTGAAAAGCATCAGACTAACTGGCTGGATCACCAGATGAAAATAGAAAAAATAAAGCCTAAAAAAGAAAACTAATGAAGCCATCATATCTAAGAATTGGTAAGTGCAATATAATACATTTGGGGTTTAATACTACTTTGAGTAGGCTTTACATGTTACAAACTGATTTTACAACATCTGTACAATCTCTTTTAGATTTTTCAAAATGAAGTAAGGTGAGGATCTAAATAAGCAATTCATTTGAGTAAGTATCCAGTGTATCAGTATCAGTGTATTAGAAATAGCTAAAGCTAAAGTTTACTTACTAGAAACACCACCGGTGGTCCTCCGATTAACGCAATTGCAGTGGATAATTTGCGCCTGTTCCCACCACTGTAGCCCCCTGCACATTTCTCAGAGTATTTCACTAGTCCTAGCTTCCGTATTGCCCATTCAGCAACCTAATGTAACACACAGAGACAATGTCAGAATTCCTGTGGCTGCGGAGAATAAGCCAAGACATTGAACTACCAGTAACAATCAAAGACAGCAAATAATAATTGAATTAGATATCCTATATGTAAAATACAAGTTGGTTATACACCGTGGATTAAGGACATCATTTAATACAAAATACACATTTTTATGCCAGCGTGATTCAGGTTAGATAGAGGGCTTTGTATGAAAAGTGAAATTTATTAACACTGACAGCATGCCATCTGGGATCATGCAAAACTGAGGAAATGTGCCATCTAGCCAGGCTGTATCTCACACAATAGCACTGCAGTTCAGTAGGTTAGGCCTGTCTCTATGGAGAGTACAGAGCTCCCAGCCACAAAGAAAAGAGGCACTGGTTTTTAATGTGATTCAGTACCAGTTGCTACACATACAATTTAATTATTAAAAAAATACAGGGGTCTTAATAAAAAAAGTATTGTAATGCATGCAGTATTTTTTTTAATCACAGTCAATAATATTAGAACAAGGGGTGCACCGATGCCAATTTTTTAAGTAAGAATACCGATACCAATAACTATTTTTAGTGTCATGTGACAGATTTTTCGGGCTCGTTCACACCATACATGCATGAAAACTGATGGGAAAAATGCACAGATTTCACTTGCAGAGACATCAGTTTCACATTAGTTTTCATGTACATTTCAGTGAGTTTTTACAGCCTGTTTACATATGTGCGGGCTGGCTGCAGTGCTATTTGAAAAAGAGTCCTGTGCGATTTCAGTCTGGTTCAGGTGTGATTTCTCGTACACTACAATTTGTATTGGAATTGCACCTGAACAAAATTGCACCCGACCGGGCTTTGAAATCGCACTGCAAACCACACATATGTGAACTAAGTCCAAAGGCATCGGTTTTTGTATTGGAGCATTTGCATAAGTACAAGCAGTATTAATACCGATATCAGTGCAATGCTAATTAGAACCCTCAGGGTGTTCACACCTGGCATTTGTAAAAGTCTAAATCACTACTTTCACACGCTTATAATACTGCAGCCCTATCTACTAAAAAAAAACAACTGTAATATTTCCCTAATGGAGCAGAAATGTCAGCCCACCGTCACCGTCACAGACCATGAAGGCTGACTCTCTGGACTGCTGGATAAAGGAAATTTGTATTTTTGTTTTTTTTTCTTTTAAGTAATCCTCATAGCACCTTTGGTATATGACAATTTTCAAGTGTCTGTTTATCAGCTCAAGTATATGATAGAATGGCTTTACAGCCTGACAATTCTGATCTGGGAAAGAGTACAAGTAACTAATCAAAACTCAATCACTACCCAACAGGTAAGGTTGCCAACAAAAATAAATGGACTTTCAGATTATTACAGATGTTCACTGATTTATCTTTAGGGGAATGTATTACCTTGCAAACCTCCTTTTCAGGTACACCACGCAGTAAAGCATAAAGCTCCAAGTGTTCTCTCCCTGTCAACAGCTCATTAATAGCATCAAACTGAGGACAGTAACCCATGTTCTGATGAACGTCCTCCATGTTAGACAGAATGCTGCAAAAAAAAAAGTAAAGTATTCAGTGATCCATATATTATTCATTACAAAATGTAAGTTTGTCTACATATTTCCTAAAATTTATGTTACACACGTCATACCTTTACAAAAAAAGCTCTGCTGTGTTTCACAGCTATTCATAATGTAATAGGCACTTAGAAAAAGGACTATATGACTTTTGTGTGGACCAAACCTTAAGGCCCCTTTCACACAGGCGGACTGTTCAGATCCGCCTGTCAGTTTTTTTGGCGGATCTGAACACCATGCATCTCTATGGGGAATCGGATGTCAGCGGAGACATGTCCGCTGACATCCGATCCAATCCGTCAAATCTAGATGGATGGAAACCCTATTTTCCATCCGTCCAGCGGATCGGATGAGAACGGACCGACGGTCCTTTCCCAACCGATTCCCCCATAGAGATGCATGGGGACCTGACAGCTGTGTCTGCGCACATAGCGCGGAGAACAGCTGTCATCCTCCTGCTCAGCGGGCGATCGGCGGATCGATCCCCCACTGAGAAAAAACTGAGTCCGTCTGACGGACTCCATGTGTGAAAGAGCCCTTAGCAGGCATTTCCAAAGTCCGGCCCGCGGGCCATTTGCGGCCCCCAGGCCGCTTTAATATGGCCCCACAGATAATTTGGAAAAATCTATTGTTGTGGCCCCTGTGAATCCCAGAGCGCTGCTCAGGACCACTGGGATCTCTGGATCTTTCAACACCCATATTACTTGTGAATACACTAAATGTTAACATCCACCGCCCATCCCCACCAGCTTTATATCCCTTGCTCAGTATTAGTATAGTGCTTTAAAAAGCCGATAACGAATTTTCCGTTGACAAAATCTGGATGTGCAGGCTATAAAATTTTTATCATACGTCAATACAACATCCAACAGTTATTGTCTGAAAAAAATCGTAATAGCAAGACTAGGCATGCTCAGAAACGAAAGAACACATACAAAACAATTCAACACATGAAATCACTTCTGAAGTTGAATTCTGTCGTACGGGAATTTTCATATGAAAGTAACCTCTTCACTTTCGATATGAGACTAGCCTGCAACAAAAATCGGACGCAAGATCGTTCCATAATCTGATCGTGTGTACGAGGCTTTAGCCTGATAAGGGAGCACTACAAAACACAAATAAATTTGGCGCTAGTATGACAGGACCAGCGCTCTCTCCATGATAACTGGCATAACACCTGTTTAGATTTGTCATCCATGTGACGAAATGAAAAGTATGCCGTTTGCAATAAACTTTGCATAAAATAGTTAATTTGCATTTAATTTTAATGGTCCAAAGAATGTCAGGCAAAATGGTCGGCCCTCACGCATGTTCACTTCATCAAATCTGGCCCTCTTTGAAAATAGTTTGGACACCACTGTAAGGTGTTCATTTAAACAGTGCCAAACACATCCTATCCTATGAAACACAATTTAAGCATACACAGTTAACCACACTGTATACAGCTGTGTTGGATTTAGGATATGCTCCTTACTCACCTGTGACCCTTCAGGAAGGCATCCCCAGCAGTCACATCAGTATCTCCAGTAAGCATCTTGAAAGTAGTAGTTTTACCAGCGCCGTTAACTCCTAGCAGTCCAAAGCACTAAAAGAAGTACAGTATTAGGTAAGATCTAGTTCCAAGTAACAATAAATTCACAATTACACTTTACGAAAAATGTAGATCTTTCTCTAACTTGACAAAGAGTTGTAGAGTACCCACATAATTGTAGATGATTCACATAAAGATATATAAGTAAATTTATGTGTGCCTTAAATGTACAAACATAAAGCTTTTGTTATAATTGAGAAAAACTTACAAATTTGTTTGACAATGTATTTATTTAAAATAAGAATGTTATTGATATGCCACAGTGGCACTGGGATGTGTTCTTGATTTCATCTAACACTAATGCTCAGCAAATCATAGTGCTACCTTTACTATTTCAAACAAAAATCTGTACACATCCCTTAAGCTGGCCATAGACATAACAGGAAAGTTGGACATGCAAGCATTAAGTGACCCCCTCAAGAATTCCTCTGTACTAGTTTCTCCCCTAAAAGAGCATTACAGTAACATGAGAGTTACTGTTTAGGGCAATGGAGGTCACTAGCAGACTGTTATGGCTCTAGAGGAAACAAAAGTGATTAGGTAAGGTTTTCTAACCTTCTTAATCACTTTGTTCCTTGTCTCCCAATTCAGCCAAAAAAGTTTGGTCTGGAGGATAATAATCTATAGTCTATCAATTACCTTAAAGTGGAACTTTAGGCCAGAATTATAGATGGGCAAACAGGCAGGAACTGTAATGAAAGAGAGATATGCTTTGTCTCTTCTGCATTAAAGTTAGCTACCTGCCTGAACCCCTTGTACAGTAAGCAGTGCATCTGCCGCTCAGTGTACACATTCAGCAATGCCGAATTTGACCGAATCCCCGTCTGGCCAATGACAGTGGCAAGCAATCAAGACCCGGAAACCAGCCACCCGAAGATGTCTTGATGGAGATATGGGATCTGCCACTGCTTATTCTGGGTCAGTGAAGGAAGCATATGGACAAAAGCCCAAGAACATGACCCTCTGATTATTAATAGTACTATAAAGGATTTATATAGCGCTAACAGTTTGCGCAATGTTTTACAACCTCGATTCCTCTTGTATTGAATCGTATTGTTACTCTACTGTCTGCTTCCATTTTGCACTTGGCACTATATAAATCTTGTATAATAATAATAATGAAAAGTAATAAGTAAAGAGCTAAGATTTCAGTAACTCTGTTGTGAACCTTAAGGCTGGGTTGACTCTGGTGCGAATTGGATGCAGGTTTTCCCGCATCCAATTTGCATGTCAAGACACTATGACTGGCTCTCAATGGAGCCGGTTCACACAGCCCTGGGACAGCTGCAGAGCAGTTTGCAGAAGGGTCCTGTGCGTCTTCTGGTCCGTTTCAGGGTCAAATTCAGCCAAAATCTCAGACCGAATTTGGACCTGAAATGGTGAACATGGACACTGGACCCCCTGCTGGGAGCCGCTTTGCACACAGTGTGAACTCAGCCAAAAGATTAATTTTTACACAGTACCTATAGCTACAGCTTCCATATATGTTTTCTGAAAGGTTTTTTTGAAGTAGAAGTAAAGTATTTTTTTAAATGTATCTAGAGATTAGGTGTAAGAACCACCCATGTCAGGTCTTTATTGCTGTCTGTGTCCCATTAGGGGGATTCGCTTTCTATAACTGTCCTAATCACCAATGTCAAAAAGAATGAAAATTAGTCTAAATCCAAAAATTTGAGTTGCCACCAAAACAAAAATTTTCCAATTGGGACCCTTGTGCTTATTACATCTGTCTCAGAGGAGATTTCCCTCATGGTAGAAAGATATCCTTCTACTTTTGATACATTTTTTTGATGCACTGCTAGGTGATCCAGTTGTAAGGAGTAATATCAACACATTGCTCCCCAGTGTTTCTATTTTACAGGGACAGTCTCTAGCTTTAATACAAATCTATCTTTTAAGGCTGGTACACACCAGCCCGCTGGGTTGAATGAAAAAAAAAAAAAAAAAAAACTATCTGTGTGTACCAGGCCTAGATCCCTCTACTTTTTATTGTGCCCACTCTTTAAATTACTGCTTTGCTCATTTTCAAATGTAACAATAAGAAAAAGAAAACACATATAGGAACCATAATCTAAAATGTTTGCATTTTAGATTGATAATGCTCTCCAGAAACATTATGAAATTTGGTCAGTATGAGCAATTTTCATTATTTTGAACAAGAATAAAGCCTTTACGTCGGCTTGAAGAAGTGGTTGTACTGGGGTGATGACTGCGGTACTTTTTTTTTAGAGCCGGCGGTCAGCTTTCTGGAGATAACCAATGCAGCTCAGCAGCAGCTCGGCCGTTATCCCAGCGAGCAGGAGGGGACTACCCCCCCCCCCCTCCCGCTGCCTTCCACCGCTCTGCCCGGGTCTCCTGTCCTACCGTGGGAACCGAGCAACAAGCAGGCACATCCGCCAGCTGGTTAGAGTCCCGAACTAAGCCAGATTCAGCTTTGATCGGGTCTCCGATCATGTGACCCAAAAGCGACGTCACGTGATACCGTCACTTCCGGTTTACTTGGCTGCTATCAGCGCCGATTTAAAAAAACTGTCAGTATTCAAAAACGCAGATTTCGGCATTTCGAATACTTTGAAGTGCAGTAGAGGGGTCTGGTGTCTTTCAGACCCCAGATCCCTCCATAAAGAGTACCTGTCACTGCCTATTACTGTCACAAGGGATGTTTACATTCCTTGTGACAGCAATAAAAGGGATAAGATTTTCTTTCTTTATTTTTTTGAAACGGTGTTAAAAATAAAAAATAAAATAAAATAGGAAAAAAAAAATGTTTTAAAGCGCCCCCGTCCCTGTAAGCTTGCGCACCAAAGAAAATGTAAACGCAAGTCGTGCCTGCAAATGTAAACAGTGTTCAAATCACACATATGAGGTATCACCGCGATCATCAGAGCAAGAGCAATAATTCTAGCAAAAGATCTCCTCTGTACCTCTGAACTGGTAACCATTAAAATTTTTTTAAAGCGTTGCCTATGGAGATTTTTAAGTACCGTAGTTTGTCGCCATTCCACGCACAATTTTAAAGCATAACATTTTAGGCATCTATTTACTTGGTGTGACATAATCTTTCACAATATTCAAAAAAACTGGGCTAACTTTACTGTTTCGTTTTTGTTTTCAGTGAAGTGTATTTTTTCCAAAAAAATTGCATTTGAAAGAAGGCTGCACAAATACCGCGTGACAAAAAAATATTGCAACGACCGCCATTTTATTCTCCAGAGTATTTGCTAAAAAAAATATATACAAAAATTGTAAATGCTAAGCAGTGTTTTTCCTAAAATGAATGATGCTGTACTGTCTCTCTTTCCCCTTTCAGAAATTAGGAAGGTATGACACCATTTCTCTGTTGGCTAATTCTATTTTATAAAAAGAAAAGGGATTGTGCTATTAATCATTTATAGCCTGGTTCCTACCTCTCCAGGAGGGATTCCTACGCACAGTCTGTCAACAGCTGGCTTTCTCTTTGTTCTATAGATCTAGAAAAGAAAAGTCTTATTTAGGAAACATAATATGCACTAAATATGCTATATTTAAACTTTTATGTAAGTAATATAAAATTGCATCTACTATACTGCAACACTGAGCTTTTACACTTTGTAATTAGTTATTGCACTTTTTTATTAAATAACCCTAATAATGACAATTGGAAATATACTTCCAAAACTTGCAGAACTACAAGTTGCAGCATGGCTTTTCAGACTCTAATTGCAAAATCCAACACATACTAGTCTAATAACTAAAAAACAGTTTAACATTTGCTTACAATAAATACATAACCAGTGCCTTTTCTGTTTCTAAGTTTTATCTTTGTCATTGTGTGCCCTATTCCAAAAATTCCAGATATCTCTAAAATATTCTCAGTGTCCCTGCAGCACTGAGGGGGTAAATTCATGGTGTGATGTGAGGCAGGTGTGATGCTTGCCTGCCGTATGCCTGAGGTAACATACTGATCACAAGTCAGCCAAAGGGAGCGGCATCATAACTCAGCCAGTATGAACATGTCCTACCTTTGTCAGTCCTTTGATTTCCAGTATATCACTTCGGCCCCCCTCATTTACTATCCTCTGCCTTTCCCTCGCCACGTCTTCATCCTCATCAATTACAGGGGGAAGCTTTGCAGTCACGGGTCTGCAGAGATAGAAACAATGCCTTGTGTATTATTTATTTTATTGCAAGTGCCTGACAATGACTAGCTAGAATGGAAGATACATTAGCATGATAATTGCAGCCTCAGTATATATTATTAACATACAAACGCTTTCCTTTTAAATTTAAAATGTTCTCTCACTTCCCTAGGCCTTGCCCACAAAACTGCTATGCATAACAACCCACCTGTTAAGTGGACCTTCAACCCCCAGATCTTCTATGGCTTCCTGTGATTCCCTCCCTCCTCCACAATACAAATCACCAGAAATGACATGTCTCTGCCGCCTCAGCCTCCAGGGGTACTATGTCACATATTCCAGGAGGCTCACAGTGGCTGGTAGGCGTACACGTATTAATGGATACCGGCTGCCTGAGCCCTGAAGAGGCAGCCAACGTCCGATGACTGGAGGATGGCAGCATGGGACCCAGATTGCTGCACCATATATTAGCAGGACAACACTGGATCTGCTAAGCAGATGAGTAACTGAATCTAGGGTAAAACTGCATGTCAGGTAAGTGGAAATTAATAAAAGAAACAGACAGATAGTGCTTACAGTCTATGACTTTGACTTTAGCTGCTGTTTTGATGCTTGTCTCCTACTGCTAGTATTGCCATTACTTTCTAAACAAGTGTACATAGTCATGTACAAGCTTACTTGGCAAAGAAACTGGCTGCACACCTCTGCCGGTCCAATAGATTTATAAAACGGTCACCAGGACAAGGACACAGACCATGGAAATGTTTACGCGTTTCACACTGACAACGTGCTTCTTCAAAACCGAAGAAGCATGTTGTCAGTGTGAAACGCGTCAACCTTTCCATGGTCTGTGTCCTTGTCCTGGTAGCAGCTTTATACATGTTTCAATAAATCTATTGGACCGGCAGAGGTGTGCAGCCAATTTCTTTCCCAAGTTGTATACACGGATGCGAGCAGGGGCTAGCACCCAGTTCCACCTGTCCTCAGGATTACACCTCTCACCTGGACCAGCAAATTGGCCTCTCTGTTTTCCCTGCATGTACAAGCTTAGTCATACATGGACATGTGTAGGAAATTGAAATACAACTGGAGTTTGGCTAGCCCTGGACAAGGTGACCATGCCACTACATAACAGGTTGGCTCTTTTGTGCTAATAGAAAGGTTGTGTGAAAGCATGAAAGTCGATCACTGCATACATTTTTTTATTTTTTTTTTTAGAAATATTGACCTACCTTGGTTTAATGAAGAAACGATATTGGATAAGCAGAGTTATAATGAAGAAAACCAATCCCTCCACAGCCATGGCAAATAGATTCCTCCCAACCAGGTCCCAAGACATGGGGGAGACAAAACGGTTTTCACCTGTATCAAGGGCACATGTCCAAAATCAGTAAACCCATAATATTAAATAAGCAGTGTAATAGAGTAAACCAGAATTATTAGGAATGTTGCACCACTATTATGTGCTGCTGTAAAATGGAAAATGTACTATATTTTCAGTAAGTATACATTTTGGAACAGTATTGGAACGTTCACCCTTAATAATTATTTTTCATGTAAACATTTTCAAATGCCTGGTGTTCACCATTTTCCTGATAGCACACAGCATTGTAGGCTCTCTCCAATAATTCTATATATCACACTACAATTAGCATTTCTGAGAAATGCTGAAAAAAAAAATCAATTGCTGGAGAGGCCAAGAGGACAATAATAATGTTGCTCCTCCACTAAGGGCTACGTGTATTTTCTTATATAATTATCTAGTGCATCATCCCACTGGGTGCAGCAAAAAAGGAAAAAATACAACCAGGTATCTGTCACTGCCCAGTCAAATTATTCTAAGGGCCTCTCAATAAAGGCAAGCAAATATGTTTCTTCGCTTGTACACGTGGACCAAGTATAAATGGAAAAGATATAAAACAAATATAAATTGAAAATATTACTAACAAGCAGAGTACATACATATACATGTCTAAAAAAAAAAAAAAAAATTTAAATAGTCTAAAGTTTCATGTAAACAATGAGGTGGGTTATGATGGTGCTCCTTCAAACTTGCTACAGAAAGACATACAGGGACATCTATTCTGTCATAGTGATATCTGCTTTTATATATCCAGTTTTAAAGACATATTTTAAATTTAAACAGACACTAAGACTACCCACCAAATCTTTCTAGAGCATCTGCCATGGCTTGATTCTTCACCATATCGATAAGTCCTCTTCCCAAGCAGAAATGTGGGAAAATCAACAGCACCGACTTTAATATATCATTGATGTTGGTAAGTTTCTAATAAAAAAAACAGGTCTGTTATCTAAAGCCATGTATAGCATAGATTGAAGTACAAATAGCCTTAAAATGGTTGTAAACCTTAGTCATGGAATCTGAACAAAGCACATATATCTGTACTGTTTTTCTTATCTCTCTCTAAATCTCTAAGTGTCTTTTTTCTCTGTCTCTGCGGCTTCGTTCCTCTGTTATCAGCATGAGTCACTTCTGAGAAGTTATCCCGACACATGAGAAAAATTTGTGTCGGGGAGGGAGCTCAGCACACAGGTTGTCTATTCACAACACAGTTCTGCTGTGTGAAGCGGGTGTGTTCCTTTCCTCCAATCCGCTCTCACACACTGTAACTGCAATCTCTCTGCCCCATCCTCTGTGCTTTTGACCGACGAAGAAAACACTTTTCTGTCCTTTTGAAGGGGTGTAGGGAAGAGAGGGCTGCATATAAACAAGTAAAACCTATATAGGAGGCTTTTTTTCATCTCTGTGTATCACCTGAGGCAGTTCACTTCACTGGGCATATGTTAGGGTTTTAAACCACTTTAGCCACTTAAGGACCGGAAGGTTTTACCCCCTTAACCACTTCAGCCCCGGAGGATTTGGCTGCTCAATGACCAGGCCCTATTTTGCGATTCGGCAATGCGTGACTTTAACGGACAATTGCGCGGTCGTGCGGCGCTGTACCCAAATGAAATTGACATCCTTTTTTTCCCACAAATAGAGCTTTCTTTTGGTGGTATTTGATCACCTGTGCGATTTTTATTTTTTGTGCTGTAAACAAAAAAAGAGCGACAATTTTGAAAAAATAATATTTTTCACATTTTTTTATATGAAAATGTAAAAATCTAAATTTTTTAACATTTTAGGCCAATTTGTTTTCTGCTACATATTTTTGGTAAAACAAAAATCACAATAAGCGTATTTTGATTGGTTTGCACAAAAGTTATTGTGTTTACTAACTACGGGAAAGATATATGTCATTTTTATTGTTTTTTTTTTTAACTAGTAATGGCGGCGATCTGCGATTTTTTTTTGGGGGGACTGCGACATTGCGGCGAACAGACTGGACCCCTGACTGATATTTTTGTACACTTTTGGGGGTACCAGTGACATTACTACAGTAATCAGTGCTATAAATATACAGTGTTACTGTAAAAATGACACTGGCAGGGAAGGGGTCAAGACCAGGGGCGATCAAAGGTTTAAATGTGTGCCTAGGGGATGCATTAACTGTGTGGGGGATGGGTTCACTGGATGAACACAGAGACCTGTGTTCCTAAATAGGAGGAACACATGATACCCGTGTTCATCACTGACAGAACAGCGGTCTGCCTTGTTTACACAGTACATACATACTGTTCTGTCTCCATGGGGCGCAATTGTGGGTGCCTGGCGGACCCCCTCTAACCAATCAGGGCACGGGCGCGCACCCACACTAACTGCTACATGAAGTGACGTACATGTACGTCGTTTCGCATAACAGAGCCGACCTGCCGCCGTAGTTTGCTGGTCGGCAAGTGGTTAAGTCAGGTTTTAAGCATGTTAATAGAATTTGCAGTTTTAGCTTTGGCTAAAAATCCGGTAAACATAAATACTTACATTATTGGTAAAAAGTTCCAGCACAAATGTGGCTACGCTGCCATTGATCCCAATGAACAAATTAACACTAGTCAACACTACATAGGCAGTACTGGGGATCTTGAACAAAAAGGAAGCTGGGTACATCAGTGGAGTTATGGACCATCTGTGAGATAAAGACAGTTAATGTCATCTCTCATGTTAACAATAATTCAATTCAAATTCGCTATTAGCTAACTTTAAACAATAATAGTTCAGATTTTCTAAAATGTAAAAAAAAAAAAAACCTATATGTGTAAATAATAAAGCAAATATCTCACCCATAAAGCAGAAGCAAAAGGGCCAAGACAGGTAAATTGGAAGAAGATACATAGGAGTCTTGTTGGAAGCAGACGAATATTATAACAACCAGTGTAGCTGGCACTATATAGTTACACTAGAAAAGAAAACAAAATCAACAGGGTTTCTAACTTTTAATAGTCATTCTAATAAGTTAACAAAATAACTTAAAAAACATGCCACCCCCAAAATAAAAGAGCTTATCAAATAAATACATATATTTTTTTCAGATAATCATTTATAACCTCTTACCATATCCCACACAAAGTTGGCTAACCAGTAGATAACTGGCTTCACTCCACTGATGCACTGCATGTGCTTGGCCTTGCTCACTCTCTCCTGGATCAGAAAAACCACAAAACTGGCTGGCACAAAGGACATGGCAAATATGACACAGATGGAAACCAAGACGTCTACAGATGTGGTCATCCTAAACAAGAACATAAGAACATAAACCATATGTAACTAATAATAGCACAGAAAAATAAGATGCATGATAAAGTATTAAGATATCAATACATTTGAAGCATATTGTGAATTATGGGGAGGGTGGGCATGACTGGCATTTAGAAATATTAAAGCTAAACTCCAGGCAAGCAGCTAAATAACTATCTGAAAGACATATAGAAAATGTTTTAATGCCAATAAATGTGAATTTCTGTCCAACCAGCCTTCAGATTCAAGAATCCCTGCCAGACAGCACTGCGACAGTAGCACATCATGGTCATGAGCATAAACCCCTAGTCTGTTGGCTAAAAAGAAGCTAGAAACCTCTACGCACTATGTTCTCTTCACCTGTTAGCATGTTTACTGTCAGCTTCCCTGTACTGCTATTCAAGATATTACAGAAGACCAAATTCATCCACTAAAACTAACATTTAAGAATAACCTTTTTTTTTTTTTTTTAAATGGATGTAACTTATTTTTCTTTATACACAAATGTATCTGCCTGGAGTTATTACTGCTATATATATATATATATATATATATATATATATATATATATATATATATATATTTATATTTATATTTAAATAAAAACAATGTATTTAAAAACGGAAGACTTGGTACTTACAGTGCAACCTCGGAAAGTTGCTCTTTAGTGAGATTTAGAGGGTGATTAAAAGCCGTGATCCCATATTTGGCAGGATTCTTTCCTTCAGGTAGCTTGGAGCGCAGGATGGCATTATTCATCACGTTAAGAAATGAAGTAATAGCATGCCAGCCTTTGTTGTTAAACCACACCTGTAATAACAGCGATGCTGATATGAGACCACTCCAAAAAGTCCACACAAACCAGTGACTCTAATATATGTAAAATAATGCAATAAACAATACCATTTGTATTTCCTAACAAGGAAGTGAATTATGTGCACAGTGCATTCACATACAACAAGCAATCAGCATGCATACTATGCCCATTGCAGGGGTGAGCATATCTTACTGCATACCACTCGTCTTTAGCAGTTACACCCATTCCACACGATCTGTATAGCTTGTAGAACTCATAACCAGATTGTACTGTATATTGCAATATGAGAAGATGACAAAAGAAACACATACCTTTACATTATCCTTTGCATCTAGTCCTTTCATGAAGACCCCAAAGCTATCAAGGAAACGGTTGGCAGCCCCATTCTGTATAAACAAGAAAATCACAGAAATACAATTCAATATATAATTATTTCAGATTCGCTTCAGGTTGAAGCAAAAATGTACAGGGCCAGTGTACTAATAAATGCTATAAAATCAAATGTCATGCATTTATGTTTTCTTTCAGCATGAAATCATCATTTCTTAATTTATGCTGTATTGTAGTCTACAATTTTTATTAGAGCATAACAAGTCTATAACATGTAATGCTTTCTCAAGCTGGAAAAAAAACTCTGAAATGTGATTGTATGTATAAATGACTATCAGGAACTTGACCTAGGAACTAAGACGCAGTGAGGAGTTTTAGGAGGAGCAATGGGATTTTCTGTTAGCTTAGTGAATGAGGTGAAAATTCACTTTGCAAAGACTACCCAACCATAAGCGAGGACAATAAAACAAATCACATTTTTGCTTGGATGATGGAAGTCAGCATAGCTTCCCCACATGCACACAGCTAAAGGAAAATGCCCCTTTTGCTTTTATGATTCTCCCAAAACCAAATGTTTAGACAACAAATTCAGACTAGGTTATTCATCATTTGCTCTTAAAGTCAAAGCTGGTCACAAGGTTACTTATCTGGAAATGTTGATAACACACAATCATTTTGACTGGAGTTATCCTTTACATTTTCTCTTAAGGCCCCTTTCACACAGACGGATCGTTCAGATCCGACTATCAGTTTTTTTGGCGGATCTGAACGGTCATCCCATGGATCTCTATGGGGCGTCCGCTGACATCCGATCCGATCCGTCAAATCTGGACGGATGGAAACCATATTTTCCATCAGTCCAGCGGATGGGATCGGATGAGAGCGGACAGACGGTCCGTTCGCATCCGATTCCCCCATAGAGATGCATGAGGGCCTGACAGCTGTGTCTCCGCACACAGCGCAGAGAACAGCTGTCATCCTCCTGCTCAGCGGCTCAGCGGGGCATTGGCAGATCGACGGACTCCATGTGTGAAAGAGCCCTTAGTATTTTACTTTTGGTGTCTTGCTTTCTTGATGTATAAACTATATAATAAAATAAAATATAATCATTATATATCTGTGCTCCCCAGGACAGCAAAATTCTGCACAAGAAAACTCAATATTTAGATATAATTGTGCTCCCTGCAAAGAATCTTGATACCAATTAAGCAGAATCATGAACCTTTAAGCAAACTTCAGTTTCTGTAGATATCCAACAGAGAACGCAAAGGGCAGAGTTTGCTGGAATAATAACAAATACATACAGTATTTCAAGACCACGTAGGTCGGTAACAAATCAAGATGGGAGGATAATAAGACGTGGTTATGGAGTTTTCCTAAGTACACCAAAGGGTAATGGGTTGTATGCGTACCAAAAAGGGAAGCATATGTAAGAAATAAAAAATTAAAAATAAAACTGAATTCTAATTTATAAATTATGTATGGAAAAGGGAGTAGAAGGTGGGGGAGATTGGTAATTAGGGGGTAGGTGAAAAAAAAGGGGGGGCTTGTCAACTATTCCCTCCTTTATGCAAGGAGAGCCCTCCAGATTTGGCATTTCTCAAGATCACTCTCCCCCGTATGTGTTTCAATGAGCTCTATCCTCCTTAGAAAAGCTATGTTCTGATAGTGGTCCAATAAGACACTCTCTCTCTCAAATGTACTCTACACTGAACATCCCACTTGATGTCTATAAGCCATCTTACATTCAAGAATGGGAAGCTGACCTCAACAACTACTCTTTGGACTTAGAACAATGCAGATGTTTTTTTACCTGTGTTAGGTCCAGGCGTCTTTTGATGTGTTTAATGGAAGCAATGACCTCCTCACTTGGTGGAAGTGCTGGGGAACTGCTTGCTCCCAAGGAGAAACCTCCATACCTAGGAAGCCAAACAATTTACACAAGTCAAAAATCTATATAGGATCAGATTTCTACATAGGGATCATTTTGTATCATTTAAATTTAAAATAATGTTGCATCTAGTCTGATGGAAAAAAAAAAAATCACCTGATGATCAAGAACATACCTGAACTCATTCACCCAGATCTTGTTCTTTAAGCTGGAAGAAAAGATACAAATGTATAAATAAATTATAAAATTAGATGATCTTGTAAGAGTCGGTTCACACTGGGGCGACATGACTCCTTACTACTTCGGGGGCGACTTGTGCATTACCCTGCACCACGACTTCGGAGCGACTTGCAGGGACTTCACATAATGAAAGTCTATGCAAGTCGCTCCAAGGTCGCCCCCCGAAGTAGTGCAGGACCCTTTTTCTAAGTCGGAGCGACTTGTGTCGTTCCTATTAGAACGGGTCCTGTAGCGTTCAATGGACCGCGAGGGAGCGCGACTTGTCAGGCTGACAAGTTGCCTGACAAGTCATGCTAATGTGAACTGGCTCTAAAGCAAAAACGTCAGTACTAACAAAAAAGACAACATTTACCTTTTTCCAATGATTTCTGCGTATGTTTTTACAAGATAATCAGATATGTTTCTGCCTGTGAGATTCTGCACGATGTCTGATGTGTTTTGTACTTTCTGTTTAAAAAGAACACAAACATAAGAATAAGTTACACACTGAATTCATTGCTCTGTATGTCTGTGTACTGTGTCTGGCAGAGACGTATCTTCAATTTTACATATTATACCTATAGGTGATATTTTGGGTTCTGTGTTTCATATTAAACATTTAATATAACACGTTATAACACGTTATAAAAATGACAGTGCAGGTGATTCTATACTCTATGTGCATACTTCTCCAATAGTCTGCTGCATTAAACAGCAGAATAACATAGTTCACTCGTAAATTATAGGTATTTGTCTTCTATTAAGATGATGTATGTGTTTTTTTCACTTTTACGTGTTTAAAATAAAGGGGATAAAAGAGAGCTTTTCAATTGCACCCTGTGTTGCACCCTACTATTTTGATTCATGTATAGGCAGAGAGGTTCTATCTATTGACTTCTGTACAACCACCCTGCTGGATTTTCCCCACTCAATCAGCACCACAGGCTATAGCCTGCATTGCTGATTAGTGTTTTCTGATGGCAGGGAAGTCTCCCTGCTGTCACAATACAATAGCTCAGTGGGGAGAATTCCTCCATCCTCATCCAGTGTGAACCTGATGCATCTATGGACTGCCTAAGAATGTATTGTATCCAGAAGATCAGGATTGCAGCCTGGCAACTTTAATTTTTAAAAAGTTGGCAGAAATGGAAGTTACATTTTTTTTCTTCTTTTATGATACAGTTGTGCTCATAAGTTTACATACCCTGGCAGAAATTATGATTTCTTGGCCATTTTTCCGAGAATGATTTATAACACAAAAACTTTTCTTTCACTCATGGTTAGTATTTGGCTTAAGCCAAAATTTTAGTTGGTCTACCTGACCGTGGTTTGGTTTCAACAGAACCCCTCATTTTCCACTTCTTGATTAGAGTTTGAACACTGCTGATTGGCATTCTCAATTCCTTGAATGTTTTTATATCCCTTTCCTGTTTTATACAGTTCATCTACCTTTTCCTGCAGATCCTTTGACAATTATTTTGCTTTCCCCATTAATCAGAATCCAGAAACGTCAGTGCAGCACTGGATGAAAGATGTAAGGGTCTGTCAGGAGTCCAGGAACTCATTGACCTTTTATACACACACACTAATTACAAGCAAACAGATCACAGGTGAGGATGGTTACCTGTAAAAGCCACTCAAGCCCCTTTGTGTCAACTTGTGTGCATGTTATCAGGCTAAAATCACCATGGTATGAAAACTTTTGATCAGGGTCATTTAGGCAGTTTCTGTTGTCATTAGGATTTAAAAAGAGTATACAGAGTTGATTGATAATATATGGCTTCAGCCAAACACTAAACATGAGTGAAAGAAACGTTTTTGTGTTATCATTCCTATTTTCCGAAAAATGGCCAAGAAATCATAAATTCTGCCAGGGTATGAAAAGAAATCATAAATTCTGCCAGGGTATGTAAGCTTACGAGCACAACTGTAAGCAATAAACATCGAAGCCAAGAACCACTTTTCATTATCACTCAACAGTGCATGTAATTTTTGCTTTACTTAATTTTAAAGGATTCACAAATAATCAGCATGCAAACTAGGGCAATATTTATATGTTGGAATACCATTCAGTTTTATAGCTTTTAATATATCATGCTCAGTGTCTTTAATGAAATGTACAATGTACAGGTTGCTTCTAAAGAGGAACGGACCATAAATTATATAGAATGCTTGCTGCCATTACATTCTCAGAATAACACGTTTAATACACAATGTGCTATAGGATATGCTGCAACACATTTCTAAGGCAATGGTTTACTACCTGTAAATCCACAGAATAAATAAACATATTAAAAAATCTAGCCAATCTCTAAATTTAATGCACCCTAACCCTATTATTTCATGTAATCTTCAGCATACCTGAAAGGGCGGCATCCCACCAGCACCAGGTGGACACACTGGAAGCATCTTCTTTACATTCTCATTGCTGCATTCACAGGCTGGTGAAGGGTTTTCCATTGTCCAATTCCCATACATAAAAAGTTCCTCTACAGACTTAGAGACAAACTGAGTTCTCCATTCTCTATCTTCACCAGAACAAGGGACACCCCTGTTAAATATACAATAAAGGGTCAGCCCACTAAAAAAATTGGCAGTTTTACATATACCTCAGATTCCAGTAATTAAATTTCTGTGCTTGATT
The DNA here is from genome assembly GCF_965119305.1 of Pelophylax lessonae. Taxonomy (NCBI): domain Eukaryota; kingdom Metazoa; phylum Chordata; class Amphibia; order Anura; family Ranidae; genus Pelophylax; species Pelophylax lessonae. Next base: position 407,954,496 of record NC_138768.1, on the reverse strand, counting down.
TCCCACGTCTACATATCTGTTTTGGAAATTAAGAAGGGTCCCGTGAGGTTCTACAGGTACCTTTGCTATTAGTCAACTTCTCCATGCACCAAGGGAGAACACTTATCCCAGGTGCATAATTTTGATGACTACACAGTCTCAGCTGCCAATGAAAGCATACTGTATTCTGTAGATAGTGGTACAGTGGAGCGTAGTGAATAACTCTGTAGTCAGAAAGTCATGGCTTTAATTACAGCTGATTACACCTGGCCATAGATGGATTTAAATTTGGTTAGTTCAGCAGGGTATTCCCATTTACCCTAGTGAATGACTCTTCTTTAATGGGACAGACTGTTAGAAATGTTGTGTTCGATCAGCACATGCAGCCAATGGAATGCAGCCCTGGTCAGTGTATTCATCCACCTCCAATGCGTGGATCGGGAAATCTGTTGATTTTTTTTTTTGATCAGCCAGTGGACTGATTTAGAAAAAAAAAAGATCTGTGTATGGCCAGCTTAAAGCAACATAAATTACTCAAATCAGTTCCCTGTATTAGAAGATGTAATATGTTTACCTGTTTGGTGGCCCAGGACTCCTATCATCACTCTATTGAATTGCTGCCACCTCAGCTACAATCTCTAGCCTTTGACACTTCCAGCAATGTGTGATGCCTATGTCTCCCATTACGCATTGTGGTTCCTCCCATTGACCCCTATTATCAACGCTGTGTCCTCTAGAGAGATGGAACCACAGGTCGCAGAGACAGACACACATTAGATACTCCAGAAGTGCCAGATGCTAAGTTTTATGGAAGCTGCAGCTTCAAATAAGCCATAAAAATGATGCTATCAAAACGTTTCTTCTATTACATGGAATTACTTTGGGGAAATATGGGGGCAATGGCAGTCTCACTTCTTTCATAACTGAGGTACCCTGTAGGCACTCCACAATAACTGTATTGTTTATTCGTAATAAAATGGGTCTATGGCTGGTTCTTTTTACTTAATGTCAACTACCTACTTCATAAATCACTTGTATGATTTATTAAGATGTTTGTATCAGTTTTTTGTATCTTACTACCACAAAGAAATGAAGGTGTCTTTAGCAATGAAACAATAATTCCATCAAGTAATGTGAAATGCACAGAAGGTCACACTTACTTAATAGAATAGCCATCCATGCATGCAGTTCCAAATCCAGGCTTTTCAAGCAAAGCTTTCAAAAGAGTCTCAGTACCAGAGTCCTCCGGGGCATCATTACTACAAAATAGAAAAATAAACGAATTACACAAGGCATGCTCTTTAAAAAAGAGATTTGGAGTATAATCTTGTATAACGTTCTTTGGAAATATGGAAGTATTAAATTCCTCTCCTGCAGGTACGTAAGTATACACAATAATATACATTACCTATTCTAGAAATGCAATATACGTGTTTGAAATCTAATATATTAGAGCCGTGAATTTAAAAGTTTTTTAATTTTTTTTCTTTCTTTGAGTTACATGACAGTATGGATTTCATCATGCACAAGAGGTTTAAAAGTGGAAAAGTTATCATGTTAAGCCTTTATAACTTTGGATGGCCAGGACAAGAAAAAAATAACATATTTATTTATACATAATACATCTGTCACATGACATACCTGAAGAAAGTATACTGTTCATCGTACATCCAAGGCTGAATCTCAAGGCTGGGGTATTTACCAAACGGTGGCACTATAAGGCTAAACATCAGTGCAATGAATACAAATACAGCTGGAAGCACAATCTGAAAGAGAAAGTGAAGCAGAGGGGTTGATTTTCTTTTTGTATTATATATAGGAAACATTCCCATATCCTTCTTTTGTAGAATTTCTAGCCTCTAGGCTTTTGTCCCCGATTGTGCTGTTACTTACAGTACTAGAGTCTGACTAGGAACATTTTCACTCCATACATTGCTCATGTTTCTAGTTCTGAATACTCAAGATCAAAGAAAATCTGTACTGAGAAATATACATATGGGGTAAATTTATTAAGGCTGGAAAGTGCAGAATCTTGTGTAGCTGTGCATATATACCAGTCAGCTTCTAGGTTTTTTGTCAAATCTTAACCCCTTCCAATCTGCGCTATTGCCGAATAATGGCTACAGCGTGGTCTTACTTTGCCGGGAGGGGGGTCTATTGACGTCCTCCCATGATCGCGCTTCCCGTGTGCCCCTGCAAACTCAGCTGATTACAGATCGGGGTAAAGGGCCAATCCCAGCCGCCCTTTAGCACGTGATCAGCTATGTCCAATGACAGCTGATCATAAATATTTTTAAGAAAGTTTGCTGGAGATAGATTTTTACAAGCACCACATCCCTAAATAGTAATAAGAATAGATATAGGATTCTGTTGTGGGACTTTTAAGGTGCAGACATACCAATAAATTATGGAGAAAAAATAATTTTGATAAGAATATTTTTACAAATTTTTATTCAAAAAATAACAGACAATGTTTTCATATTTATACATACATATGTAAAAATATATAATTTATGTGTTATCTCTTTATCATATACAGAAAAATAACTTATTAAAGATGCCCGTCAGTCTCCTGAAGAAGCTATCGATAGATGGCAAAACATGTTGAGCAGGCACCATATAGTTATTTATTTCTCTTTTTATATGGTTTTTAAAAAAAAAAACGTCTGTTATTTTTTGAATAACAATTTGTAAAAATATTATTATCAAAATGATTTTTTCTCCATCATTCATTGGTATGTCTGCACCTTAAAAGTCCCACAACAAAATCCTATATCTATTCTTATAGCTGATCATAAATGTCAACACAAGCAGGTAACCAGCTTGTGTTAAAGGGACATTGACACTGATAATCAGAGCACTGATTATCAGTGTCCTGATTATTTGTGCAGTCCCAACAGTGCCTAGCAGTCCTGCCAATCAGTGCCCACCAGTGCCCATTAGTGCCTCCTCATCACTGTCACCTATCAGTGTCCCTCAGTGCCTCCTAACAGTGCTTATCAGTGAATTCTAACAATGCTTATCAGTGCCACCTATCACTGCCCATCAGTGCCGCCCATTAAAGCCACCTATCAGAGCCCATTAGTGCCGCCTATCAGTGCCACATATCAGTGCTCATCATTGCCGCCTCATCAGTGCCCATCAGTGCAGCATATCAGTGCAGCCTTAGCGCACATCAGTGAAGGAGAAAAATTTCCTGTTTGCAAAATTTTTAACAAACTATAAAAAATGTTTGTTTGTTTTTTCAAAATTTTCTGTCTTTTTTCATTTGTTTAGCAAAAAAAAAAAAAAAACCACAATTAAATACCACCAAAAGAAATCTCTATATGTGTGAAAACAATACTACAAATTAAATTTGGATATAGTGTTGCATGACCGCGCAATTGTCACTCAAAGTTGGACAGCGCTGAAAGCTGAAAATTGGCAAGGAAGGGAGTAAAAGTGCCCAGTAGGCAAATGGTTATTTGAACAAGCTGAAGTTAAAAGCTGATTGGCTACCATGCACAGCTGCACCAGATTTTGCACTTTCCAAAGGCAGCCTTTGGTAAACTTTTGCTTCATAAACTGCTAACTGCTTGGTGAGTCACAGGCTTTAGTATCTTTTGAGTGACTGATTTGAAGTATGCAGATATATGATTAGGCCTTGTTATGGGTGAAAGGCGTTAGCGTGTGGCCACAGGTGGGAGGTCTGCAGTGTGTGTTGTATGTTGTTTTTGCGAGTTCAATAAACCAACTAGAAATTGAGGACGTCATCGTTGTGCAGCCTGTCTTTCTTTAAATTTGTAGATTAGGAGTTGTCTCTAGCTGCACACTTATTCCAGCCATTAATAAAGCAGTGACGTTACAGACTAGACAGTCCACTGTGACTCTCAAAAGGTCAGCCCAGGTACATATTTCATTCCTTACAGGGATTTTTATTTTTTTAGGAATTAACAGGGGGAAAAGCATCCTCACAAGTACTTTAATTCACCTGGGCAAAAAAGCCTTTCCTGCTGCGTTTGGCAAACAGCAACCTCTTCCAAAGTAAGGCGGTGAACTGCTGCCTCATTAAACTCCAGCTTTTCATGTGGTAAGAGCCTTTCCCATCAATGCCACTCAGATAATCTGTCTCTCGGGACTCTGCAGATACAAACGTACAGTGATTGTAGCCGCATTAGTATTCTTGTAGCAAAACATTTGAATACTACAACTGATATATTCTATATCTCATATATACCAGGGTCCAGGTCAGAGTCATTGTTATCAAAGTTGTCATCCTCAGTAAACGGTCTCAGGCAGCTTTGATGGTCTCCAAATGCATATCTCTTTCTTCTAGCAGGGAGTGTGCCATCTATGAAGAGGATATAAGAGATTGTTATTATCAATCATTCAACAGACTGTAAGAGGTCATCAGGCTGACTGGAATAGATACAGCAGAATAAGAAGATCACCTGATGTTTCTGCATCCACGCCAGTATCCTCAGCCACTTTCAGGAAGATCTGCAACAGCAAATCGCTGATTAGGAAACAAATTTAATAAAACCATATTTATTTTAGATGGTGTTACATGCTCACAAAAGCCTGTGGATGATGATAATACTATTCAGGAAACTGGATTTCTATGTTCTTTTTCACTTATAACACAAAAACATTGAGGTATTTCCTTTTTGTGATTACTGGCTAGCAAAGTGTCTACTCATCATTTTGATCTCATGTGATGTTATGTTTTTCCAGGTAATAATGATGACAATGACAATAAAAATAATTACACACACATAGATGAATGCAATAATAATGTATGCAGCTTGATGTATGCATTTAACTTATGGCTTTGCCTGTCCTTTTAAAGCCAAAGTTTGTGAGTCATCATAATGAGCATTCCACTGTTGGTTACATGGAGGATGACGAAAATTAACCACTAAAAAGAGATGTATAATAAATGCATGGGATACAATAGAGTGCTCTGTCCAAAGGATTGTGTTAAACAGTATCCTGAAAGGATGGTTCCTATAAAGTGGAGGTGATGGCCAAAACATCCAATCAGATGCCGTCCTTTTTGTAAAGTAGGTCTAAAAGGATCTGACTAGTAGGCCTGATCAACACTCTACGTCTTCCCCATTTTAAAATACCTACAGTATACAGTATATTAATATAGTAACAAACCAAATTTTGCCATGATGATATGTGCGACCAATAATTCAAAAGTAGAGACAAGATATAAAACATAAGTCATCTAACCTCTTCTAGGGTGGTGTCTGAGATTCCATAACTGGAAATTCCGAGGTCAAAGAGACGATCATCTATTTCATGAAAAAGTTCCACAAAGGCCCCTTCCTTGGCAGCTTCATAAGGTAGGACATAAGTCAGCTCGTGTCCGATGTCCTCCACGAGCCGTGCCTCAGGCACATGTTTGTTGATGAGGTTTGAAATAGCAGAGACGTCTGTCAGACCCATACAAGACAACAACAAAAAAAAAAGTATTCTATGAGATTTGATTTCTGGAGGAAGCAGTGTTATTTTTTCCATATTGTGGAGTATTGTAGCACTTGTGTGACCCAAGGAATCCTAGTTGAAATGCTGCTTTATTTACAACAAGCACGCTAAATGTTCAATCACAGTTTCAATGTGCTTCTGCCTTCATTTTTCCCAGAGAAATGGGCAGAGAGATTGACTTTAAAAGTGAACACAGTTTAGAAAATGTCCTATGCAAAGCAACAGGTTTATTTATTGCTCTCCTCTCCAAAATGTGGCTCTCCCACTGCTCTATCCAGCCACTAGTCCAGCATGTTACGCATTCTCCTTCCCCACATGTGACAGTGCTGTTGCTTAGGCTGGCCATACACGGTTTGAATCTTGGCTGGTTCAGCAGGAACCAGCTGAGATTCAAACCATTATTGGACAGGTTGAATGTACCAAGTTAATTGATCTATCAACTTGGGTATAACCAGCCTGCTGGATTTTCTTGCAATAATAGCAAGTGGCTGCTATAGACGCTAGAGATAATCACTGTTTCTCCCGGCAGAGACAGCTTCTCCCCACTGAAGAAGACAATGGCCCAGGAGGAGGGATTCCCACATCAACATTGTCTGTGTTGATGGGGGAATCTAGCAAATTTGCTCCCTGTAGGGCCAGCCTAAAGCCCCGTACACACGCGTCGAAAATCGGCAGGGAATTTTCGTCCGACAACCGATCTGCCGATTTTCGGCTTGTTAGTATGATGCCACCAACAATCTGGTGTGCAGGCTATAAAATTTTTGTCCGCCGTCAAAACACGTCCGATTTTCGTGCAGTCAGTACAGATTTCGACAGGGAAAAATCTTATGAGCAAGACTGGGCATGCTCAGAGAAGAAATAACACAAAGAAAGCAAACCAACACATGACATCACTTATGAAGTAGAATTTTTGTCGGGCAAGAAAATTCGTGTGCAGTCTAGGCACATTCCAACCAACAAAACACAACTCTGGACAAAAGACGGACGATCGGTCGGCCGATAATCATTGCGTGTGTACTAGGCTTTAGTGATTGGCACAGTGCTGTGACATGGGAAGGGGAGGCAGACTAAACTAAAGCTTGCATAGGGCTTTCTCTTCTCACTTCCAGAGGATAAAAGGAGTTGAGGAAGGAAAGTATGTGCTACTGGGGAGGGAAGCATAAACGCTATACCTGTAGCATTACTCTGCATGGGAACAGCAAAAGTTATTTTATTCCATTCTTGTACAAAGAAACTACCAATGCATTTAGAAGTATTAGTTATAATTACCTATTGTAAGAGTGTCACTTTCATGTTCACTACCCAGGCCTGCATCCGAGCTACTCTGAGAGACACTATCCTCCTGAAAATAAAAATAAATAAATAAATGAAATAAAATGCAAACAATTATTTCTGTAAGGTATAATGAAATAGGTTAACGTAGCCCAGACAAATAAAGCTCACTTTAGAAGGAAAAACAGCAGCAGATGTACTTGTAGAAAAAGGAAGGCAGTGAAAGATTGTTAGTTTCCGATGTTGTGCTCTGAGCACTTTCATACCTTATACAGTGGTAACAATGAAATTAGTAGCCACTGTAGTTTGGTGTGGTTGCTGGATAAATCTCACTCCAACACCATCAGTCTCAGGGATAACAGTGCTGGTGATTACAACAGTTATCGGTTGCATTTCTGATTGGACAGAAGGAAAAATTAGGTATGAGGTTAGAAAAGGAGCTGGTTGGTAATAATTACCCCACTCTTGGCTTCTCTCTTCCGTTGCCCATGTTTGTTATGTTTAGTAATCACCGTTCCTGTAGGCCCCACTCCTGAGGGTGATGCCAGCATCGAGTTTTGACTCTGTTTGGAAGCAGGAGCTGAACTGCTGCTGTCCTGACCACAAATGACGGGGTACCGTCATCCCAAATGTTAATTTAGAAAACTAATATAGGCCCTATAAGTGATAACCAAATTACTGAACTTTCTCCTTTCATTTTCAGAAACATACAGTATTTCTCTTGTTATGTGGTAATATGCAGGATAAATGTACTAAGAATACCATACACACGAAGCAAGCTCCTCCTTGGGAGTAGCTAATAGTGCCACACAGTGCACATACACAATAAACATGTGGATTTTACATTTTGAAGACCATTATTTATGAGGATTTATTTCTGCCAGGAACACATAGTAAATGGTAAACTACAAGCAATGTTCGCAGGTTAAAAAAAGGAAAAATTCAATTTTCTTGCAACATTGCCTGAAGATAATTCATCATCACAGGATTGCTATGGATTTTTCTAGCATTTACAATGTGCGCCTATGATATTGCTATGATTTCATAATAATACAAATTCATCATCATTGTGCTGGCAAGATGTACACATAGGGGATATTACTTTAACTGACAATTGCGTGGTGGTGCAAGGCTGTACTCAAATAAAATTTATGTCCTTTTTTTCCCACAAATAGAGCTTTATTTTGGTGGTATTTGATCACCTCTGCAATTTTTATTTTTTGTGCTATAAACATAAAAAGAGCAACAATTTTGGAAAAAAAAGAACTGGTAATGGCGGTGATCAGTGATTTTTAGCGGGACTGCGACATTGCAGCAGACAAATCGGACATCTAACTGACACTTTTTTGGGACCAGTGACACTAATACAGTGATCAGTGCTAAAAATAATGCACAGTCACTGCACAAATGACACTGGCAGGGAATGGGTTAACATCAGGGGTGATCAAAGAGTTAAGTGTGTCCCTAGGGGGTGCTTACTAACTGCAGGGGGGTTACAATGATTGGGGAAAGACAGAGATCCTGGTTCCTGCTTAGCAGGAACACAAGATCTCCATCTTGTCCCCTTTCAGAACAGCGATCTGCCTTGTTTACGTAGGCAGATCACCGTTCTGCCTCGCCCGGGGATGATCTCCGGGGGCCGGCGGACATCAGGTCCACCGGACCTGTTGATTGGCATCCCTGCTAGACAATCATGGCAATAGGCGCCATCTAGTGGCTATTGAACTAAACGACCTACAGGTATGTCATTTCACACTATAGCGCCACTTTGCCACAGTATATATGCGGCGGCCAGTCAGCAAGTGGTTAAACAAGCTGAGGTTAGAAGCTGATTGTTTCTCTGCAGAATTGTGATTAATTTTGCCCTCTCTAGCTTTAGTAAATAAATCCCTGAGTGAACAGGACTTAGTTCTTATTTTGACACAAAGGCCCTGTACAGTTTACATTCACCACTCAACATAACATTTGTATTCTTTAATAGTGGGTTTTGTAAAGTAGTTCTATTCACTGCAACCAACTAGGGGAAGCATAGTGTGGGACCACAATATTTTAAAGGACTAGTGTGGGCACAGATTATGACACTTTTTATTATCAAGAAAATCCTTTTTAATGTTATTTAACAATCCCAACTCTAGACAATTGTTTTTTCTGAGAGTGGGATTTTTGAGTTTTTTTGTTGTCTGTAACTTTATTGTAGACATAACTCTTCACTTCCTATCCCTGTGACACCAAAAGACAATAAAGGATAACAGGGGATCACCAGGACAGCAAATCAAAGATGGCAACCAGAACAACACGGTGATCTTAACAACCCACTATTTGTTTAAAAAGGCATTTTGCTGTATAATTAGATGGGTATTTGTGTACTTATTACCATAACAAGGGTACACATATGTAGGACACAGGTGTTAAAGAGGAAGTAAACCCTCCTATCGTTTTCAGCCAAGGAAGCGGACATCTTGGCCTATGTTTAATCTACAACTGCCATGATGCTTCACATGTGATCAGTTATGACACCAGCCATTGGATGGTTTGACAGTTTGGTGAGAGCTCGACCAGCGGTAGTATTACATTTCACGTCCTGGAAATGTAACTGTTTTTTAAACACTTAAATGGATGGGTTTACTTCTACTTAAAGCTTTTTTTTTTTTTTTACCAAGAAACATACAGGAAACTGTTTTCACATGTAGAATTTTGGACTAAACATACCTTTTTCAGATAAGACATTGTACTGCTGCTGTTCCTGCAGGAACTAAGTGAAGAATCAGTGTCTCTCTTCACTAATGTTAGGTAGTAGCCAGTCCCCAGTTGATTCTTTAGGAAAAGAGATGAACCAACACAGCACAGTTTTCCATGAGATATTATAGCAATCCGGTCACCGAGGATGTCAGCCTCATCCATGTGATGTGTGGATAGGATGATTGTCCGTCCTAGGAAAAAAAAAAATATAGGTTATTGGATAACTTTTTGGGGCATAATACATAATGAAATTTTGCATATAAATTCCTGGCATGTAAAGTAAAGTTGTCAGTTTATTTTGGATTTCTTAGTTTAAAGTAGGAGTTATCTTTAGCAAAAACTGCATGTCAAAACATTTAATGGTCCAAAAGATATAGGCAAGTGGTTGTGTGGTTATTGGTATAAAAATAATTTGAAAAACACATATAGCAGCGGGAGAGATGTGTGTGTGGGGGGGGGGGGGGGGGGGGTTTGCGAGATATGAGAATACACGAGAAATGTAAATATGGATTTAATCCTCTGACACAGGCGGTGGAACGCGAGTCACAGTTAACACGATATCATGAATATAAGGTGATAGGGGAGGGATGTGATAGGGATATGATTCCCCACACTCCCCCCCCCTCCTTTTTTTTTTTTTTTCTTTTCTCTTTCCCTTCTTCCTCTTTCTTTTCCATTTCCCCTCGTCTCTCCGCCTCTCTCTACGTTTTCTTTCCACTTTTGGACAATGAAGGGGTTTAAGGGAATTAAACAAGAATATAGGGTTGGGGGATACCCATCCTACCTTTGAATACAGAGAATTGTAGATTGAAACACATATAATGGGTTTTGAATTTGTGTCTGACTTTTACAAAATGAAAATATACTTTTAAGAACTTTATGTTGACTGCCGAGATATTATATGTTTAAAATAAATGTGTCTTTTAAAAGTACTGTACATTCATATTTGTAATCTTTGAATTTCTAATGCTAATAAAATCAAGATTGAAACAAAAAAAAAAAAGATATAGGCAAGTGAAGTTGTAGGTCTTAGATTGTAAGCTCTAACGAGCAGGGCTCATTGATTCCTACTGTATTAAAGTGTTTTATAGTTGTACTGTCTACCCTCAAGTTGTAAAGAGCTATATAAATCCTGTATAATAATAATAGGTAACTCTTGACTATTCATGTCTACCCTCAAGTTGTAAAGAGCTATATAAATCCTGTATAATAATAGGTAAATCTTGACTATTCATGTAAAAGTCAAGTTAGACCTTGGCCATGCCCACCCTGGAGTCTTCACAGGGTGACAAAACCGTACAAGGGGTAGGAGGGGAAATGCTTGAATTTTACAGTAAAAATTTAAATTCACATATAAATTCTGCTACTTTATTCCTGCATTTTTACATCATACACTCACACACTTTGAATTAAACATGTTTGTTATTGGTTTACTTAAATGTACTTCTACGATGCAGATCCACCAAATGCTTTTTTTTTCTAGGTTTCTGGCAGAGCCCTGACATGTTATGTGAAAGGAAATCTACCCCAATGTAAAAGAGCTAAAATGAACATATCAGCCTTTATACCAGTAGATTATATTATATCTTATATCTTTTTATTTTGCCATCTTAGGCCCAAAAATCTTTCAGAAATTAAGTAAAAGTGAAGACAACAAACAACCTTTATTGTACTAATAGTTGTAATTTAAGCATTTCACTTTGGTTTGTCTGATGTAAGGAAAGCCTGGCCCCCATCTCATTATTGTATACGGTAATTGAAATCTGGGCAGCTACCAACATACAATATATTTTCCATGACAAACAATGGAATATACTTCAAAAGACACACAGGCAGTTATAAACATGTATTACCTTGTCTGTATTTAAGGAGCAGATCCCAGATACCTCTGCGGGAATATGGGTCAACTCCAGCTGTGGGCTCATCGAGGATGACAACCTTTGATCCACCCACAAAGGCCAAGGCTACTGACAGCTTCCTTTGCATACCACCTGTAAGACAAATGTCAAGTTCTTTCTCTAACACCATTTAAAAGTCAGGATAGCACTGGGTATGTACATTCAGTATTGAAGGATTAAAGGACAACTATGAATAATTAACCCTTTTCCTTGTTGATGCATTTATTGATCAGAAATAGTAATGCAAAATTGCATCTTTATGGGGGTTTTTTTTATAGTTTTTTATTTACACATTTTAGTATATAGGTTCTTCCCCAGTAGACATTTATAAAGAAAGGGTATAAATGTACACATAATTCTTGGTTAAACAGGGTATTAATATCCCAGATAGCAAGATAACTTTCCACACATTTGTGGCAGTGCTTAATTGTAAGTCTGTTAACGTGCTGCACATTTTAACTGGCATGTTATACACTCACAGAACATTTAAAGTTCTAGTTGACACTTTTCCAATTTGTAGCAAATTTGCGTGGCAAGTCTCTAGTAAGAGCTAAGTTGCAGTGGTGAGTCTAGGACAAGAGCTCTGCAAGTCACAGTGACCCCTGTGGTGGGATGACTATTGCACAACATAACTGAACCAGAACTTGCAGCAGACTTGCAAAATGTTTGCAAAGAAAGTTGATCTGGAGTCATGCAATGTGGACTTGCTGCAATTGTGCAACAAACTTGTGCAGCCAGGCAAGTCTAGCAATAGCTTAGCAAGTCATATTCCAACTTGTAGCTCAATTTCTTGCTATCTGGGATGGTAGACTTTTTAAAATTTATAGTAATAAAATTGCTGCAATCTCATGATAATAATCCAAACCACACAGATATCTAAGGTAATTTAGCTATCTAAAGCTGCCTATAGATGAATTGAAATTTGGCTGGTCCCTGCTGAATTTGGAGCCGTGTATGGACACTGTGGTCATACAGAAGCCAATCTACCGATCGACTTCTGTACAACCGCACTGCTGGGAAATTTCCTCTCAATCAATGCTGCAGGCTACAGCCTACAGCGCTGATCAGTGTATTCTGATGGTGAGGAAGCCTCTCTGCTGTCAGAATACAATGACACAGCAGGGAGGATTCCCCAATCCACGTTGAATGTGTGAATGGGGGAAGTGAGTCCGTTTTTTTGCTTGAACTTTGCTTGGACTCATCTATGGCCAGCTTAAGGCTCAGGGAATAAATGTTCCTTTCTACAGATGCTCTGTCCAAGCTTATTCTAAAGGCAGAGTGCCACTCCATGCATCTACCATTGTAGTTGTGCAGTTGTAAAGGTGTATATATCAGTCAACAAATTGTTTCCAAAAAAGATATTTGGTATTTTGCTTGTGTGACAATAATCGTACACCATTGTTTTTGTTGTGTTGAAAATGCACAGCAGCTGAACAGTTTTGAAGAGATTTATGGAGGATGTCTTGACAATAACAATCCTCTCATACCGAGTACAGTGGCCATGGCAATACAAGGCTTAAAACCTGTTGCTATTTATTCTTAACTTTTACAATGAAACCCACATTTGCCATGTCTGTGGCACACCAGGGGCCCTAGCTCATTCAAGATCATATTAATACCCCTAGCCTTGGCCATGCTCCACTTTTTCAGGAAAGGTAAAATTGGTCTTTAAAGAAAACAGAAACAAAGTCACACATTCTGTTTGTCTGTAATAACTTGTCTGTTTGTCTGTACTGCTGTATTTGCCCATTCTGGCTTTAATTTGAAAAATATAGTTGCATGGCAGTGTACAGGTTCAATACCTTTGGGTCAATTATCTAAAACAAGCATGGAGTAAATAAAAAAATAAAAAAAAAAAGTGAGGTTTTCTTATCCCTATACTTCTCAAACTCAGGGACTCTGGAAGTACCGAAGCCAAAGCATTAGCATAACAGCCAGGCATCTAATATTTTCAAAGTCAGACATCAGCAATGGCTAACCTACCTCAGTGACCCATCTATAATGGGTAGTAACACATCAATGATTTTTTCACCATGTTGTGAAATGAAGCACTATGTGTGCACTTCTCTGGGTCAGGAAAGAGAAGGAAATACCAGGAAACACACTAGCAATGATTACACATATTTAACATTAGTATGGAATTAAATGATCCCGCATACACTTCTACAGTAACACACTGACTTGATGTCATTTCCCAGAAAATCCTTTTATTTGTTGTAGGTATAAAACAAATGCAAATAGATGTATAGTCAGTTAGTTTATTAAATCCACACTATATATATTACCTGACAGCTGACTTGTCTTGCATTTTTTCTTATTGGGAAGGCCAACGTCAATTACCATCTGTTCCATTTCTGTTTTTACCTTCTCTTCTGAGAGTCCTTTCAGACGTGCATAAAACCAGATGTGTTCTTCAACAGTGAGCCTAGAGGGAAATGTAGAGAGGCACAGATGAGGAAGCATATCCACATGCCTCGCTGAAGCTCCATAGACACGGACACAAACAGGGAAAAGGGCCTACGGCTCGCAAGTGTTGACAGACTATGTTCACTTACAAATGAGGAACCTTATTTCCATGTATTTTAGTCATTATTCATTTGCATTACCTAAATCTATTAGTTAATTTCTGAAGTGAAAAACTTACAAAGCAATAATGTAGGTAATGCACACCATGGCATTAAAAAAAAAAAAAATACACATACATCTTCTGCAAGCATGACCTATTATTTTTCTAAACTTTATGAACAGTACTTAAAATATATCTGCAACATACCGGGGAAGTTAAAATTGACAAGACAAAAAAAACAATGCAGAGGTCACCTCCACTGTAAACTATGTCACCGCTATCAGTTGATCCAGAGTCAAAAAGACAGTTTAAGTTACACTTAAATCTCTATTTATCCAGAAGGAGCGAAGCTTATTACACCTTCTCCCTATTGAGCCTTTAATGTAATGTATGGCCTCACTGGCTGGTAGAGAAGTTTGGGAGGCAGAAGGGTGCTGCTGCATAATCATGTGTTTTTCATTGGGCCTTTGTAGCGCATTTTGACATATTTTTATGTCTTTTTTTATGCATTTTCATGCTTCACTCGTTTTTTTTTTTTAAAGCAGGAGGGGACTGGTTGTGAAACAGAAAACCCTGACAAAAACACGCCTATATACATTTTACATGCACTTTTCATGCAATCCCATGGAGGTCTATGGGGCCCAAATCTCACCATGCTACAATGTAAGGAAAATCTGCACGTTTTCAAAAATTGTACTGCGCCATGTTGCATTGATGTGAATAGGCCCCTATAGAGAACAATGTGATTTCCATTGCCATGCATTGCAGGCGCAGGACAAATCATAGTATTGTGAATGGGGCTTTACATTAAGGGTTGAGAGTCGCATATAATTTCAGCTGCCTATATATTTATATCTACTGATCATTTAGACACATGATTTTGACTGCAAGTACCTTCTTCTTGTGTATTATTTCTTTGATTGCTTTGGTTTGTGCCAAATTGATTCCATTCAACAAATAATTGCTCAGTTTGGAGCTATAAATGTATTATTGTAATGCAGGCTTAAATGATAAAATGGAAGCCTGTTTTTATATAAGTAAAAATATGAACTAAAATGTATTTCTACCAAATGAGTTCACAACAGTGCTTTAAATCACGTAACAGAGCTGTCAGTGTACAAAGTGTAAGATGAGCTCATTATCTTGATTGAGGTGCGTAATAATGCACAAAAAGTAAAGACGAATGCATTATCACACTCTGTTTATTGCTAAATGTTGGAACTGTAAATCACTGCAGATAACCAAAGGCTACTAATGCTGAATCACCCATTTTCTCTACAAGTTACCTTACAGAAGGCTAATCAAATTATCAGGTATTAGGACATGGGAAAATATGCAGGTGTCAACTTACATTTTTTCCGCGCTTTTCATTTTTCTAAAGTCATGACTTAACAAGTTGACTGTAGTTTACTTTGCATTCTTTAAATGTCTATAATAATGGAACTCTAGCTATTTGATATTGTAAGATATTAAATATACAGCTGAGTGATATCAACTGAAATGTACAGTTACTGTATGTAGCTATGTTAAGTAAGCCTGCACCGATAAAGTGCAGAGTACACAGTACGGATATCCCCTTCAGAAAATACTGTTTCCCTGGCTGTCATGTTGTTCCAGTGGGGTTAATTTAAGAAGCAAGGAGTAGAGCATGTTCACTTTGCAAAGGAATTTACATTTAGTTTGGTGAATGTGGTGAGAATTTAATTTACATGTAGTTTAGTGAATGTATTGAGAATTCACTTTGCAAAGAATACCCAATCATGCAAGGAAGATGAAAAACGGGATAATAATTTGAATGGCATCAGTAGAGTTTCACAGCATCCACTTTGCTAAGCAAAGAGCCATTACTACTTCAGTAAATCAACCCCTATCTCTCTCTATCTCTCTCTCGATGTAAATATATATATATATATATATATATATATATATATATATACTGTCTGTCTGTCTATTTATCTATCTATCTACACTATATTGCCAAAAGTATTGGGACGCCTGCCTTTACATGCACATGGACCTTAGCGGCATCTCAGTCTTAGCCCGTAGGGTTTAATATTGATTTGGCCCACGCTTTGCAGCTATAACAGCTTCAGCTCTTCTGGGAAGGTTGTCCACAAGGTTAGGAGTGTGTCCATGGGAATGTTTGACCATTCTTCCAGAAGTGCATTTGTGAGGTCAGGCACTGATGTTAGACAAGAAGGCCTGGCACGCAGTCTCCGCTCTAATTGATCCCAAAGGTGTTCTATCGGGTCGAGGACTCTCTGCAGGCCAGTAAAGTTCCTCCACCCCAAACTTGCTCATTTATGGCTTTATGGACCTTGCTTTGCACTGGTCCAAGTCATTTGGTGGAAAGGAGATTATGGTGTGGGGTTGTTTTTCAGGGGTTGGGCTTGGCCCTTAGTTCCAGTAAAGGGAACTCTTAAGGGTTCAGTATACCAAGACATTTTGTTCAACTTTGTGGGAAAAGTTTGGGGATGGCCACTTCCTGTTCCAACATGACTGCGTACCAGTGCACCAAGCAAGGTCCACAGAATTCTGCCTCAGTACTCCTCTCAAAAGCTCCCAGCCCTGATGGAAGCAGTAGGTTGGCTCGTGGGAGAAGTTATCCATATATCAAAATACCATCATGGGTGGGTGATAGTTTGCAGGAGTGTGCATTCCTAGGCAGACTTCATTAGCATGTGATGCTGAGCCTCCATGATTGCAATATCTGAAATCCAATGAATAAAGATTTAGGCCAGGGACAGTAAGGATTGTGAGGAAAAGGCAAGATGATGCTGAATGTCTGCCAGCCAGTAATTTAGGACAAGCTCTATCTGACTTACTGCAGCTTACAATGCACACCGCGAGAAGCAGTACAATCGGTGTAAGCAATTTCAATGAAGGAGAGGACTCTGTACAACTGTGCAAGATTGTAAAAATGTAACTCCTTATTGTGAAAATGTCAGTCACATCAGACTTTGGAGGCAACAGAAATAGAGGGCCTATATTCACAATATCAGGGGATTACAGGTAAGAAAATAATGATAGCTGTCCACAATTGTTCAAAAGCTTTATCTTCCTGCGCAGTAGTCAAATATATAACAGGAAAACTGCAGTGACATCTGGCAAATGCTTTTCAAGGAGTATAGATCATTGTCACTTGGCAGTCACAGTACTGTGGAAGCAATAGCTACAAAAAGTGAAGGCATCCCATTTTTCCTTGAAGGCCTACTTTGTTTGGAAAACCAAGTATATACAAATTGTAACGCAAGATTAAAGAATTTCGGATACTCACATATCAAAGAGTACATTATGCTGAGGGCAAACTCCCAAGTTTTGTCTGATAGAACTGAGCTCCGTTCGAATGTCTTTTCCCATTATGTAGGCTGTGCCAGTGGTTGGTGGGAACAGCCCAGTCAATATAGACCTTCAATAAAAATTATAAAAAAATAAGTTTTTTGTTTTATTGGTTTTAAAATTATTATAGCATTAACTGATATATGAAAACACAGATTTTAATAAATGCAAACCCTTCCACATTATAAAAACTTATACATGATTTAGCCTTACCATTGTTTTTTTATTAAAAAAAAAAAAAATTGGTCAAACATGAAGCTTTAGCATTGCTCAAAATCTCTATTTTTCATGTGGGGGCACAAGGCTTCCACATCTACTAAACTTTTATAGTTTCTGATATCCTGGCTACGAACCTGAGCTTGTAAAATGTTAACCAGGCTATTCTGTGGTTCTATGCTCTGTAGTTCTCAGAAAGGGCAGATGTACAACAAAGAATCATGTGACTAGATGTTTCAGTCCAGTCCAGAAGTACTGGGAAAGCTTGGATGACTTTGAATGCATGAGATTATGTAACACAGATATAAAAACTAAATGGGTGGACTTTCTACAATAGGAACATATGCTTTGTTTACTGGATAGCAGTTCACTGGTTGATTTTACTTTCTGTCTGGAAAAGTACCCTGCTTACATTGTTGTGGTTTTTCCAGCTCCATTGTGTCCTAAAAAGGAAGTGATCTGCCCTTCATAGAAGCTCAATGACAGGCCATCCACTGCCACTTTTCTACCATTACGATAAATCTTCACCAGGTTCTGGATGGAGACTCCTAGCTGAAGGTGAGCAGGCTCTTCTTCCATGCAGACTAAAATATAAAATAATCATAAAATATTTTCTTCAAATAAATAAAACATACCTGTATGTCTGCTATAATTTAATATATGATAAATAACAATAATATCCAGAGGCGTAACTAGAACCTTCAGGGCCCCGGTGCAAGAAACCATGAAGGGCCCCCTGGCGCCCTGGGGCCCTTTACTCTAGTTGCGGGGCCCTTTCACAAGTTCTGCAGTGGGCCCCCTTCCTGCCATCTTGGGGCCTCCCCACGGTGGTGGAATGCCAGGGCCCTGTCGCAAGTGTGACCTTTGCAATCCTGGAAGTTCACCCACTGGTGTCAGTAGTTTTTTTTTGGTATTTTAATTGTATCATTTTTATCATTTTATTTAATTTTTTTACAATGCCACTGACTAAGACTCTGTCCATTCAGAAAAGGAAGGAGCTTGTAAATTACATATTTACCGACCCCTTCCTGGTTCTCTATGGTGACACATCCCCTGCAGCAGCCGGCAGGAGAGGGAAGGGAGCATTTTGAAGGGGGGGGGGGGAAGCACAGAAGGGGGGGGGGGACCAGGGGAGCACACAGGGAAGCAGAGACAGCAGAACACAAGTATACTGGATAGGAGAAGTGGCGGGGGGCAGCGTACAGAGGAACCAATCTCCTCAATTTTCCTCCTGCAGCTACAGGAGGAAAAAGGAGAACAGTGATTTCTCTACATGCTGCCCCCGCCGCCCCTCCTATTCAGGTGTACAGGGGAGCCACATGGGCCCCCTTGAGCATGGGGCCCGGTTGCGATTGCAACCCCTGTAGTTACGCCCCTGATAATATCAGTTGTATATTCTGTAAAGTAGTAAATGGATTTAAAATCAGTTGAATGTGATTACCTTCAGATGGTCCTTTTTGTAAGGATGGATGGTGAAAGTTGTCCTTCGGTTCCTCTCCACACCAATATGACTTTGTAAACGGGAAGTACCAAGCTCTAGGTATTCCATACTGGCCTATATATTAAAGCAATAAAATAAAGGTAAATAAAAAGAGGAACAAGTAGGCTTAAGGCCTCATGCACACTGGACATTATCAAAATGTCAGTAGAAAGCTGTAGCTGTAGAAGGAGTTTTTCAGTTTTTTTGCAGTTGTGTTTTTCAGCGTTTTATAGCTTTTATCATCTGTAGTGTTTTATTTAGCAAAACTCTACTCCCAAAAAAGCTTATGCCTCAAAAACATTAATAAATGCTGAATAGCCAAGTTTTTTGGCGTTTTTAAGATTTTATCAGAGTTAAAGCGCTTTTACAGCTCAAAAACGCCTCTTAAAACCCACTAGTTCTGGGATTTTTTTTACAGCCAGAAAACGCCCCTCAAAGGAAAGAGATACACTGCTCAAGGTAATGGGAAGCTTGATGACCAACAGCGGTGCTCGCCCTGGCTCGCCTCCGTGGACAGTCAATAATGAAAAGAAATGGCTGCACTCAGATGTTGTCAAAATCCAGGTTTATTGGACATCCCAATGTGGCAAAAAAGTGGCAAGGTAGACGTGTTTCTCACACTAAGATGTGTGCTTAATCATTACCAATGGTAATGATTAAGCACACATCTTAGTGTGTGAAACGCGTCTACCTTGCCACTTTTTTGCCACATTTGGATGTCCAATAAACCTGGATTTTGACAACATCTGAGTGCAGCCATTTCTTTTCATTACAGAAAACGCCCCTGCCAAAATTTGCTGATAATAGCCTATGTGTGAATGGACTCATAGGATAACCTGCTGGGGAGTTTACTGCATGCAGAAAAAAATAAGTGATGCCAAAAACAGCAGCTGTAAAAACGCCCAGTGTGCATGAGGCCTAAAACAAAGCATGTGCTGTCTTCTTCCTATTGTTATTATCCTTTAAAAATTGACTATTTGTTTACATTCAAAAGTTATGATACTCAGTGGACATGGGTTAAACATACACTAGGGGGGAACAAAACACAGTCTGATGTTAAGATTCCATAAAAAAAACAGAAATGAGTGGGCCATATCTCTCAAGTTAATAAACCAGAGATGCAAAGTGAAAAATGTTAAACTGTTGACTGAGTTATTAAAAATATCTCACCAGGAAAGACAGCTTCAATATACCAAGTCATCACTCCATACAAAAGTGTATCAAAAAGCATCATGAAGCCAGAGGTTGTGAGACTGTACCCATCTTCCTGGAGAGGACTGTCCAAAAGATTGGTCCACTGCACCCCGACACCTTGCTCCTCAAAAAGGGCAAAAACTTCACAGCCAAATCCAAAAGCCACAGGTGACAAAAAGCTCTGCAATAACAATATAAACATTGTGGAAATCACGAAAGACTAAAACAGTCATGTCAAAAATACTTTTTCTTATAATCCACATTCCACTGCTTGCTTACAAAAATGTTTGGCACTGTTAATCAAAATGTACTAAAACTGTATTACTATGTCAACCAGTTGGAATATCCCATACAGTCTTCCATGTGGCTTAAAAATATACATTGGATTAGTGCCAGAAATAAAAAACTGGTCTTCTATCACACTGTTTGGTACATTTAAAAAGCCTATAACTTACAAATTAAAATAGCAATTAACATTACATTTTATATGAAGTATGTGATTTCTACTCAGAGACTACTCCTAATAACAAGCATATATAACTCACAGTAAATGGTTTAGGTTCTGAGCCATATCAGAAAATAACATTCTTACAGCAAAAATCTTGAGAGTGAATCCAACGTAGTCTTGCCAAGCTACACACAGAACATAAGGCAAGTAAAGGGTAAAGTAGATGATGCCACCACAAGCTGCTGCCAAGTTGGCTCTTGAGAAAATGGTGCTGATCAAAAAGCATTGTGAGATGGTCACCACTCCGAAAATAGACAAGAAGGCAAAGACCACACTTGGATCACTATACGGCAGAAGGTTTCCCGTCTGGAAAGGAAATATGAGAAAATGATTAGTAAAAATTCGACATACATTGCATATTATTACATAGCTTGTGTACATTATCTATTTGTACTGAAATTACCTTTAAGATCAGGACCAACAAAGCAGCACTCATTAGAAGAGGAATAAAACTACTAATAAACCAGCTCAGCCAAAGAATTCCATTGTCAAGACCCATAATTCTCATGGTTTCTTTCAGACGAGCTTCTTTCTCATAAACTATACCCTTGATGATTACAGCTACAGAATAGATCCAGGCTAAGGTCATAAACAAGGGCAGTGAACGACTCATAACACGAAGAAATCTAAAAAAGAAAAAATGGTTTAGTTAAGCTTCACTGAGACAGATTTACAGTGCAGACATCTTACATCTTTCATTTCACAAGACTGTTCATATGAGAAAGCCAAGAGTTTCCTCACCAGAGGCAGAAACTGAGCATATTTAAAAGGTCATGAAAAATTAAAAAGCCAACAAACTATAAAATACTTAGAAAAGTGTAAGGACTTCTAATCTTACCAACAGAAGGTATGAATGGCAGTTCCTATACAGTATCTAATGTTCTAATGAGCAAAATAAGATGTTTATGATGCCTATAATCCTACTTGGTTTTCCAACTAGAAAAACAACAACTTGAGTCTGAATGCTCCAAAAAAGCAACAGTGAAATTTCGTTTTTACATACATGTCATCCACATAGCATGGGTAGGGCATTTGTTGGACATAGACTCCTGTCCTCTTCTCTGTTCCAGTCTGTATTCTGATGATGGCTTGTTCAACAACATCCTGCAGGTATGCAAACCCTCCCCAGATGTAACGCATGTCTTCAAATGGATCAGCACGAGGGCCCGGATCCCAATAGCTAATAATACATTTAGAAATAAATTGTCAACTATTTGTTTGGACTTTTATTTAATATTTATCAATATATTTATATATCAAAACTGAAACAATGGCATAGAAAAACAATTACTAAGCTCAGGAAAAAAACTTTTTCAAATAAGAAACTCTGTTGTCAACATCAGAAATCTTTTTTTTTTTTTAAAACATAGTCAGGGTCAAGGTTAACATATCACTGGCTTCTTATCTAGTTACTGGTAAGGAGTAGTACTAGTAGCAAGATATTGAAATCATCTCTCCGGTGAACTCTGGACCTGTGAGATGATACAGCGTAGAGCAGAGATTATTAACGCAAAAAGAAAAAAAGCTTTGGTATGCTCACCCATCCTTAATTTTATTGGTTCTTTCCACATTGTCTATATCCATGCGTATTTTATACTTGATGTGTTGGGGCAGCACTGTGTCATTTTCTGGAAGGTCCACAAAAACTACACCTGCCCAGAACTTTCTCTCATTTAGAAGTTCCATGGACTTAGCAATAAGCATTTCCTCAGTATCCGCTGCTTCTAACTTGTCCAGGTTGACACACTGAAAAGGATAGTTGTTAAGGAAAATTAACGTTGTGTTCTTTCATGAGTCATTGCAAGGCAAATTATCGAATGTGTTTGCATTGAAAATATGTGATCCTTTATTAAATTGTGTTGTAAATATACCGTCTGCTTTCATGTTGTAAAGCGCTGCGCAAACTGTTGGTGCTATATAAATGCTGTATTATAATAATAAAAATAATAATCATGATTGCAATATAACACCAGTTAATCAAAAAATCCAACAATGAACGATGTGCTTGTGCTCCGTGTAAATACAATTAAAGATAAAAGCAATAAACTAATTGTAGAGTTGCCTATAGATATCAGATGTCTCTATCTTTTACAAATTGTCTAAAGCAGTGTTTTTCAACCTTTTTTCAGTCAAGGCGACCTTTACAATTCTGCACAAATTTTGGGGCATCCCATTTTAAATGTATAAAATGAAACTAATAGTTTTACCTAATGCAGCAGCATCCTCCTCACCTTAGAGGTGATTTATTTTACAAAAGTAAATACACCTTTGCACACTTGTACTGACTAGTATCCCAACATTTCTCTTCTGGGTCAGTTTCTCTCCCTAACTCAGTTAATAAGACCCAAACAAGGATGCTTTTCAAGCACCAGACGTCCTCTTTATTAACTAATGATTTAATGGTTGTGTGTGTATCTATCTATCTAGTCGTGCATCTATGTTTGCATTTATGGTGGACTTTTTTCCAAGGGTGGATTGTTGCCTCTAATGTACATATACTAAGTACAGTAAAAACTCAGATTATTAATGAAAAAAATGGCTTTCAAGACATTAGAAAGCATGAAAGGTAGAATGAATATTTCCATGTCGTCAACTAACCTCCATGAAACGTGACATGGTCAATACAACGCGGTCTGTCTCATTAAGAGCTTCTCTCCAAGTGTAAATGGTTCCACTCTCATCCTGTGCTTCTAATACTTCTTTGGCTAGGAACCTCGAGATGTCCTCTGATGTCCAGCCTGTAGAATTAAGTTGGCGATCTAAGAACTGTTTGCTCCCTTTATTGGTCAACAGAGTCTGAAAGAAAGTCATTTTTATTGTTGATTTTGGATTATATTCATGGTATATTTGGGTTTATATCCACGGCATTAAAAAACCATCTACTACTGTAACATTATATCTGACAAGTTCAATTCTACTATACGGTTCAGAGAATAAAATGATCCTCAGCCCCGAAAAGGCCACACAAAGTAGGCTGATATCTGGCTACTCATTCCATGTAGAGTTTGCATGTCTAGAGATTCCTATATAGAGCTAAAGAATACAATATTTGGTACATATTCAGCATGACTACAGAGAGCTGGCTCTTGAAGTCAGCCAAAACTCTCCTGGGGAACTCTCACTTGAGTCGACACTGATCTTCGCTCTCTTGAAGAAGAACCTTCAATATCCATTACTTCTAGGAGTACTGTATGCCGAGAGATTTTTATCATTTATTATCATAAAAATGTTAATCCAGATCTTCTAGATTAATTTTTTTATATACATTTAATAATTCAGTTCTTTATATTCACTGTAATTAGAATGTAAAGACTGTAGTAGCATGTTTCTAGATAAATGTAGTAATATTATTAAGCAAACAAGACAAAATTGTAAGTCAGCTAGGGATAAATCCATGCTATAATCTTATTATATCGAAAAAATAGCACCATTTAGGCCTTTCATTAGCACTGTTCATGTGCTTTTTATTTGTAACCAAAACATCTGTGACCAAACATCTATCATACACTAATATTACAAATGCAAAACAGAAGGTTATGCATTCCTATTGAAGGAAAATATTTTTCCTTATATTGGTGGAGAAAAAAAGTTTCTGATGCAATTACCTTGCAAAAAATATGCTTAGTCCTATTAGCACATTGCTTTAAAATCAACATTTTTTTAACGTTTCTCAAAAACACCTAAAAACCAGAATGATTTCTCTACCCTACTCACAAAATAATTGATAGTGTGTCTTGGATAATGAAAGACAGATAATTAATATTAAAAATCCAAGCATTCTTTGTATGATTCCAATACAATGAATACCAGTGAAGGCTCATTAAGGATAAACTTACCCTAATAAGATCCATTTCCTTGCTGCTTTCTATAAATGTTTTAATCTGTGGTCGAACTTCCTCCCACATTGCTCCAAGATCCCGAAAGACGCTTAACTCTTGGAAAGTTTTGTTGACCTAAAATAAAGCCAGAGTGAAAAAAATCATGTAGTGAACGTATTGCAATCATAAAACCAACCCAAACAGAATGTGGTAAATAAAGTAAGTAGCAATATTCATATAAAACAAATTTACATAAACCTCCAATGGTTGTCTTTAGAATTCTGCATACATAAAAATACTCAACAAAAAACACATAATGCTCATAAACCTTGAAAACCAAACAAAAGTGAGATCATTTGCTTACCCAAACAAGCTTTAAAAATGTACAGTAAAAACCAGAAAATACTTAATAGAATATGCTAAGGAAGGAAACTAAAAAGCTAAAACAACCTAAACTAGGCTGCACAGTCCTACATGACTTGTGCCATTGCCTCTTAACAAAGAGCAGCTAACTTCTGCAATGGGCCTGTGTTCCTTCAAATATCCTAATTCACATAATTGTCATTTACCACGCTTTTGAAATTGGAATGATGGTAGTTTACTAGGAAGCTGTTTGGGGAAAACACTGGGGAAACGTCCAACTATTTTACCATCATTCAATTCTCAAAAGCATAGAAAGATCAGTCTGGAATTGCTATGGCAAAAAAAAAAGGGGCAGTGAGATGTTTCTATCTTATCACAACACAATCGACATTTTACTTTTTTTACACTTTTAAGAGGAATGCTCCCTAAAACATCCTAGTTTAAGGATGGGAAAGGAGCTACTAGATATTTAGGAGTTATACACACGGGTTTAAAAAAATAAATATTTTACAGGCGTTAGTCTTTTTTTGTTTTTTTTACAGCTTCTAAACGCACCTCTATGTTAGCCTATGTGGCCATGCACACATAGACATTTACAGACGTATTAAAAGAGGAGTGTTTAGGGGCTGAAAAAAACCCCATCGCTAGCGGGTTTGTGCAGAAATAACAGGCGTCTAAACGCTAGACGTATTTAGTGCTTGGGTGTTCATTCTTTGAAACAGCCAGAATAAATTAATATTCTGACCAGTGGAATCCATAATTGCTCAATCGCTTGATGTGCCTTAACACGTGCAATGCACAGCATTAGGTGCTGTTTTTTTAAGATGCTTTTTCCAACAAGGAGTAAAAGGTGTTCAGAGGGGAAATTCACATGCTTAATGTGCATGAGACCAAAGTATGCAATCAAATTTGGTAAACTGAAGGAGCATGCAAAGTAAAAAAATAGACTGGAAGTTGTTACCAAACTACTAAGTAAGGCATTGCAGGACAGCATGTCTATGTGATTTCTAACACAAATATACAATGCACACAAGTACATAGCAGAGAGGTCACCTGGCCGGATGCAAACATTGTTCTAAACCTCCATATGCTGGAAATGTAAACATGGTGCTCTGTATTTGAGAAGGCACCATTGGTACTCTGTATGATCCATTTACTAAGTGGTGCAAAAAAAAAAAAGGCTGCTGGGCTCCGGAGTAAAACACTTTGGCATGCCATATCAGGGAAAGAGACAGGCAAAGATAAAGAACCACTAGTGCCTATCAGATACTTGAGCGTCATCCTATTTTTGCACACTAGTAACAGTAACTAAAACAGTTCCTGGGCTTCTTACCTCTGACATTAACAGGCGTGTGGCTGGAGTGCTTGGCGTATAGAGGATTTTGCCGACAAGTAAGGGTTTCAGTGCTCTCCAGATCATTCTGTAAAGTGGGCTGGACTCCAGTGTCACCATCAGTTCGTTACAATAAGGTGCTAAAGGCAGAGATAACATTTTAGAGCAGTTATACATTTTAGAGCAGTTATATATATATATATGTGTATATATGTGTATATATATATGAATCAATTTAAAAAGTGTCTCTTTTGCTCAGGACAACCTGTTCAATTTGTCCATTCGGTTTCTAACACGTGCTTGAAAAATGTCAGTACAAATTTGACTGATTGCCATGGGTTGCTGATATCCTTGATAAATGAGGCCCAAGAGCTTTATTCCAGAATAGCTACTGCTCAAAATTCACATTACCAAAAGCAAGCTAAAGGCATAAAAAGTTTGATCTGAAACTTATTCTGTTAAAGTATAACTAAAGGCAAAACTTTCTTTTTTTTAAATAGAGTGCAGAAGGGTTGGAATACCCGTCAGGTTTTTATTGCTGTGTGTGCCCTCGTTAGGGAGATTCATTCTGTCTATTTGTCCTGCTTACCACGGTTAAAGTGAAAGAAAACCCCCAATTTTGGGTTGTCACCAGAACAGGGATAGAGCCCAACTCTTCCAATGGGCACACTAGTGCTCTCATTTTCTATTTTGGCTGTGGGATGGGAAGCAACGGGTAATCTCTCCAATGGGACACACATGGCATAAAAATGACAGGGGTTATATGCCTCCTTTACACTATTCAGAATGAAAAAAGTTCTGCCTTAAGTTCTACTTAAATACAGCATTGTTAATTCATTGAATGTATATATGGTACTGTATAAAATTATATATAGTGTAGCACAGTTTTCCCAGAAGGGACAAAAAAAGCACAACTTATCAATGCATTACAAAATGGCGACCAGCACAACTATTAATCCAATATAGCAGTAGCTGCTGCCAAATTATCCCCCCACAATATCCTCACCGTAATGAAAGCGCCAGTGAAAGAAATAATCATTTAGTTTACAATCTCTATTCTCCTCTAAAACAGCCAATATTGCGGAATAAAGTGAAAGATTCCAGAACTGTTGATTAATAGAAATGTACATACTTGTAGAATTGTCATAGACAGACGTTGAATCTTCCTCTGTGCCATTTTCTCCACCTTCAGTGCCACCAAAGAGTGCCTTGTAGTTATTGTCTTCATACCAGTTGAGGGACTTGATCTTTAATCCTCCTCCCTCAGGATGGCCACACACAATACGTGATACCGCTTGATATAACGAGGTTGGTGAAGATGTGGAGTTCCCACTAGTAAGGAACATGACTTCCTGCCTCATTTCTCCCCAGCTCTTCATAGTTATAACCTGAATAGATCAAAGAGCTTTCTGTCAGGCTCTGTCTAAGGTAAGTTCAATTGTGACACTGCACAAGCCTCCCAATGCAAAGTTCTGCAAACGAGTCAGACAAGTAAAGCAAAGGTCTAATACAACATAAAAGTAAAGAAAAAGGAGGTGCAAACACCTAGTGCATTACCAGTGGTCACTGTTTATAAAATGTTTAATAAAATGCCAAATGCATACTTACAGACATGAAGATATTTAAAATCGTGTACAAGAATCCGTCACACATGAACTCTAACATGTCCTTGAAGATAGGACCGCTAACGCGTTTCGGGAGTCAAGCTCCCTTTCTCAGAGGTCTAGTAAACAGAAGGCTATTTCTGGTCTTAAGCTGGCCATATACTGAAACATTCCATATAGGCTGAGTGACACTGACACTATGAGGTAATTTACTAAAGGCAAGTAGACTGTGCACTTTTGAAAGTGCAGTTGCTGTTCAGAGACTGTGCAATGCAATTGCTCCAGAGCTTAGTAAATGAGTGGAAGCCCTGCTGACTTCTATCATCCAGTCATGTGCAATAAAAAAATGCTGTTTTTTTTTTTTCCTTGTGATTGGATGTTCTTTGTAAAGTAAAGCTTTACCTCATTTACTAAGCTCTGGAGCAACTGCACTTGCAGAGTGCAACTACACTTAACAAAGTGCACAGTGTATTTTCCTTTATTAACCACTTGCCGACTGCCCACAGTAATATTACTGCGGCAGTGCGGCACCTCTGGGTCTAGTCACGTAGTACTACGTGAAAGAGAGGGAAAGGGGTTTCGGAGGCGTTTAGACACAGCGGGAGGCGGGCCGCGGGAGGAGAGACGGCAATTGCCGCCTTCCTCCCATAATCGTCCGGTAAACGAAGAGAAGACCCGCCTGCTTAAGTAAACAAAGCAGGCAGATCTTCTGTGAGACAGTCAGGGACAGATCTGAAGTTTCAGCTAAGCTGAAACTGCGATCTGTCCATGCCTGTCACAGAACTCCCCCCCCCCCCACACACAGTTAGTAAGTATACAGGCATACATTAACCCCTTTGATCACACACAGGGTTAACTCCTTCACTGTCAATGGCATTATTACAGTTACAGTGCATATTTTTGTAGTAATGTCACTGGTACCCCCAAAAGTGTCAAAAATGTCAGTCAGGGGTCCGATCTGTCCACTGCAATGTCGCAGTGCTGCTAAAAATCGCAGATCGTCGCCCTTACTAGTAAAAAACAATAAACAATAAAAATGACATAAATCTTTCCTATAGTTAGTAGACGCGATAACTTCTGTGCAAACCAATCAAAATACGCTTATTGCGATTTTTTTTACCAAAAACATGTAGCAGAAAACAAATTGGCCTAAAATGTTAAAAAAAAATTTGATTTTTAAATTTTTTTTTGGGACTGTCATATAGCAGAATGTGAAAAATATTGTTTTTTTTTTCAGAATTGTCGCTCTTTTTTTGTTTATAGCACAGAAAATCAAAATTGCACAGGTGATCAAATACCACCAAAAGAAAGCTCTATTTGTGGGAAAAAAAGGACATCAATTTCGTTTGGGTACAGTATTGCGTGACCGCGCAATTGTCCGTTAAATTAATGCAGTGCTGAATCGCAAAATAGGGCCTGGTCATTAAGTGGGCAAATCCTTCCGGGGCTGAAGTGGTTAAATCAACCCTTATATATCATGGATGGATGAATATGCAGTGCCACTATTATATCCTGACAGCCGGCGACAGGGACAGGGGTCAGAATACCGGAATGGTGGCTGCATCTATTTATATGCAGCCTCTGTCACATTTTAGCACAGGTCCTTCAATTTTTAATAGAAGGATGTCAGGTTAGAGGGTGCCGACCTGGCCACCCACTAAGGAAATTTCAGGAACCAGCCAAAAATCGCTCAGTGTATGGCCAGCTTCACACACCCTGTTATTGTTATAAATGTATTGCAGAACTGCGATATCACGCTGTCGTCATCACATTAATATTGTATGCAAGCAGCTACATGTTGGTCTTTCCATGAATGAGGATCAGTAAAACCTCCAGGCCTTAATCTACTACATCGCTTTGTAGAGTATTTGGGTCCAGTCCTAAGTATGAAAAGTGTAAATAATTCAGTCTTCTTTAAGAATTTTGATGCGTTTCTCATGCAAGGATGGGCTATTATAATTCATACAGCTGACTTCCAGTCATACAGGATATGGAGGATAAGGAGAAGCTTCCTGCTTAGTACATAGAAGACAAAGAATCCTGCTTATGTATGTAAGAGGTGCCTTCTCCTTAGCCTGTAAAGTCAGATATTACTAAAATGTCCATGTTCTAAAAGCAACTAAAATGTGACAAAAAGGTAATATTACAAAACATTTGTAATTGAAATGAACTCGATCTTTGCTACCAGTCAGTTAGACTGTTACAGTGCATGTTTTGACATTCAAATTCTAAGTTCCAGTAAGACAACAACGAGCGTGGGGTAAGTTCAGTAAACATTGAGAAAGAGAGTAGTAGGAAGCAAACAGCACAGATTGTTCTGTACAATGAAAAGAAAAGACTGAAGTTTCCTCCAGAGCATGGGAATGTCTGTGACGCCCACACTGGGACTGCTGCCAACTTTGTTTTACGAAAGTCTCATTTAGCCACATCAGCAAGATGAGAAATGCAAGCTTTGTCCATCATTTTTATACTCCTTGCCCAGACCTGGGGGGCCGCCTAGCACAGGGAGCAGCTGTACAGAGCTCTCATTAGACAAGTTTCTGCTGGTCTGAGATTTAGGGGGTTAACTTAACTTGTTACATTTAACTGTGTTGAAAAAATCATCTGCTCGATTACACATAAATATGACTGTACAAACTGCACTTTACTACAAACGCTCGCCCTGTACGTTTACTCCCATCCTCTTTCCCAACCATCCATCCATCCATATCATGATTGTGCAGCAAGGGAGGGCCTGCAGGGGGAAGGGGAACAATCACGGGTCCTGCATTACTCTAGCTTTTATAAATGGGGGTCAGCACTGAAAGGGTTAGAGGTGCTCCTTTACTATTACATATATTTTAATGAGAACCCATGATATGTATGTGAGCTGCTCAGGCGCTGGGAAATGTAGTCCTGTGCCTGCTGCTGTGAGTGCTGGCTGGGAAGGAGCCTATCCACGCTCCAGACAATAATAAGAGCTTAAGCTCCTGGTAGCCGCACATCAGAACAATACCTGCTGTGTGTAGACAAGTGGCAGTCTCAACCTGGAACCCCCCCCCCCCCCCCCCGGGCCAAGCCCCCAATGTATTTTGCTCTGCTCACTGGAGCTTACTCATGGGGAACGTGAAAGTTTGGTCAAAGTTGGCGCAAATTTGGAGTTGTACAAGTGTGAATGGAGCCTTAAGCTGGGTACACACGAGTGGAAAGTCGGAAAATATTTGCCGGTACAAAAAAAAACAGCCGACATTCCGCCTGTGTGTATGGCAAGCTTCTGTCGAATGTGCATGTTGGAAAACCAGCAGCTGACTAACTCCCGATCAGTGCTCTCAGCCAATGGCAGAGAGCACTGACCAGAGTGTTCTGGCAGGAGGGGGGGGCTGTTTGCCCCCCTATCAGAAAACAACAGCTCAGCGGGAGAGATCACTATATTAACTTTCCATAGTTAGTATAGCAGCTTCAACCAGAGCTGAAAGTTTTTTTTTTTCGTTCGTCAGAAAAAAAATAATAGTGTGTACCAGGCTTTAGACTCCATTCACACTGTTGAGATCAGATTTTGATCTGACTTTCAGTGCGATTATGTGACGCAACTTGAATGTAGTTTGCATATTCTATGGGGCAAGAATAGTGCTGGAATCTCACCAAAGTAGCACAGGACCCTTTTCCAAAATGGTGCTGCATTGATGTGAATAGACACCATTGAAAACAATGTGATTTCCATTGCCGTGAAATTCTGTGGGACTCAAGTCACATCGCACTTGTGTGAACCAGGTCTCATTTCTGAGTGAGTGACCTGGAACAACAGTGCAGATTGGAAAGTCAAAGAGAAGTAAGCTATTAAACCACTATGGCAGCGAGTCAGCAATGGCAGCCTACCTATTCGCTTTGTATAGGTTTCTTAAAAAAAATTAAAAAAAAAAAACTTTATTAAAAGAAGAAAAACTATCTTTGACTTTTTTCCAAGATTATTTTAAAAGATGACACAATTTTTACCAGTTGTTTGGAAGTTCAAAGGTGCTATATTCTAACAATAAACCAGCAGAAAAATATCAGTTGCTGGTGGCTCAAAAGCTATGCAGTTTTCATCAACCAAAGTTACATAAATACAGGCCTACAAGAGAGAAAATAGCACAAAACATTCTCAACTTAGCCATGGCACACGGTAGATATATATTGCACAATCTAAACAACTGTTCTGCAATGGTTAGAAGCTGCTTGTTTGTGGTTGGGATAATGAATGATAACACAGTCACTCTAAGATACCCTCAAACTCTGACGAGTGGCTACCCTATACTTACTTCTTTGGCGAGCTGACCCAGGCTTTGCAGCAAGTTATCTGTAACCTCTCTCAGGACAGGGAAAGATCTTGAAGACATTTCTTTCTATAATTACCAGAATAAAAAGAAGAAACCACTGGTTACATAGAGCAATCCTTAATTTTTTCCAAAAATAAAATGGTCTTCATTACAAACTGTTCTTCTATAGTACCATAATTACCAAATGAGAACCAACTCACGGATACACATGGCAATAATACGCCACTGTACACTGCCTTACATTTTAAAGGAGACTTTGTTTGCTATGCATAACATTACAATGATTCTGATTGGTTGCCAGTGTCCTTCACCTGTAGGTGGCCTATATAATCCATATTATTATTGTTGAGAGCAGATTTATTGAAAAGCTTCATCAACAAAACCAAAACATATTTTCTCATTCTTGTAAAAGTAATAAGGAGTTACAACCTCGGTCTGATTTTTATTGGTATCTGTGTCCCCTTTAGGGAAATCCGCCTTCTGTCTGCCTTGGTGAAAAATGGTCAATAAAAATGTGGGAAAATACAGTGTTTTGCCCTGTCATGAGAAAAAGAGGTGAGGGGAAATATTCCAATTGGGGCATTGTTCATGTGTCCACTGTCTAAGTCAGGGGTCTCTAAGCTTTCTAAACAAAGGGCCAGTTTATTGTCCTTCAGACTTTATGGGGGCCGGGCTGTGGCCAGCAGGAGTGGAAATTTTCCTGGCATCAGTGAGAGTAAACATCACTACATTTGGTATTGGGGGGGGAGGAATAGTGCTCCATTATTGGTATCATTAGGAGGAATAGTGCCCATATATTGGTTTCAGCGGGAGAAATGGTGCACCATTATTGATGTCAGTTGGCAGAATAGTGTCTCGTATCAGTGGGAGGAATAGTATCCAATAGTGGCCCCGGATAAAGGAAAGCAAAGGGCCACATCCGGCCCCTTGGCTGCAGTTTGGAGACCACTGGTCTAAGTTATTCCTTATTCTGTTTAAAAATGAGTACAAAGTGCAACCTGCTGAAAGAATATTATATATAAAGGGGGTAAGAAGCTCAGGGGGAGGGGGGTCAATATTTTTAACCCAGCACTTTACAGTTTACAACTTTTAAAACTGATGGCTTCTGCAATTTTAGTACTTCCAGTCTTCACAGGAAGGAGTTAACAGTGGACAGTGCGGTCTTCAGCCAGTCTCTTAGCTTAAAGTGATTGTAAAGTCTTGTTTTTTTTCTTTTACAACAAACATGTTATACTTCCCTGATCTGTGCAGTTACTTTTGCACAGGGCAGCCCGGATCCTCTTCTTCTTGGGTCCCTCTTCTGTGCTCCTGGCCCCTCCCCCCTGTTGAGTGCCCCCACAGCAAGCAGCTTGCTATGGGGGCACCCGAGCTGAGTCACATCTCCCTGTGTTCATTCAGACACAGAGCCGCGACCCCGCCCCTTCTCTCTCCTGACTGGCTGACTGACTTTGATTGACAGCAGTGGTAGCCAATTGCGCCGCGCTGCTGTCTTAGCCAATGTGGAGGGGAGTCCCGGGCAGCTGAGACACTCCTGCAACATCGCTGTATAAAGATGGGTTTAGGTAAGTATTAGGGGGGCTGCTGCACCCAGGATAAAAAACCTTCTGCCTTTGCAATCCCTTTAAATAAGGGGGAGTAGGATGGTGGAGCAGGGGAGTGTCTTGCTATACAAGACTTTGAGGCTGTGTGTTTCATTTGATGCACACAATATAATGAGATACAAATCTAGTCCCTGCATACAGGGGTGGCTCCACAAGATGCTGCAAGAGAAAGGAGCCACCCTGATACAGTAAATCTGGGGCAGTGACCATGGCACCAGCTTAAACATGGCAAGGATTAAAAGATAAGGAAGCTGCGTACTCCATAAGTGATTAAACCAGTTGCTAAAAGAGCTAAAAAAACAGAGTTTAATCTCACTAAATTATTTTATGTATACACATATAAATTGAAGAAACCCGGAGTGAATGGTAGCCCAAATTTGATGTCATAAAACCTTTTGTTGTCTCAGTTTATTGTTGTCCGTGCATAAATAATGTAATGGTGGAACTTTAAGGTCATAACAATATCAGAAGATTTCTGCTTGAAGTCAGCTATGGTAAGAATCGCGCTGTGTTTGACCAGTTTTCATAAGAACCATGCAATTATTCAATAGCCATTACATCAGTTCATATTACTGAAAGAAGAACAATGGCACTTTCTTATGATACTGACTGAACTGGAACACAGTGACTTAATAGATTCTTGGAAGTCCTCACACTGAACTCCGGGTAATGTGTCAAAGAATGCTTGACATCTCAGTTCACATCCAAACCAAAGCACGCACTGTGAGTGGAGGTACACATCTACGAGTAACAGTGTTTGCAGAGTAAATAAATATCTTGTAGGCTCTGGAAAGTTTTTCGAATACGGAATCATGCATTGCTATTGTGCTTTCTGCTATTTTCACCAGTCTGTCCCCATTATGGTAACACACCATATCATGGCAAAGAATAAAATATGTGTAAGATAAAAAAAGAATACCTGAGCAGTGTGTCATTTATGAACTGAAGAGAGTACAGTAGGCTAATATCAAACAGGGGACTCTGTCACTAGCGATCCTGCCACTGCCAGCTTGTCGCATTCACAAGCAGCAGGATTGCTAGGGGGCTGCCTCTATCCCTATAGAATCTCTCCCTTCGTAACCAAGGCAGAGATGTGGCTCTTATCACAAGTGATTGAGATTTAGCAACATCAGGCCAGCAAAATCTTGCTGCACCTGGCTACAGAGGGAACAATTCCATAGAGACAGACAGACAGCCTCTGTAGGGATACTGCTGCTAGTGATTTGACTAAAGCGGCAGAACTGCCCAGTCTGACATGAGCCTTAAGCCTCGTACACACGCACCGATTGTTGGCCGACCGATCGGCCGACTTTTGTCCAGTGTTGTTGTGTTGGTTGAAATGTGCTCTAGACAGCACACAAATTTTTTCGGCCAACAACAACCAACTTCAGAAGTGATGTCACGTGATGTTTTACTTTCCGTGTGTTTTTTCTTCTCTGAGCATGCCCAGTCTTGCTCATCTGATTTTTGTCGGCCGAAATCTGTACTGACTGACGAACAATCGGCCGTTCTGTTGACGGCCAACAAAAATTTTATAGCATGCACACCAGATTTTGTTCGGCCGAAAAGTCGCAGTCGGTTGTCGGAAGCATCATACTAACAAGCCGACAATCGGCCGATCGGACGTTGGCCGAAAATTTACGGCCAACAATCGGTGCGTGTGTACGAGGCTTAAGGCAGGCCATTGATGATGCCATTTTCTTTTCTGGAATTATGGGTTGAAAGAAAGAAAATCACTTGATTCCCCCACCAACACAGTCAATGTTGATGGGGGAATTCCTCCTGCAGAGCCCTTGTGTTCTTCCTACAGGGGGTGCAGGAAGCCATCCCTGAAGGGAGAACACAGTGGTTATTGTTAGCGGCTATCGCCGCTGGTAATAATTGCATGCTAAAAATCGGATATGCTGGTTGTACCCAAGACAATTAATGGATCAACTTGGGTACATTCAGCCTGCCTATAGATGGCTAGAATCTCAGCTGGTTCCTGCTGAACTGGCCAAGATCCGAACTGTCTATGTCCGACTTAAATCTTACTTATTGGAAACCTGTATTGAGAAAAGATGTGGGCTGTTATTGCTGAACTTGCTTTTGAAAATGCCAGCCACTGCCCCACAACAGATATGCTGATCGGGACTTCTTACTTTAGTCTATCTTCATCAGCCACATGCTTGTGCCAAGTCAGCAACTGTGAAAGTATTCAGGCCAACAAGAGCCAGCCAAGTAGTGTTTTTGGGAAGGAGCTCAGCAATTATCATCGTTCAATATTTATCTTAATACAGGTTTCCTTTAATAAAGCCAAAATGTGCAATAATGAAAACAACCAACCAACAATAACATTTCACATTCACTGATGAGAGATAAAATCTGAATGATTGCTATAGGATGTTGCCCATACACACTGCCCCTGCACTGCCTTATGCCTAAGGCTGGGTTCACATATATGCGAATCGGATGCTTTTTAACCCCATCCAATTTGCATAACATGAGAATGTGACCAGCTTTCAATGGAGCTGATTCACACATGTGCGGGCCGGCCCCGGTACAGTTTGAAAAAGGGTCCTGTGCAGTTTTGGGTCTGGTTAAAGGTGCAAATTCAGGTAAAAATTTGCACCAGAACTGCACCTGAACTGGTGAACAGAAACTCACCAGATTCCGGACTGCAAAGCGCAGCTGCATATGTGAACCCAGTCTGATTCTGTCTTTTGCAAGAAGTGCCCTATTTCATGAAGATAGTGGTCTGCAAGAGACAACTGTGCTGTGAATTTAGCAGGCTTACCCTGCAAACATGTCCTCAAATTCACCCTGTAATTGTGAAGCTTTATCTCGAATGGCCATTCGCAACAGCACTTCCTATCTCACTTATTCCAACAAAGCTAGCAGGAAAACCAAGTGCTTGGTGATCTCTGTGGCTTTTTATGCCATAATCATTCTCATTTATGCTTTGTATTTTTTTAATATATATTTTATCACCGATTTACGTGACGTATCACCGGCGTACGACGTAACTTCCAGCTTTCATAACCACCTACGTCTCTTCCTGTCTCTCCGTGGAACGCATGAGAGATGGCGTTCCAGGAAGCACATTGTAATTGTCTCGCTGCAATTTTTTTATTTTCGTCCTGTAAGTATTCCTGCTGCTTGCGCTATTAAATGGGATTTTAGCAATACTTCACTATGATCTTTTTTATTCTATTTGGGCTGAGCCTGCTAAGGAAAAGCTACTTTTAATTGAAGTGAGCAAGGATTTCTGGATGGTACCCAGACTTTACACCCAGGACTCCGTACTCACCATTAAGGTCACATTTGACCCAGAGAGGGTCTTCATTTCTGGTGAGTTGTGGTGCAAGAGGGGAGTGTGGCACCTTTTCACTGATGAGCATCTTCCAGTACTAAGGAAACCAGACTAATATCGTATGAATTCACTTGAGTTTTTTGGCACATTTATACATTAATAGTATTCAGCACTTTCTTTATATATTTTCTATATATATTTCAGATCAGGCTAAGGCTCCATTCACACCAATGTGAGGTGCGGCAATGCCTTTGAGTTTTTGCACGTTTAGGTGCGTCAGGTGTAGGGTAGCTTACTAGTAACAATGCTTTTTCCTACTCAGAGCAATTGCACAAAAGAAGTGTGGGCACTTTTTTCACACTAACATCCCACGGAAAACGCATGGCATTAAGTTACCCTGCTATGTGGCGCAATTTAGCACGTGGCACTTTAAATAAAGTTAGGAAAAAATAAATGTAAAAAAAAAAAGCAGTGAAACATGCATCGTACTGCTCCTTTCCAGAGCCAGCACTGTCACTAGCCCACACAGTAAAACACTGCATTTTATTGTGTGGCCTAGTGTGAACATAGCCTTAGTTTGAATGGAGACTGTTTCACTTGATTAGCAGAACTTCATACAGATGTGACAGTGTGTTACAATGACGCAGTTCCAGTTCAACTCTTCGGAAACAGAGAAAGCTAGTATACAATCATAGATTATTAAAGCAATACTGAATGTAAGTTCTGAAACAATTGTTAGTAGGTCAGTATTGTCCAATGTACTGGTACAAATCTGACATATCACTAGAATTCAGATATATATCTGGCACTAGGGAGAAAATGTACTTGGCAGAACTGCACAGTCTAGCAGAACACAACACTTCTGTGTTTGGATTTGATTAAAGCGTTATTTTGTTCCTCATATTTTACTTGATCCGGTGGCTCGTGAATTAGTAGGTTAGAGAAACCAAAATGCAGGCAATGCAGTGATCTGTACCATTAACAAATGACTAGCTGGGATAATACCATGCACCTGGCCCTGGCATATCTGAATCTGTCACAGAGGGTAATATTACTCTTACATCCCGCATGCCCAGAGGAGAGCGTGAGCTATGCATTTTTCTTATCAGATTGCTAAACACTGCTAAACTGTGTGACCTTAGTTACATACTCATCGCTTGTCTCGGTGTCGCTGCACTACCCACATTTCACCATGCCCTCCTATCTCATGCTGCTGTGCAACACTATCTACATGTGGACAGCACCAAGCTAGTAATACAGCAAAGTCACATCTCCCTATGGAATCTGTTTACTTGAAATAAATGAATCCCAACTCATTAAAGTGTTACTAAACCCAGGACCCTGCATTCACTATATCTGTTCTTCTACAGTACACAGAACATAGAAATGCATCATTTAAAAAATATAAACTGAGAAATACTTTTTCTCATCAGCAGTATATAGCAATCTTGTGAATTCTATCAGCGTCTGGTTAAAGCTTGTAGGAGGAGTTTTCATTCTCCTCTGACTGTCTATGAGGCTTCAGGAACCCTGACCCTTTGTCTGGACAGTGCTGATTGGCCCTGTGCTGATTACATAGTAGTTGAGGTTGAATAAAGACAAAAGTCCATCCAGTTCAACCTGTGTAGGTGTGTGTGTGTGTCAGTGACATATTCATTTTCCATAACCCTAAATGTTGTGATCTTTAAGATGAGTCTTTTAAAAGTAGCCATACTCCCCGCAGTTACCACCAATTGTGGAAGAGAGTTCCACATCATATGCAACCTCCCAAGTAAAAGAAAACTCTCTAGCAATACACTCCAAGCTGAGCATGTGCAGAGTGCCCCCAAGGCTCTGTACTATCAGCAGATGATTTGGGGACTGTAGAAGGGGAAGATCAGAAAAGACAGGATCAAAGAGCCTTTTTTACACAATGACGATGATTAACCCCTTAGGTTCCACAGTAAGTATAACAAGCATGCTTTACTGCATTATAAAGACTGATTTTACTGTTGTGGGTTTGGTAACACTTTAAGGCCCCTTTCACACTTGTACAAACTGAAAGTTGCGCGACTTTGACAGAACTTGAAGCAATGTCTGTATAATCTTGAAGTCTATGGTCACATCACAGTCGGACCAAAGTAGTGCAGGGACAACTATGAAGTCACTGCGGCTTGAAGTCGCACAGATATGAATGGTACTCATTGGAAATCATAGTATAAGACTTGTCAGGCGACTTTGCAGTCCCAAGTTGCAGGAGTGTGAAAGGGGCCTAAAACAACAACGAAAGGCTATATTATCACTGACCAATTTATCCCCAAAGCAAATCTACAAGCCCCTGTGTGGGGGTCGGAAACCGGTATTGGAAGGCTTTTTACCTTAATGCAGAGAGTGCATTTAGAAAAAAAAATTAACTTTTGAGTTTAGATCCACTTTAAAATTCCATTGTT
Organism: Pelophylax lessonae; assembly: GCF_965119305.1. Classification (NCBI taxonomy): domain Eukaryota; kingdom Metazoa; phylum Chordata; class Amphibia; order Anura; family Ranidae; genus Pelophylax; species Pelophylax lessonae. The sequence goes on along the minus strand of NC_138768.1, from coordinate 407,915,098 downwards.
GTACTCCAGTGTGAACGTGTCATTGTTTTACTCACCGTTAAGGGCTTCAAAAGATCAATGTTGGAACGGAACTCATGCTCCAGCAGATTAAGCTTGTCCTCTGGAAGAGCACAGATTACTGCCTGGCTAAATTTTGCAACTTCTTCATTGTGAATGGTAACATATTCTGCCAGCCTAGAGCTATTGCATAGATCCTTCATTCGAATTTGAAATCCAGATACCAAAACCTGAATAAATAAAGAAAGCAGTTTTAGGGCCATTGTAAATTTAGATCAATCCTATCCATATTTATGAAGGACTATATAGAAAAAAGCATTGAAATAAATAGAATAATGCTGCTTATGATTTCATACGGGAAATCATTTCAACAAGTATTATTCTATAATACACACAATGCATGCATTTATGGAGTTTCCAACAAATATTCACGAGAATGCAGCTTTTAACTTAACTATAACCAGTACTTTATGAATGTAGGACAGGCCTTATAAATAATACATTAGAATCAGTGATGTGTCACTGCTTGTTAGCAATTCCACTACTACAGAACCCTCCTGTGTCTCATTGAACCATATGTGTCTTGTATGCTCGTGAAATTTTAGAATCATTAGTAGTCAGTTAAAATACTAAAAGCACAGGCCCTTCACTTGCCTTGTGTCAAAAAACATATTTCTATCTTCTGATATGAACAATTCAGAAGCTGGAGACGGTCTACCTTATTTGGTTTAATCTGCGAAACAATATGAACTTTCTTGTAACTAGGTGTCAGCTTGAAAACATAGCTTAAGGATTTCACAGCTTGACTATGAGCATATGACAAGTGCTGTAATGTATTACGAATCACGCAATGCTCAAATATCACTTATGGGTGGGCTGAGCCATCAATAATACGTATAAACTGTTTACTCTAGTACCTGTTCCAGTTTCAGATCGGCGTCCATTATTTCTTCCACTACAATGGGGGGCATGCTTATGTTTTGCTGAAGGAAGGTAGTGAATTTCCCATTATCCATTAGGCAGTCCCTAAGCTTCAAGCCTGTAAAAGACAACAGAAATACACTTTATATATGAAAGCATGAGATCAATACAACTCTTTATATATGAAAGCATGAGATCAATACAGCTTTTTAAATATAAAAGCATGAGAGCAATACAATGTTTTCCAAAAGTATATAAACTAGGGATAGATCGATTATCAGCAAGGCCGATATGCACTTTCCCCGATATATCGGTATCGGCCCTGGATACCGGCCCTGGAACTGGATATTTTTGTGACATTATTCTGCCTTCTTAGGCCGCCTCCCTCGCCTTAGACAGCCTCGTCTGGAATCGGGACTAGTCTCGCGGGAGTGTATCACAGCCATACACCCACCCACAGCAGCCCGGTGCCAGCCAGCCACCCACATCCACAGGCCCTGTACCAGCCAGCCACAGGCACTGTTCCAGCGATCCAGCCAGCGACCCACAGGCCCTGTACCAGCCAGCCTTGACGTCATCTGTGACATAAGGGGACGGGGTCTCCCGATGACGTCACCGGGAGGCCACACCCCTAATGGCTATATAATAAGCTGCATACACCGGAGTAGACATAACCAGAGACCAGAGGAAGAAGAAAAGTGGAGGGGAGAAGAGCGGAGGGCAAAAAAGCAGAAGAGTGGAGGGCAAAACAGCAGAACAGCGGAGGGGAGAAGACCAGAGCGGAGGGGAGAAGACCAGAGCGGAGGGGAGCAGACCAGAGCGGAGGGGAGAAGACCAGAGCGGAGAAGACCAGATGAAGATTTTTAATAAACTTTTCAAAACGTCTCCTGTCATTAATTACATACACTGCCTTTTATGGGGTGAACGGGTAGGGAAACAATGTACCCCATACTCATTCACATAGGGAGGGGGTCTGGGATCTGGGGGGCCCCCTTGTTAAAGGGGGGCTTCCAGATTCCGATAAGTCCCCTGTCCGCAGACCCCCACAACCACTGGCCAGGGTTGTCGGGAAGAGGCCATTGTCCTCATCAACATGGGGGCAAGGTGCTTTGGGGCAGAGCCCCCCTTGCCCCAAAGCACCTAACCCACCCCCCCCATGTTGAGGGTGTGTGCTGGTATGGTCCAGGGGGGTGGGGCCGCTTGCTCATCCCCTCCCCTTTCTTGGCCTGCTGGGCTGCATGCTCGGATAAGGGTCTGGTATGGACTTCTGGGGGACCCCATGAAGGGCCTGGTTTGGAACCTGGGGGGGACCCCCACGCAGTTTTTTTGCGTCCTGATCATCCTGATCAGACTTGTGATGCGACTTCCATTCAAATCAAAGGACTGAAAGCCGTATCAATGACGGCTCCTAGGCAACCATTGATTTTGAATGGAGGCAGAAAAAAACGCTGCTAAAAGCCAACGTGGCAAACGAGCAATAACGCCAATGGAAAAAGCTACTAAAAGTACGTTTTACAGCTGCTTTTTCCTGGCGTTAGGAGAGGCTCTGCAGTTCATTTTTTCTGACGCTCTGTGTGCATGGAGCCTACATGTTTAGAAGCATCTACAGTGAGGGAAACAAGTATTTAATCCCCTGCTGATTTTGTACCTTTGCCCACTAACAAAGAAATGATCAATCTATAATTTTATTGGTAGGTTTATTTTAACAGTGACAGACAGAATAAACAGAAAAATATCCAGAAAAAAGCATTTAAAAAAAGTACTAAATTGATTTGTATTTTTAATGAGTGAAATAAGTATTTGACTTAGTAATCGGTGACCAAACCCTTGCTGGCAATCACAGAGGTCAGACGTTTCTTGTAGATGGCCACCAGGTGTGCACACATCTCAGGAGGGATTTTGTCCCACTCCTCTTTGCAGATCCTCTCCAAGTCATTAAGGTTTCAAGGCTGACGTTTGGTAATTCGAACCTTCAGCATATCCACATATTTTCTATGGGATTAAGGTCTGGAGACTGGCTAGGCTACTCCAGGACCTTAATGTGCTTCTTCTTGAGCCACTCCTTTGTTGCCTTGGCCATGTGTTTTGGGTCATTGTCATGCTGGAATACCCATCCACAACCCATTTTCAATGCCCTGGCTGAGGGAAGGCGGTTCTCACCCAAGATTTGATGGAACATGGTCCCGTCCATTGTCCCTTTGATGCAGTGAAGTTGTCCTGTCCCCTTAGGAGAAAAATAACCCAAAAGCATAATGTTTCCACCTCCATGTTTGACATGGGGTATGGTGTTCTTGGGGGTCATAGGCAGCATTTCTCCTCCAAACACGGTGAGTTGAGTTTATGCCAAAGTGCTCTCATCTTCCCACATCACTTTCACCCAGTTCTCCTCTGAATCATTTAGATGTTCATTAGCAAACTTCAGACAGGCCTGTACATGTTCTTTCCTGAGCAGGGGGATTTTGCAGGCGCTGCAGGATTTCAGTCCTTCATGGCGTAGTGTGTTATCAATCGTTTTCTTGACGACTTGTCTTGATGACTATGGTCCAGTCATGTCTTGATGACTATGGTCCAGTTTCCTTGAGATCAATGACAAGTCCTGGGCTGATTCCTCACTGTTCTCATGATCATTAAAAACTCCACAAGGTGAGATCTTGCATGGAGCCCCAGAAGGAGGGAGATTGACAATTATTTTGTGTTTCTTCCATTTGCGAAAAATCGCACCAACTGTTGTCAACCTCTCATCAAGCTGCTTGGCAATGGCCTTGAAGTCCATTCCAGCCTTGCATAGGTCTCCAATCTTGTCCCTGACAAGGGGATCCTTGGACAGCTCTTTGGTACTGGCCATGGTGGAGAGATTGGAATCTGATTGATTGCTTCTGTGGACATGTGTCTTTTATACAGATAACAAGCGGAGATTGGGAGTGCTCCTGTATAGAAGACACCTGGGACCCTGAAATCTTGCTGATTCATAGGGGATTACATACTTATTTCACTCATTAAAATGCAAAGCAATTTATAACTTTTTTGAAATGTGTTTTTCTGGTTATTTTTGTTGTTTTTCTGTCTCTCAATGTTAAAATAAACTTACCAATAAAATTATAGACTGAAAATTTCTTTGTAAGTGGGCAAACATACAAAACTAGCAGGGGATCAAATACTTGTTTCCCTCATTGTATATGCAAGTATTTTACTGATCATTACACAGGAACTTTTCTCCTAGAAAACACGTAATAATATCAGTAAATCTTTACAACCGTGTGAATGAAGCCTTATTCTATGAGATGAACAACATGCGAAATATAAGCAATAAAAAGCAAGGAAAATTTATTTTGAACCAATTTTACAGTAGCAAACTGAAATCTGATTGGTTGTGTTGAGTTATTTCATGTTCTACATTATCACTGTTATTTTCATTATTAAAAACAAGTCCTATAAGCAGAATTGTTCCTTCCTGTGAAAAAATATAATGAAGAAGAAAGTATAATTTATGGTGGAAGGAAGAGAGCTGTCCTACACAACGTGCTACGTTTATCCTCTGATTGCATATTGTATGGCATATGATCTGGTTGTGAATATGAAAATTTCACAAGAAAACATCAGAAGTCATGTCAGAGTATAGATTATATGTGTTTACTAGGATTATCAGCAGCTGTGCAACCGCTTTCCCTGACTCGGCAGATCTGTACAGAGTCACAGATCTCTTTAAATAGACACCGAGACCCAAATAACAGCAGAAGTTTGGTATGTAGTAAATATTAGCCTGGCACACACAGAACAAGATTCTAATGAAGAGCAGACCTATAAACATTTTATCTCAGGCTGCAGCCTTGTAAGTAAGACATGTCTGCAAAATTCACTGCTGACAGACACACATTCGAAAAACAATACTTAGCTTACAAGGCAAAAATACGCCATGAAAAGGAAGTGATAAAGCGCAGTCGTGTGTTATTGTGAACACTCATACAAGTCAGCTTCATAATAATAACCCACTTTGCGGGAATTTAGTAGGATGACAATGTTATGGTTCAAATTTGGGAAACATGAAGGTTTGTATTGCGGACCTCCTGAAAATTCTAGGTACCTGGTTGTTATGTTGACCCAATAGCTTCAATACTCCAAGGCACTGACCTGGAACAAGCACACAGATCAACAAAGCCAAAGGAAAAGCTGCATATTTGCATACTAGTTCCAGGTCAGTGCCTTGGAGTATTGAATAAAGCAAGATAGTCGGCACCAAAACCAGGAAATTGCCATTTTTAGAAGGCAGTCTGTCATGGTTCTCTTATTACAAGTTTTTCAAAGTGATTTCTTAACAAAATAAAGCATGAAGACATGGATGGATGGTTAGATTTTCTTTGAATTTGCATTTAAATGGCACCTAAAATTGCCATGCGGCTCTGCCACGGTTGTCATGCGATAAAACGCGCTGCAATCATGGCAACCCGCATTGCTTAAAGCTTGTCACCCAAAATAAATTCAGGAGCTACTTATGGGCGGCATGCTTCACGTGATGCGGGTCGCCGTGATTTATCGCGCGACAATGGGGGGTATAACCGCTCAGTGATTTTAGGTACCATTCAAATAAATGCAATTTATCATTCACCTCGGTGCTTTAAAATTGCGGGCAGAATCATGGCAAATCTGCCCAACATTCAAAACGTCAAGGTGTGAATGCAGCCTTAAAAAGCACTGCGATTTTGCATTTTTTTGGTGCATTTTTGAGTTCCATATTTCACAGGCGCGGGCAACTCAAAAACGCACCAGAAAAGCATCTGAAACACAGCAAAATTTTGCTACAGAGCAGTGTGATGGTACCCTAAAGATAGAAAAACAAATTCACAGCTGGCCATCAATACTCAAAAAAGAATCATAGGTATTTTGTGGATCGAGCAAACTTCACCATATGATGCCCAGGTTTTCTATAAAGACAAAGCATATTTTATCCAATACTATTCACTTCACATCATGTGTGGTTCTTAGACCTCATGCACACTAGGCATTTATTTTTCTGTGCATGATACTTTTGTGTTGCGGGCATTCCTCCCTGGGTGTATACTACCCTAAATGTTAGCACCGCTTGATGCACCATCCAGCCCTATCTAACCGGCTTTACAGGCTGCCAGCAGTCAGGCTGAACGGTGCCCCTGTGCTTGCCACCTACACAAAAATAAAAAAAAAAACAGAATCTGATGCACAGGGGCTAAATGCCTAGTGTGTACGAGGCCTTACAACTAAAGTGCATTTCTTTATGTTGATGTTGTACTATCATAAGGCTAATGGAAGCAAATTCCCTGGCATGGACCAAGTTCTAAAAGTATCTGACATGACAGTAAGATTTGAGACTGAGGCATTCCCCAATACTACTATGACAAGATCTGTCATATTTAAATATCACCAGGCCAGCCTGCAGTTTCTGCAAACAAGAGAAAAGCAATGTGTGACCTGGTTTTACCCCTGCATTCACATTTCTAAATGGCACGTTTAAAAAGCACATAGCCTCCAATAAGTCTTCATATTTCTTCTCTCCCTATTTGTTTGGACAGCCTGTAAGGCACGGTCATTTGGCACTATTGCAAACTACATCATATAATCCCAATACTGCAATAGCAGGCAAATAAGAGAACAGTCTCATGATTATATGTCCATCAGGATGCACATTTATGATACAAGTGACAGCAGAAAAAAATAATACACAGCTCTTGGCACTCAGTCAGCTCGGATGGTGTTTATTAAATGCCAAAAGAAGCTCCTGGCACAGAGTCCATTTGCAATACCAAAAGGAACACTGCTATTTTCTGAGTGGATGGAATTGTAAGGTTACTGTCGGTCACTGCCCTCTTCAGCATACATCAGCGGCATTTTCTTGAACGACTTTTCTCTTATATGACCTTGGCTTGATAGGTATTAAAGATCATGCGTTGTATAACATTTCATGTGCTTTGAGATAACACTTGTATACCAATGACTCACTTTATTTTATCTCATTATTAAAATGATGGAGACAAAGTATCTCACCGAAATTACACAATATGCAATGTTTTTAAATATTTTCTTTGGTATGTTCAGAAATACAGCGTAAAATGTGTTTTATTCTTTTTGTTGGCTAAATGTAAAATATTTGCACAATATCTGGCCACAAGTGGAGTTGTAGGCTTCTGTTCACATGGTTACCTTAGCTGCTTTGACAAAAAGAGCCTGTTTACACCAAGAAATGTATGCTTTACACGTACAATGGTATATCTTACTGGAAGATGACTTCCTTGCCTGCACCATAGTAGGGATCACTGATCCAGACAGACCTCTATCTCCAGGCTTTCAATAGCTAAGCCATTAAAACCAGCGACTGTAAAGCAGGATGGTAGATCAGCCCTTGGGGAAATTGGTCTTCTCTGTGAGGAAGCCCCCAAGGGACGTTTATGGCCACCAGACTGATTGGAAGATCCTTGCCCTTGATTCCTCGCAGGAATTGCAGAAGAAGCCTGAGCCGACGATGATACTGGCCTTACAGTGGCCCTTGGACATTTGCGGCATTTGCCAGAGGAACCCGTGATCTCACCATGAACAATCAGGATCCTACTGAGGAGCCGAACCTGCTAAAGGAGCTGCATGTAGGACTGTGCAAACAGTACTGTCTTAAAAGGTGGATACCACTGGACTCAGAACCTGTATGCAAAATAGAAGAACTATCTGTGTGACAGCAGTCGGTGAATTACAGCCTGTGGTTTCTGAAGTTTGCACAGTGGAAGAATTAAAATCAGACCTAGATAAATGAATTACCTGGACAGGGATAGGGGGGTCCTTAGGTAGTTCGGACATCACCTGAACCTTTGCAGGAATAAATCCGCACAAGGAGACTCGGGACCTAAAAAACCTGAAATGGATAAGCTTTGTCCCCCTTTCTGTGTATTCAATAAAGTGAAATAATCATTTTGTGGATCCCCTTGACATTCATGAAGGAGGTCCATGAGGCCAGAAACCAGTGAAGATGTCCCCACAACCCAATAATGGGTGAGTGCAGACCTTCATGCTGAAGGAGTCTGGTCTGCGGGTCTGGAGAAGCTAGCTCTAGGCTTACCAGACCAAGGATGCTTGGAACCTCCCGGGAAAGATTTTAAAGATCTATTTCCCTTATTCTCTGTCCCAGAAGCTTGGTCTGCGGACCAATTCTTAAGCCACAGCACGCGCCTGATCACCACCGCTGAAACAGAAAGTTTGGACAGCACAGGAGCTGTATCCAAAGTTGCAACACAAATAAACTGCAACCCATGGAACAACTGGTCCACTAAATCAACATAAGCAGCAGGGACCTGCTCACCCCCCAGGCCCTGGCGCAAAAGCTTGGCCCATTCAGTTAGGGTCTGAGACACCAGGGCTGAGGCAAAGACTGGCCGCAATGTCGAACCAGCCATAGTAAACATGCTGCGTGCCACAGCCTCTGCTTTCCTGTCTTAAAGGACGGGGATTCCTCTACTGGGATCATGGTAGCTTTGTTCAACCTGGAAACAGGAGAGTCCACCACTGGTGGAATAGTCCACTTTTTTAAAAGTGACTCCTCAAAAAGGTAACTTACAGCAAAACTTTTGGGGACCACAAAGGGTAATTTTGGTTGTTCCCATTCCTTACAGGAAAACCTGTAAAAATAAGGCACATAAGGAAACACCTTTGGCGTGCAAGGTGACTTATGCATACCAAACAAAACAGCCACGTCTATGGCTACATCAGCCGCATCCTCCATTTTTAAAGTCTCATGCACTGCAGTGACAGACTGAGCAGGGAAAGGCGGGGGATTGCCCACACGCCACTTCCACCCGGGACACTAAGGACTGCAGGACCACTGTCAGTGCAACGGGGGCAGCAGGGGGTCAGTAGGGGAGATGTGACCCTGAGGCTCCATAAGGAAAGGAAGACCTTGCAGTACAAAAACGATCTTTTGGTACCACTAAAGGATCCCCCCAAGGCTCAGGGTACCTATCAGCAGAGAGAGAGATAAAAGGGACCCCAAGGACTCACCCTACCGATCGGAGGAGCACAGAGAATTTGGACCCAGCATCACCATGTACGCCATCCCTGTTCATATGGCAAAGGAAGAGGAGGAGCATCGGCATACCCACGAGGCTTTGGTCATCTCCAGCATCTCCCGGACGAAGGGAAAATGACCCACGTGACAATATCAGGCTACACAAACATGGCTGCCAGCTGGAGACCAGCCAGACTAGGGGAAAATGGCCTTGTGACATCATCAGGCTACACAAATATGGCCGCTAACCGGAGAGCGGTCAGACTAAGGGAAAATAGCCCCGTGACATCATTGGGCTACACAAACATGGCCACCAACCGGAGACCAGCCAGACTAATGGCCCCGTGACATCATCGGGCTACAGAAACATCAGCAACAGCATGCTGCCAGGATCTTCCCTGTGCCCTCTGCACTCTCTGCAAGGGGGCCCCCTCCTGAAGGTAGGACACACGTTAGGGTAGACTCCACTGCGCACTCTGCACTGGTCTCTGCACTGGGACCCCCCTGCACTATACCAACACTGCAAACAGTGGGGCATGCACCTAGGGATCTCCTACACTGGGACCCCTCCAGACCCCAGGAGTCTCCGCTGCATCCTCTGCCCTGGGACGCCAGGTCCAGATGGGGGGGGGGGGGGGTAGTGGGGGAAGCCTAGCTCACTGAGGGAGTTTTAAGGATGGGAGGAGGGAACCTACAGGAAGGTGGTTACCCGCGTCCACCCCAAAAAACTGCCAATTGGGGAGAGGGGGGACTGTACTTACCCTTCTATGGTGCAGGTAATGCTCCAGACAGAATCCTCGCCACCAAAGTAGGGGAGCTGTCGGCCAAGGGACCGCTGCGACTCAGACTCAAGCCAGGCTGCATGAGGCCCTGAGAGATGCTTAACTCGCGGGGCAGCCTCTGTCCATGAGGCCATGTCACGGCCGACCTAGCGCAAAGCTGCAGTCTGCACACGCTCACTGGCTGGGCTGGGGGGACCACTGGTCTAGATTATCCAGCCCATCACCCAGCCCGGCAGTTGACTGTAGATCTCCCGAGAGGAAAAACAAAAAGGATGTAAGGAAGGAGAAAAAAATTGCTAGGACCAGAGATCCCAGCCAGGAGCCTAGGTCCTTACTCCTGACTAGACAGATTAAAACTGATTACCTAGAGCAGAGAGGGGGGTTATATACCAAGCTGAGGACGGCCCATGGGCGTAGCCAGGTGTTTTTTGTTCTGCCTAGTCCTACTCCTGGAGGAGGCAATATAGGTCTTAGCAAACTTGTTACTGTTGGGAATTTTCTGCTTGCAGCAGAACTGCCCATCTGACATAAGCCTTTATAAACCTGTCAAGAAAGAAAAAGGAGAGTTTCAAAACGTTAAGGCTCCTAGCCTGTGATCCTTCTACTGAGTTTATTATCTTTAGGTACCAATATTTGTCGCCATTCCACGAGGTGCGCAATTTTGAAGCATGACATGTTAGGTATCAATTTACTCGGCGTAACATTCTCTTTCCTATTATAGAAAAAAATTGGGCTAACTTTACTGTTTTCTTATTTTTTTATTTAAAAAAATGTATTTCTTCCCACAAAAAATTGCGTTTGATAGACTGCTGTGCAAATACGGTGTGACATAAAGTATTGAAACGATCCCCATTTTATTCTCTAGGGTCTCTGCTAAAAAAAATATATAATGTTTGGGGGGTTCTATGTAATTTTTTAGCAAATACTAAATTTTACTTGTAAACAAGTGTCAGAAATAGGCCTGGTCCTTAAATGGCTAGAGAAGTGTTTTTCAACCTATTTTTAAAGGCACTCTTTAAAATTCTGCACAATTTTGAGGTACCCCATTTTAAAATGTAAAAAAATAAACTACTAGTTTGATATGACACAGAAACATCCACACATGTACAACACCCAACAAATACAATTTGTACACTGGTACTGACTAGTAAGCCCAATGTTTCTCTTTTCCCTCAGTTTCCGCCCTCACTCAGCTAATATGGACCCCAGTGCTGATGGAGAAGTGCAGGGGAGTGACAAATGAGGATGCTGTGTAGATGCTAGTGGTGCACCGAAATTTCGGCCACCGAAATTTTCGGCCGAAAATGGGACCATACCATTTCGGCCGAAAAGGGGTTAAAGATGCCGAAAATGTATGGCTGCAAATAGTAGTAAGAAGTGAGCCATTCACTTCCCTGTCAGACGAGTATCTCCACTGACTGCTCTGTTCCTCCGTCCAGTGACTTCCGAGGAGAAAACCCAGCATGCACATTGCACAGCAGAGGAGGATCCTCGTCCTCCCCCTGTGCCTATTGCAGAATGGATCCACCCACCTCCTCCTTCATGTGCGCAGTGCTGCCGAGCAGGGTAATATCTATCTTTCTCTCATGTGCTCTGGTGCTGTGTGCTGCCGAGGGAGGAGGAATGTTATCTCTCTCTCAAGTGCTGTGTGCTGCCGAGGGAGGAGGAATGCTATCTCTATCTCTCTCTCATGTGCTCTGGTGCTGTGTGCTCAGTGTTCCCGAGGAGGGTAATATGATATCTCTCTCTCTCTCTCATGTGCTCTGGTGCTGTGTGCTGCCGAGGGAGGAGGAATGTTATCTCTCTCTCAGCAATAAGCATTGGCTATGGGTGCTGTAAAGTATTTTAACAGAACTATTGCTGTGGTCCTAAGGTTTAGCAGTGAAAGTTAGTGGGCTGAGGGTGCTCCTGGGAATGTGAGGGAAGAGGCTGCACCCACATTGTGTTCTGGGAGACAGTTCCCCCACTCTGATGGGGTTTAGGAGCAGAGCTAGACATAGGACAGCTGCATCCCAAGTCTCTAATTCCTTTCTTAGGACAAAAAAAAGCCATGCCACCTGCTGTTAGATCAGGAGAGTTGCCAGTGCATGCACTGCCTCATTCACATATACCCAGCACAAGAAAAATATTGGGTTTGCTCAAGCAGCGCACACAAAAGAAAATGATCAGAACTGGTTTTTTTTAGCAGAATAGTCAGACAAAAACCAGGAATGGGTGCTGTAAATTTGATGTCAGGTGACACATTCTAATAATAAGACATATTCATTTCTGTCTAACAGATCACTAGTCACTTCAAAATCCTGTTTACCAATTAATGTTAGTGGTGCCTTTCAAAGTGCCATTTGCAGAACCTTTGATGCTAATGAACACCACTATCCGGGAGACCATGGGAAAGATACTCTGTGCACTTCCACACAGCCTAAGCCATTGCTGCACTGATGAGCTCACAGTAAGCCCCGCACACATGTTTATCACTGAAACAATTCCCTTGCTTTTATGTAAACACCTGCATCATAATTATGCATTTCATTTGCATGTCCCATACAGTTCAATAAGAAGAGATCTGTACAAAAAAAAAAAAAAAAAACGACACGACACCTCTCCTTCCTGACTTCCCAGAAATAGCTTAATGCAGGGGTCTCTGTCTCTCTCTCTCCCTTCCATACTGATAAAGGATGTCTGTCTGTCTGCCTATAGGAGACTCATTTCTCTGCTGGGTTATCATATCAGTGACAAGTATGCTCATTGGTGTAATTAGCTTCATTTTATAATTTCCTGTTAAATGACTTTAATATCAGGGATGATGTGATTATAGAAACAGTATAGCATTCAACATCAGTTTCTCATAGCTGCAGGACTACAAGTCCCAGCATGTTCTCTCAAGTCACTGGTGACTTGTTTTTTCTGGATATAAATGTGCCACATATAAATTATCAACTATTCTCTCTCTCTATCTCATTTGTGGGAAAAAGTCATTTTCGGGTTCGGTTTCGGTTTTCGGCCAAGGGCATCCTGCATTTTCGGTTTCGGTTTCGGCCCAGAATTTTCATTTCGGTGCATCCCTAGTAGATGCCCAACGTCCTCCTTATCAAGCAATGACATCATTGGTTTTGCACAACGCCAGCGGCTAGAAGGTTGTTTTGGTACACAATAAAAACCTAAAGCTTGGTGTAACTATAAAAGGCAGGCTTGATCCACCTGCTGGCTTGTATACAATTTATGGGCTTTGTGCCAAGGAACCACTGAAGACACCTGAAGGCACCCTGTTCGGAAAAAAAGGTATGGAGCATGCTCCAGCATAATTTTTCTTTTACCTTGTTCCTTTACCAACAAACAGCTTGTGTTACCCCTGTCACATCATTACCGGACTTGTAAATTTATTTTTTACAGGGGCACTTCGGTAGTAAGTTTGTTTCTATTGATGCAGGCACACCCCCAGAACTACACCTCCCAGGACCCCATTTCCTACCACATAGTGTGTTGGCAGGCTTTTGTGAGTCATGGGAGCTGCACTGTTTTGCTGGGAAAGAAATTAATAAATGCATGTGAAGAGGGAGAGAGAAGGTTGGATGAATGGGAGAGATTCAATAATTGCAGAAAAGGCACCTGTGCTGTCAGCTCAAAAATGAAGTTAGAAGCACACGAAATCCGGCAGATCAACATGTATTTTTATGTGTTTGCAGTGTTTTTAAAGAACAAACACTTGGGAAACTGCGAGTGTATTAGATAGATGCAACGAATATCTTTTCTTTTTTGTTTTGCCTTGACATCTACCTCTTCTTTATTTGCAATGACATTTTATAATGTCAGACTGACCGTTTGCTTTGCAATTGACTTGGCATTTACAATGTAACTGCTGCCTTTATTTTGTTAGCGATATGCCAAGTCATGCTGTTGGGTTTTCTTTCTGACAACAAACACCAAAATGCTTCCAAAGAAATTCCATGGTTAGGTGTAAGCTCTATGGCCCAGTCATAGAAGCAAGAAATCCATCTGTTGTCCATCCATCCTGTAGCAAGAAATCCATCTGTTGTCCATCCATCCTGTGTCCATCTGATTAGATGTCGCAAGACCACAGAGGATTGTAACATATTGTTGCACATCTTGGGGGATCAGCAAAGACTGATGCAAGCTGAAAAATGTGCCAATTCCATATGCCCACTTAACTAGTGCGCTAATTTGCTAAAAGTGGCGTGCAACGATTTGATAATATGTCCCATGTGCTATGGTGGTACGCCACATACGAGTGCTCTCACTTCTCTGCGTGTCAAAATTCTGGCACAAATTTAAATTCCAATAGGATCATCCTAAACTTCGTTCTTCTCCTATTCCTCTTGCATTGCTGTACCTTGCTGGCTGTCTATACACCCCCAAACCTCGCTGTTTGACCTTTCTCAATATAGTATTTATGCCACTCAGATAATGGTGTATTTGTTTACAACTGTTTTCAAATTAAAAGATTGGCGCAGGTGCTTCTTTATTTTGGTGTTCCTTATCAGACAATTATAGAAACTATCACATACCACTTTTCACATGATATGGTGTAGCTAGTGCCACACTACAAGTTCTATGTCCTAAAACATTGATAATTTGCTGCATGTACCAATAATTACACCACAAAACTGACGTATTTCTCTTTGTTAGTTCTCCCCCTTTCAAGTTTATAGCACTGAAAATGCTCATCGGATCCCTCCCTTAAGATATCAGCTACAGGTGTCTACATGAAGTTATACCAAGATATCAGCTACAGGTGTCTACATGAAGTTATACCAAGATATCAGCTACAGGTGTCTACATGAAGTTACACCAAGATATCAGCTACAGGTGTCTACATAAGGTTATACCAAGATATCAGCTACAGGTGTCTACATGAAGTTATACCAAGATATCAGCTACAGGTGTCTACATGAAGTTACACCAAGATATCAGCTACAGGTGTCTACATGAAGTTACACCAAGATATCAGCTACAGGTGTCTACATGAAGTTACACCAAGATATCAGCTACAGGTGTCTACATGAAGTTACACCAAGATATCAGCTACAGGTGTCTACATAAGGTTACACCAAGATATCAGCTACAGGTGTCTACATGAAGTTATACCAAGATATCAGCTACAGGTGTCTACATGAAGTTATACCAAGATATCAGCTACAGGTGTCTACACAAAGTTATACCAAGATATAAGCTACAGGTGTCTACATGAATTTATACCAAGATATCAGCTACAAGTGTCTACCTGAAGTTATACCACGGTTAGGCTACATGTACACGGGACGTTTTAAAAAGTCCCTTGAACGCTGGAATTTAAAGAACGTTTAAAAGGTCCGTTGTGTCGTGTTTGCAGCCGCGTTTAGCAGGCGTTTGCGCTCAGAACCGTTTCTAGAGGTCAAAAAATTATTCCCCTTTAAAATGAAAAAACGCGAGCGCTAAACGCGGGTAATCGCGTTCAGTCGCGTTTTTGCATTCGAAACGCCGGTAAACACACGTTCTGAACATCCTGAACGCAAATAATTGCTTTCCAAAAAAACGACACTGAACTCAACTGCCTCTAAATGACTGTAAATGACCCGGTGTACATGGACAGATAAGATAACATAGAGGAGGGTTCAGGGGCTTCTGAAAAAAACGCCCAACTGCTCAAAAACGTCCGTTTACAAGTTGCAGTGTACATAAGGCCTTACCCTAAAGACCATGCACCTGTATCATATAACCTTTTATGATGACTCTTTACAACAAACATTTGCAAAGACACAAAGAGAAAATAATTCCTTAATAGTTTCACAGCATCTGGCAGGCAGAGCTTTGTAGTAAAAATAATATAATCAATGCTGGGGTTATCGCTGGTATTTTTACTCATGTCACTAAAGCAAACAGAACAAAAAAATGTAAATGATAGCTTCAATAGCAAATTAAGTTTACACAGACTAGTAGTTTAGGGTGGGGATATCAATGCTTTGAAACTGCAGTTGGGAGGTAAACCAAACTTCAATCCAGCCTGGCGTTCTAAAGGGCACCCAACACGTTAAGTAGAAAGCAGAGATAAACCACTTCAGAACGTGTCACAGTGTGTGGTCTAATTATAAAGAACATTTCTTGTTTTCATATGCAACACCTTTTGCATTTTAGGAAAGCAAAAGTCAAAACACATTTTTGCAACATATTGCAAAAAATAACATTATACAATGTTGTGCTTAAAAAGAATTAAGACTGCACACAGAAAAAAAAGTGAAAAAAAAAAAAGGAAGAAGAATATTAACAAAAAAAAAATAAATAGTTTTCTTAAACACTAATAAAAATAGTTTGTAAACAAAAAAAAAGAAGAAAAAACATAAAATATTATAACTAAGGCCTCTTTCACACTTGTGCGAAATGTCCTGCAACTTGGGATTGCAAAGTCGCATGACAGTTGTACCCCATGATTTCCATATCTATGCAACTTCAAGTTGCAACGACTTCAAACTAGTCCCTGGACTGTTTTAGTCCAACTTGAATGCGTTTTGAGGTCCATAGACATAGGCATTGCTTAGTCAGGTCAAAATCGCGCCAAAAAATAGCAGCAAAATTGTGCAACTTTTAGGTTGCACAATTGTGAAAGGGGCCTTAAAGCTGTATGGAAAAAACAAACAAACAAGGAATTAGGCCCTTACGTCATGGACATATTTAATGCTTTCCTTAACCACTTAAGGACTGGAAGGTTTTACCCCCTTAATGACCAGGCCATTTTTTGCGATGCGGCACTGCGCTACTTTAACTGACAATTGCGTAGCCGTGCGACGCTGTACCCAATTAAAATTGATGTCCTTTTTTTCCCATAAATAGAGCTTTCTTTTGGTGGTATTTGATCACCTCTGCGGTTTTTATTTTTTGCGCTATAAACAAAAAAATGCGACAATTCTGAAAAAAAAGTAATTATTGTTACTTTCTGCCATAAAACACAGCCCAAAAAAAAGAAAAAAAATTGTAAAAATCAAATTTTTTCATCATTCATGTGGATTCTGCCACATATTGTTGGTAAAAAAAATCCCAAGTGTATATTGATTGGTTTGTGTATTAGTTTGTGTATTAGTTATTTTTTTACTAGTAATAATGGCGATCAGCGATTTTTACTACATTAATCAGTGCTAAAAATATGCACTGGTATTGTACTAATGGCCCTGACAGGGAAGGGGTTAACACCAGGGGCGATGAAAGGGTTAAGTGTGTTCCTAGGGGTGCTTGCTAACTGTGTGGGGAATGAACTTACTTGATGAACATAGAGATCCATGTACCCGAATAGCAGGAACATAGGATCCCTGTGTTCATCTGTGACAGAATGGCGGTCTGCCTTGTTTACAAGGCAGACCACCATTCTGTCTCTATTGGGTGTGATCGCGGGTGGCTGGTGGACATCGCGTCCCCTGGACCTGCTGATTGGCTCCCCCTCTGGCCAATCAGCACATGCCCCCACTGGCTATTACACGAACCAAAGTACAGGGCAACGTGTTGCCCGGTCTCTAACAACATGGCCGTCTCTACACAGACAGTGCAGAACAAAGCATGGTAGGTCAGTAATAGGAAAAGATCAGAGCTGCAGAGGGACCAAAGGCAACTCTGGTGACTAGTCCTTTGTCTTCTGCCTGCCTTTAAACACTGAAACTTCATCATCTGAATCCAGTGTTTCAAACAAATTCAGGTGGTGCTTAGAAGGTTCAAAGAGCACAATCCACACCCATATGCTCTGCCATTTTGGAAAAGGTTACTGGCAAGTTTGGAAAATAGGCCAAAAGCTTGTCGTTTCCTTTCTCTGAGCAAATATCTGTTCCTCATAAATACAAGTCGAATCATACTGGTGTTTTAACAATTCAGCTTTCAGTGTTTGATCTCATTTCAAGCATTGAATATCACCAAACAAAAGTCACCTATGTTATCTATCATAAAGGCATCTTTACCTTAACGTAAATGCTCTATAAATGACACTACTACCAGCTGCTCAGCATTTCCTCAGCTAAAGTGAGTAATAGGGCAAATATTTGCTCAGCTTGCAATATCTTTTATCATGTGCTTGCCATCTATGCCAGATTGGCCCCTATGTATATGAAAATCTGATATGGGGAGGCAATTATCCATCGAAGAATTTTGAACCTTGTAAAAATTGCTTCATTTATTAGAAGGCAATCAATCAAAGCTAGTTCTTTATGGAACTGATAACGCAAGCTCCTAGTCTGTTACCTGTATGTAATCTCCACAACTGCTCATTCAGTGGAAGTATAGATAAAGAGAAAGGTTGCCCATGCTTATCTCAAAGATGAGGGGACCCAAAATGTGAAGCGAAGGTCAAAGCAAATCAAACCAGATTTACCAAAGCTTTTTTTCCTGTGATGTGACCGTGATCTTTCAACAAACCAAGTTGTCCTGCAGATGTAGCAGTTAGGATCCAGGCAAACCATTTACATTGATAGGGGGATTTACATTGATCAGCTTTTAATTTATGTAGCTTTTTAATTTATGCCGGCAATAGGATGCGACTTGTTGTGTTATTTGACCTGTCAAATTGCATGACAAATCGCTCCAATGTGAACGGGGCTAAATCTACTAGTGCATTTATCACTTCCCTCCCTCCAGACTGACAATGCTGATGTCTAAGGCTCCATTCACACTGCCGCGACTTGTCAGGCGACTTGTCAGCCTGACAAGTCGCGGTCCATCACGGTCCATTGACTGCTACAGGACCTGTTCTAATAGGAGCGACACAAGTCGCTCCGACTTAGAAAGAGGGTCCTGTACTACTTCGGGGCGGCCTGGAGCGACTTGCATAGACATTCATTATATGAAGTCCGTGCAAGTCGCGCCGAAGCTGCGGTGCACGGGACTTCACAAGTCGCCCCCGAAGTAGTACAGAGTCGTGCCGCTGCAGTGTGAATGCGGGCTAAAAGTGCCTCCATCCAGAGTAAGGGCACTTTAATACAGGTGGTGTGTTACTGGCTAGATCAGCAGGATAAACAGAGGGATGAAAGCCAAAAAAAGAAAACGAATGCAGCCCCCACATCTATTAACTGTTACATTTCAATAGATTACATTTTTCATTTTGGATTTAATACCGCTTTGACTAGTTACCAGGACATCCCTCCAGGAAAAACATCAGGGAGAGACTGATATTCTGCAAAACATGTCACCCAGTTCTGGAAATGAATCTCCTTTCCGATTCGGAAAAAAACTTGTACTGAGAAGAAAAGGTGAGCGCTACCATCAGTCCAGTGTCATGCCAACAGTAAAGCACTCTGAAACCATTTATGTGTGGGGTTCTCAGCCAAGGTAGTAGGCTAACTCACCATTTTGCCCAAGAACACAGCCATGAATAAAGAATGGTACAAAAACATCCTCCGAGAGCAACTACTCCCAATCATCCAAGAACAGTTTGTTGATGAACAATGCCTTTTCCAGCATGATGGAGCACCTTGTCATAAGGCAAAAGTGATAACTAAGTAGCTTGGGGAACAGAAAATAGAAATTTTGGGTCCATGACCAGGAAACTGCCCAGACCTTAATCCCATTGAGAACTTGTGGTCAATCCTTAAAAGGCAGGAGAACAATAAAAACCCACAAATTCTGATAAACTCCAAGCATTGATTATGCAAGAATGGGCTGCCATCAGTCAGGATGTGGCCCAGAAGTTGATTGTCAGGGTGAATCGCAGAGGTCTTGAAAAACAAGGGTCAACACTGCAAATATTGACTCTTTGCATAAACTTAATTTTGAAATGCTTGTAATTATACTTCAGTATACCATTGTAACATCTGACAAAAACATCTAAAAACACTGAAGCAGCAAACTCTGTGAAAATAAATCTTTGTGACATTCTCAAAGCTTTTGGCCACGGCTGTACAGCTACTATTTTAGTTACCAGAGGCTCCTCCCTCTGTACATATAGGAAGCATTCAAACCACCTGGAGATTGATTTGCAGTCATCAGTACAGCGGCTTCTGCAGCTCAGAGCTATTGGAATTTGGAATGACCCATTAGAGCAACTGTTAATCCCTTACAAACTTTGTACAACTGAGAAAATTAACATTTGGGAATATGTCAATTTTATACTGTGCCAAAAGGGGATAAACAAAAAGCAAGAAAGTTGCACTGGTCAAAATACAGACAGAGTGAAGCAAGTTAGAATACAGCTGGTCACAGTGCAAGACAAATAACATATCCTTTTCAGAGGGGCATAATTTGTTGTAGGATATGAGATATAAGATATGTCCTTTCACACCACACTAAGCAGCAACACGAACCCCTCAAAGTTGTACCATGAGTTGAGCGGTTGGATGGCCTGGCTCTGAATTTCTTCAGACTCAAGAAAGAGGCCTGGAGCTGGATGGACAACGTTAGGCGGAAGGCCGGACATGACTGGGTTAGCAGGAAAGGATGGGAGAATCGCAGGGTTAAATAAATAATTTTGGTGTAGACAACTGTTCAGTTTTGAACAGAGACAGGAAGGGTGAGGCAGGATGGAGTCACTGGGAGAGTAAAGAGGTGGTACTGGGGTCCTAGGAGCCAGTCAGGGCCAGGACAGCGTGGAACTAGCTTCTCACTCCCTCCCTTAAAAGTTACTCCTGTTTTTGGGGTTTGGTAGTGTCCCTTTTATATGGTACTGCTGTTCAAGGGGTTACCCAGGGTGGGGATGGATTGGGGGCGATTATGGTTCAGGATTGTCGAATTTCAGGAGTTTTTGTCATAGCAGTTAACAGGGGTCTCAGGGTCTTGGAAGGCTGTGACAGTTTAAAAGGGTGGAAAAGGAGGGGTGGGGCCCATCTCAGGTATGGGTGTACCTACCTTGGTAACAATTTAAGACAGTAATGGTTGAGAGTCTTTCGGCTGTATCCAGGTATCTTAATAGTAATAGTCTTCGAGCCGGTGTCATTGCGGCTGAGGAACTTGAAGTCTATTTTGATGGTAGATACAGCCAGTTGGTTAATACAAGTTGCCTTCCAAGACTCTAGACCAGTGTTTCTCAACTCCGGTGCTCAGGGCACACTAACAGGCCAGGTTTGCAAAAAAACTGAAATATATCACAGGTGATATCATTTGATTGCAGTATTCTAGTCTGCATCTCCCCAAGGTAATACTTAAAATCTGGCCTGTTAGTGTGCCCTGAGGACCGGTGTTGAGAAACACTGCCCTAGACGTTGATGAGGTTAGTTGGCAAGTTTAGTCACTGTACTGATTTTGGGTCATTACTGTTCAGTTAATTTAAAAACAAATTATTATGTAATTTTATAATAAAATTGTAATTTTGGTTTTAATAAAATGGCTGCTATGGCCTTTCTAACCAAAAATGCATTTTGGTGTCGTTTGTTTTATAGTTTGTAAGATGTAGGTTGGGTTTTAAGGTAAAGCAGCCATAATATCTGCTATACCTCAGTCATGTAAAAACTGAACAGCCATAAAATATTCACATCTATGCATGAATCCTCATCACTTGCATTTTAATTTATATCAAAAGTGTAGCACAACAATCCCAATATTTGTGCAATCATATTAATAATTTAATACTGTGAATAAATGATAGAGTTCCTTAAAACCAAAGATGAAAAAAAGGATCTATGTGATTTTTTGAAGTCTGCATATACCTTGCAATGTGAAGCACGTGCAGAACCATTTGTTTGTTTGTACGTATAATATGAATCCTTGTATCCTCCAGAGAACAATATTTTCTACCTAAACTACCAAGATTTCACTTTACATTAGGTAGAAAACACTATTCTCTGAATGATGCAAGGATTCATATTATACATACAAACACTCGGTTCTGCACATTGTATGACATTGCAAGGTAAATACAGACTTAAAAAACTCTTAAGGAACTCTATCATTTATTCATAGTAATAATTTATTTATATGATTGCACAAATATCATAATTTTTGCCCTACACCTTTGATATAACTATTTTTTGGATGTGGGAACACATGACAGTGGTTTAGCGGCAACAAAAGATATTTATTTATTTTATAAAATATTGGTCTCACTGTATGGTAGCATTTGTTTTGTGTTTATACGCATTTTAAATTATGCACAGCTGGTGGATTCTTGTTTGTGTGGTGACCAAAGAGTACATATCGGTGACATTCAACCTTTAGTAGACCATTAGCTTTGGAGGAAAAACAATCCCCAGCATGTCCCATCAGCCAGAGAATGTATAAGGTTAGCCAGAGAGATCACCATCTGGAGATCTACTGATTCCCTATGACTTATGAATGTGAACTTCAGAAAAACACTGTCAAAATTTAGATTGACAAAGCTTGCCACTATTTCCTAATGCCCGTGGAAAGAATATCTACACTTCTACACGTGTGTGTCTGCATTTTTTTGCCATTATCCATGTGTTCGTATCAAAGTCTCTGGGGGCCAAATGTAACATCAAAAGAAGATCCTGCACCCTTCAGGCTGCATTCACAGCTGAGCAGACTGACTTTCAGTCATTTTTATTTGTGAGTTTTAAGCGATATTAGAAGTGTAGTACAAGCGTTTTACAGCTTCAAGCATTTCTGTTTAGCCAATAGAAAGGGGGGAGGAGAGGTGGAGGAGATAAGTGGCGGAGAACTGCTGTTCGAGCAGAAAATGGGCATCAAAATGCTCATAAAACGCTCATGTTGCACATTTTCAGGCGTTCCCATTAAAGTCTACGGGGCCCAATCTGCCTCCACTCTGCCAAAAAGAAGCTCATGTATTTTTTTTTGAGCTTCAGGCGACAGAACGCTGTGAACAGGGGCCCTTGAATTGAATGGGATTTGGCTTTTTGAGCGTTTTAGAGCTACAAGCTTCAAGCAGAAAATGTCTCAGGTGTAAACGGGGCCTTAAGTCACACAAAAGCGCACTGCATAGGTGTTAACAGGTCCAATAGACAATAATGGGATTCTTCTGCATTGTCATGCAATGGACGAAACTTGACAAATGTCACAGGTGTGAACAGGGACTAGTCTTTACACAGGTCCATACTTATCAGGAGTGATGTGATGTTTGGAAGCATGAGGTACATGCCAAGCTTAAACCTAGCTTTTTTCAAAATTTCCACCAAATTGACTGGTTCTTCTCGTCCTTGATTCCATTTTTGCCCTTACTGTACCTAGATTTTTGAAAAACTGTATTCGTTTTTTTTAATGTTTTACAATGTTTTATGACCCCTGATGCAACAAAAATGTGAAGCTCATTTTGATATTATACTTTAGGTTCAGTCATGTCTACATGCGGTCTAGTATGCAGTGGCTTCCCTGAGGGACAGACATTCATCATAGTTTCATATTCATAATTCTCCTTCACATAGTCTATGAAGTTTTATGTTCTGAGGTATTTTTTCTGTCACGGTTATTACTCCAGGACATGTCTTGTGGAGCTTTAGTACAGTACTGTGTCATATTTCAAGCTGGAGCATACAGTTGTGATATACTAAGGATATCATATTTAAATAGCATTCAGGTTACTGGCATGAAGGGTTATGCTAAGCAGCTACTACTTCTAATTATACATATCTGCACATGAAAATATATAGATACATTCCATGATTAAGACTGATGCAATGCTTTTAATTACATGACAAATGATTCAACACTGCATCGCCTGCCATTAGTAACTAGAACCAAGGGTTTACACGTGCAGATATGCATATTTCTAAGTACTCATACAAATCTATTGCAACTAAAATATGCAATTATGACACGTTAAATCATTTTAAACATCTTTTAAAATGCATTTATTCATTTCTATTACAGGCAAAAATGTTGTGCAGCACAACAAAGGATAATGAAAATAGGCGTTTTAACAAACAGAAAGATCTAACCCGTTTTGCCAACAAAAACTATGGAAAAGCTTTTGTGTCAAGATTTACTAAAGATAATCGCCAAAACACAGCAAAGAGCGCCAAGGCCTCATGCACACTGGACGTTTTTACAGCTGCTGTTTTTGGCTTCAGCCATTTTTTCTGCAGCCAGTACACTGCCCAGCATGTTCCCCTATGTGTCCATGCACACACAGGCTTTTATCAGCGTTTTAGCAGGGGCGTTTTCTGGCTGGAAAACAAAAGTAAGAGCTAGTGGATTTTTCAAGAGGACCTTTTCAGCTGTAAGGCTTCATGCACACTGGACATTTCTGCAGCTGCTGTTTTTGGCTTCAGATGTATTTTTCTGCATCCAATAGACTCCCCAGCATGTTATCCTATGGGTCCATGCAGACAAAGGCAGTGGCATTTTCTGGCTGGAAAAAACCCCCAGAACTAGTGGGTATTGAGAGGAGTTTTTCAAGCTGTAAAATCACTCTAACTCTGAAAAAAGCTTAAAAAACGCCAAAAAACGCTAAAAAAATTGCAGCTATTCAACGATTATCAGCGTTTTTGAGCCATATGCTTTTGTGAGAGTATAATTTTGTTTAAAAAAGCTAAAAAAACGCTACAGCTAAAAAACGCTGAAAAACGAGAATGCAAAAATGCTAAAAAAACTCATTCTATAGTGTTCTACAGCTTAGACTCCTGGCATTTTTATAACTTCCAGTGTCCATGAGGCCTAAAAATGCTCTAACTCAGAAAAAACAGAGAAATGCCATTTAGGAGCTTTTTTGAGCCATAAGCTTTTGTGGCAAGCATTAAGTTAAGGGTTGAGGTCCAATTAGGGGTTTCATTTTAGTACTAGAATAAATGTTAAAGGTTAATTATCATGGTTAAACCTGAAATTAAGGTTTGGCAGTTTTTACATTTGTCCTGCTTAGACCAATGTGAGTATGCTTTTGCCCTGAAGAAGAGGCGTTGCCTCGAAATGCGTAAGCCTGTACAGCTTCGGGGGACGATTCAATCCCGATCTCGATGCTGAGGATTTTAACTTTGTTTGATGTGTCTTTTATCAAGAACTCGTCTGAATATTTTTAATCTATTATGTTAATAAACCTGCCTAAAGGATAATGCACTAGGCTGGTGCACCCTTGTGTTTGTTTGTCATTTCACTATTCTTGTGCCCTATCTGTGGGATCCTCATAAGGTGGAAATCTCTGTAGTAGGCAATGTCACGGAAATCACTAGAGATAACCATCCCCCTACCAATGCTACTACAGTGATATCCACAAGCCTCCAAGTCCCATACCAAGCTGCTGCCCTGCTGATTTCAGGGAACGCTTTGCATTCATTGAAAAAATGGAAAGTATTCCCTGAGTGGCACCCGTGCCGAGCTAGTACCCTCCTTTGTTCACAATGCAGTAGGGCAGCCACTCGCACGGGTCCAAGAAGCTAGTAGAGATCACAATAAGAGCGGTTCCCACTTCAGTGATTTCCAGCTTCCAGGGCAAATGGCCAGGTATGGCACATCCATACTTACACTGGACCAAGCTGGACCAATGTAATTGTGTAAAAACTATGATACCTCCAGATTTAGGTTAGGGGTTTAGGGGGTAGTAAATGATGAGGGGATAATATTTTTTGGGAGTTTCGGAGGCTAGGGAAAGCAGTGACATGACTATCTCTGTTATGAGATAGTACAAGTATATTGACTTGTCTTCTACACCTGCACTGTCACGTGGAAGGAAACCACATATATAGCTTTCCAATATCCAAAATCAGCAGGTATAGTTGCCAGCTGTGATGGAGGAAGGAATGGTGGAGGAGTTTTAGTGGGTAAGGGGGAATCCCTTGCAAGCCACAGGTCACCTTACCCTAACACTCTTTAAGTGTTTTACTGTGAGGACAGGACTGCACACTTTTTAATCTACATTTATTTTGGCAAAGAATGTCTTGTGTCCAAAACTACTTCTTCAGGCTCTAAGTACCAAAACGCCAACAACAAAAATAAAAGTCAATACTTTTTTCCTGTATCCCTCCTGGATTTCATTTGTAGGAAACACGTTCAAATTGCTTCATTCTGTCCAACAACTGTAACCCATAAAGTCTTAACTATAGTGTCACATTCCCCAGTACAGCCTCCAGAATGTAGAAAAAATAACTGGAAAGCCTAGCTTTGGGAAACTGAAACATTTCTTTCATAGGCTTTTGTGAATGGGCAGAGCCAAGACCAACTGCAGTAAAATCTTGCCATTGGAGCCAGAAAAATAAATAAATTGATTCTCAGCTATTGCTAACCAAAATTAAAATATTTGCTCTGCTTATACCCGCTGGTGACCCTGATAACAAAAAAACAAGCAGTACTGCTTACAACAGTGATTTCTACTCTTTAGACCACTGATTTCATAAGACTTCCCTTAAAGCAGAACAGAAACCAGTCTCAATGACTGATGAATGTCATGTGATTTATGTCATCTTTTCCATGAATACATTTTCCGTACACGTAAGCAATGTAAAATAGCTGATCATTTTTTGCAAAATTATGAACCTTTATAAAGTTTGAAGTCTGTTCAGAAGCCTCGTACTGTGCAGCATAGCAACAAAAAACAAATAGAATGTACCACATTCATCAAAGTGCAACTGGAAGAAAAAGGGTTTATTTGTCCACAAAATGCTCTAAGGTTCCCGCTTAAATTTTTAATGTAAAAAAATGACAGCTGGAATACGATTGGTTTCAATTGGAAACCTAGAAATCTTTGATATACCAAACCCCACACCCTAAAGTATAGACAGCCACATGAAACATCCATAAAAAAGTTACAATGATCTAAAAACTTTTGTTAAAGGGAACTTTTATCAAAATGTAATATCAGACTCAGCCTCTCATGGCTTCACTGCTTAGCTCTACTGTCCCTGAACAGGCCAAGATCAGCTGTTGCCAATAGTAGGCCCTAAAACAAAGTCTTCAGTTTCTATCTGCCATATGGCTGACACTCGAAATCAGTAAAATACTTGGATTCTCTACGACTGAGACCTACAAGGATAAGTCTCCGGTATGCTACTCAGTAACAATCCTATCATAAGTAAGATCCACTGTCCTTTATATTTTCCTTTAAATAATGTGTTAACTACCTTAACACCCAACTCTGGGAAACTTGACAACTCCTCCTAACCTGAGACTGCTTTCGCAATGCAAGGATTACCACTCGTTTATGTCTAGGAGGCATGGAAATTTTTTCTCCTTCTCTGTGCTGCTAAACCACAGTGTCTTCTCCCCAATGCTCCACCGGTCTGAGGTCATCCGGACTAATGCAGGGTCCATAAGCTATAGGAACAGTACACAGTTGGAGCATGGGAAAGCACTATCTGCCAGGGGAGTGGATGATCAAGTAAAAAGCTTTTACTTTCCCCTAGACCTGAACGAGCAAATAACTCTTGCACAGGCACAGACCCACTGCAAGGAGGAATTTTCTGATTTCCCAGAGGTGGGCTTTTATCTAGCAATATGTAATGACCTCTAAAACACCTAAACTGCAGATAATCTGTGCAGTTTCAGACTGTAAGATGGAATCCACCAATATATAAATAAATACCCCATATATAAACAACAAGACTACTCTGTATTTCAAAGTGACAAATCTTAGGGACAACCTTCATCAGTCATTACATTACATTCTTCATTACTCTTTAGAATCCACTGGCCCCTACGGACAACACCTTTTTTTTTCCAATTTCTTTTTACGCACTGCAATATTTGTATGCAGAGGTCATTTATTGATGCACCTGCTTAGAAAGCACAACCTCTGTACTGTAAAATCATCAATACTGCAGAGGTGTAGTAAATAACTGAGTAACTTGCAACTATGAACTGTATCATCACAGCAATAGCCCTTTGCTCTGTACTGATTGTGTGATACCCAGTATGCTATTGCTGCATTGATTGTTGTTGATAAAAGAGGACTTTCTACAAGGCTCACCTCACACTACAGAGAACTAACTCTTGCTTACAATATATTGTATTTGTACAGTAGTTATTTAACACCGTATATCGCCTTTTCCTGTTGTTTAGTTGTATTGCAAAAAATACATAGAACCCTGTATGAAAGAGAATTCAGTGCTGAGAGTGGCAAGTAGAATTTGCACTTGCTTTATCGGTAGAGGTCTACTGTCTTTTCTGAGGACAGTTTTAAGCAGTTGATACAAAACTATAAAATCCTGGAGGGGTTAAACAATTTTTGAAACACACAAAAATTTCTAAAAAAAAAAAAAAAAAATCAATAATAATAATAATAAAATAACTGACTGCATATATAGAAGTCTCCCTACCTATTACCCACCTTTTATTGCAGTAAAGTCACTCATACTACATGCACTAAGCATCAACTTTGAGTTCATGAGGTTTTAAGGCTAGAAAAGGATTGCCGAAAGGTGGTATTTTAGTTCACCCAAAAGCATTTCAGTGGACATTCACTTACAAGCTTGCAATTACAAATGCCATTCACCCAGGATTACTTTCTCTTTTTAAAGAGGGTTATTTGCAAGCATGTAATATTTCAGTGAAATCACATGTATAAATCAGATATTCATTAGAAACAGTAAATGGCTTACCTGTGCCCCGAAACCTATGTAAATTTGTCAAGAGTTTGTGCAAGTCCTTCCCACTGGTGTCTTTGCGACTGTATAGCAGCAATTTCCGTGCATCAGAGAACAAGCGAGAAACTCTGTAATGAATAAATAATTACAGTGTCTGAAAAGTGAAAGATAAAATAATTACATACCAAACTGACATGAAAGAATTTAGTGCTTTTGCTATAAAAACTAAGGATGAATTGCTCCAGAGTGCCTCTAGCTAAAGAGGTTAGTAATGGCTTATCCTAAAGCCCAGTTACTGCTTCTTATAAATATGTATTTTCCATCCTTGTCCCTTGAACTTTCTTATCACTATGGTCAAAACATCAGAGACCTCTGATGACGCTTCCTGGGCGGAGCAAAATGCATTAGGCGACAGGGACTTCCGGCAAAGTCATTTCTGGGATTTGGAAAGCAAATCCCAGTACACCTGTATTCTATGCTTTTTAACACTAATGCACAATGTGAGTATAATTTTTTTTACTATAATAAAAGCCTTTTTAAATGTTATCTCACTATGAATGTTCAATTCTCCTCCCATGACAATGCTCAATCATTGGACACGTAAGGAACAGCCCAAGAATCACTAATAAAGTCACACAAGATTTTTCCCTACAGGCGATATCATTATGGAAATCTGGTGAGTGAGGGCACGAGAGGAAAGGGAGTACAGCACTTTAACCACTTTGCCATATTTTATTGCACAGATTGCACTTTCAAAGGAATACTTGTGGCACAAAGGATCCACAGCAACTTACAGATTTATGAACTTTTGCTTGCACAGGTTTTAAAATGTTGGAATTTTTTATGTATATGCTTTTTATGCATACGTTTTGCTGACACTGTATGACGTTTTTATGTTTAATTACTTTCACATTTCTTGGTCAGAAATAATATATTGAACACAGACAGCGCTGGGTCCTCACCATTTAACTTTACACTGGAAATAGAAGACTACTTCTTTTTGACTATCACTTGTTCAGTGGTAGGCAGTCCTGCTCATATTTCTATTCTTTTTCACAACAGTAGAAGCTGGCTAAACCCAAAAGCAAATAAACATAACTTACATTGACCTATTGAAGTTTCCAACCACTCCCGGTGACTCCCCTGGTGTCGGGTACCGGAAACATGGGTTATTAGCATTGCAGATAATCCCTTGCATCCACGGCAATGTCCCGGCAGATGGCATTGCCTTGTTTGGAAAATGACCTGTTGGCAGAACACAGAATCAGCACAAATGATAACTAATACATAATAGCAATAAAAATGCCTAGAAAATGTTAAACTTTAAAAAATAAATAATCTCTCTGGGGAGCAGCTGTAAAGTAAATCAACATGTATGCTTGCCTAATGGTAACACAGCTGGAAGGGCTAGTGCTTCATTACTATGGAGTCTCCTGCAGGCCTTTGAAGCTGGAAAATGTTTGCATATTAAATATGACCCTGATGAAAATGTTATGCACATTAGCAAACGTTAACAGACATAAATTCGAGTTCCCGAGAGGTCTGATCTGTTTTATACTCAGAAAAACTCGCATCTTGAATACAGCTAACCAGCATACATAACTTGTTCAATGTATGAAGTTTAATCTAGACCAGGGGTCTCCAAACTTTTCAGCACAAAGGTCACAGTGTATATTTTACAAATATTCACAGAAGAAGATTTCTGTTATTTGGACACTTGAACACTATATATGGATTCTATGTTTATTTAGTCTATTTATATTTAATCTATTTATTTGATTTATTTGCATTGAGAAATATCGGGACACTTTATAAATTGGCACAGAGCACTTTTCTATTTCACGAATATCACTAAATATTATTTTACATCATAAGCACCGTTTATGTGAATATTTGTTCACATCGCTTGTTAAGATTGCAATAAGAAATTATTATCATAAGCACCTTTTATTGAGTTAATTATATGAATTATTACCAGAATATTATATTATCATATTTATTTTATTAATTTACATTTATGTTTTTATTATATTTTCTATTTTTTAATTTTGGAAAATTTTATATTATTCTGAGGATTTAATTTGATACACCTATTTTTGCACATAATCACCTTAAAGCACTTTATATATTATAGATATATTTTTATATATTTATTTATTTATATTGTGGAAAACTACACATAATCAAGAATATTCGGCTTATATATCTGCTACATTGAAGTATAATATTTGAGTTATCTTATCAAATTTATTTTTTATCCACACTTATTGCTGAGCCATAATATTATACATAATTCCCCTGAAGCGTGGTACTCCCCCCCTTATCCATTCATTGTAACTGTATGGTCAACAGTAATAGTACGAGCAGCATCAAGGGTAGACACACATTGCTTAAACACCTCTCAAAGACAGCGCAAGAATCACACCCATATAAATAGAACATTATGGAATTTACTGATGAGATTTTTCATACGAACGTATGAAAATCTACCAGTGTATGACCAACGTAAGAATAAAATTGTAATTCAAGGCATGTCTGGAGTGATACCTTAAATGGGCTTCACAATTTCTCCCTTAGGAGCACAGCACTCACTTTAACCCAACCATACACTGCCCTCAAGGGATCAATGTTGTCCAAAGTTGCCACTGACAGCATGGGATTCTCTAAGCGTATGACACTGAGAGCAATCAGCAAGTGAGGCTCTACTTTACCACAACCATGCATGGTATGGTTTTAAGACGGTCCTGTTTATGACTCCATATTACACCTGCTTTCAAGATTGCTACCCCAATCAAAAATGATCAGTATATATTTTGTCAAGAAGAGGAAACCTTTGGCTTTAGTACACTTTAACCTACTTAATGACATATCAATGTGCAGTGTCCACTTTAGGTTGCAAAACAAGTGTGGATCACTCTAGATCAAGCTGCCTGTTGCAACAGCAGCTGGTAAGCAGTATGCTGATTCTGAAAAATTGGGTTTCTGAGAAAGTACAAGAGTAACATGACTTTGTGTCCAAAAAAAAAAAAAAAAAAATCTGCTGTTTGTACATGACACTTGGTCAAAGGTCTTAGACATTGCTTCAGGGCTACATTTAATTATGTAGACTTTTTTAATTCCCATTGACAACAAATGAAATGCAGGTGGTTTTTACCAGTATTTGTGTTAAAGGGTGCGTTGACCACCCCAAGCAAAAAGAGAACTTCACACATTTTCTAGTAAGAGCTAAACACTAGAATCTGATTTGAGTTTATTTATTTTTTTTTTATTTTAATAATTAAAGGCTAAAACTATTAAAATGTTATATTTAAAACTGAATAGATATCTGCATCTCACAACACTGTTTTTTTTTCATTTTCATGAGCGCATCATCAAGAGTGCCGCTTGAATTCCAACTCAACCCACAATATTAGCTTCGTTTTTTATAGTGGTGGAATGAGTCACCTGTTGGCTTGGCATATTTCTTGGGAACTCCAACGTGGAAATTTCTTGACAGTCATTTATATCTTTAAACCCTCTCATAAAACAGCCAAATAGGCAACAGTCACTGTCTTGCAGCTATATGTCTCAATTTCTTAATGGCTTATCACCAATGGAGCTCCTAATGGGCCATACACACTATAAGATTTTCTGAAGACTTTTTCCTTTAGATTTACCAAAACCATATAATATGAGGTCAAACCTAAACACTTTCAATTGGTATGCAATCTGGCAGGCCCTTGCACTACATAGAAAAGGTAAATCTGAAGGAAATCTAACCACAAAAGTTGGATAGTGTGTATCCAGCTTTAGACACCAGCCTCTGATTCAATGTGCCAACAACTATCCAAAGCTGAAATATCTCTGTGATTGGAGATGATCTACAATTTACCCATACATGTTAGGTGACAGTCATTTGAAGTGAAGTGAAAGGTTTTATCAAGGAGTAAAGCATGTTCACTGTGCAAAGTGAATTTTAAATAATCTTAGTGAATGTGATGAAAATGTATTTAGCAAAGAAGGGGGAAATGAATAAACAGGACTTTGCATTCACATGATTAAGTGTTAGAGGTCAGCAAACCTTCCTGTAATTCAATAAGCTAAGTAAAAATTGCAAATCAGCCACATAGAATACAAACTAAAGACATTATTGAAAAATTGTAGATGTTTTGTCAATGTCTTTAGAGAGCACTGCCTACAGAAAAACAGATCTGTTTGATCTAAAGGTGGCAACAAACACATATTAATGCGTGTAATGATCACGCAATTGATCATTCAGTGCAACTAAACTGATTCAATTAATTACCAATCTATTTTATTGATCAAACAAACCTGACACTTCCCAGCTGATCAGCCGGGGTGTTATTTAGTTGATATTTTTATTTTTATCGATCAAACAAATATGTGCATTTACAGTATATCGGAAAACTGATGGTAGTTTAAATTCATTAAATTATTGTTTTTAACAGACCGTTTACATTTGTCACATTGGGATTTATTTATTAAAGTTAGAGAGGGCAAAATAAGTTACAATTCTGCAGGGAAACCAATCAGCTTCTAACCTCAGCGTGTTGATTTAAGCTTTAGCAATAAAACATTAAGAGCCGGTTAACACTGAGGCGACACGACTCCTTACTACTTCGGGGGCGACTTGTGCATTACCATGCACCACGACTTCGGAGCGACTTGCAGGGACTTCACATAATGGAAGTCTATGCAAGTCGCTCCGAGGTCGCCCCGAAGTAGTACAGGACCCTTTTTCTAAGTCGGAGCGACTTGTGTCGCTCCTATTAGAACGGGTCCTGTAGCGGTCAATGGACCGCGAAGGAGCGCGACTTGTCAGGCTGAAAGTCGCCTGACAAGTCGCGCTAGTGTGAACCAGCTCCGAAGCTTATTGGTTTCTTTGCAGAATTGTAACTAATTTTGCCCTCTCTAGCTTTAGTAAATAAACCCAATTGTGTCACATTACATCAAAATATTCAGTCAAAAGAAAAGTGCAGAATTGCTTGTGTGGGATCACTGGTACACAAACTGATCACAGATCACAGATCACAATGTATATTTCCACCTTTACATGCAACAAATCATGTAAAAGGAATGGGTCATGAGAGGAAAATGGAGGCTGCTGTTGCTGACCTTTTGGGAAAGCTGGTTCCCCGGCTGTCATACTAATGCTTTTGGTTCAATGTTAAAAATCTTTAGTGAGACCTCATCTGGAATATGCAGTTGAGTTTTGGGCAACAGCTCTCAAAAAGGATATCGGGGAACTGGAGAAAGTATACAGAAGGGCAACCAAACTGATAAGAGGCATGGAGGAGCTCAACTATGAGGAAAGATTAGAGGAACTGAATTTATTCTCTCTTGAGAAGAGGAGATTAAGGGGGGATATGATCAACATGTATAAATACATAAGGGGTCCATATAGTGAACTTGGTGTTGAGTTATTCACTTTAATGTCAACACAAAGGACAAGGGGGCACTCTTAACGTCTAGAGGAAAAGAGATTTTTGTCTCCAAATACGGAAAGGTTTCTTCACCATAAGAGCTGTGAAAGTGTGGAATTTATTCCCTCCAGAGGTGGTTCTGGCTAGCTCAGTAGATTGCTTTAATAAAAGGCCTGGATTATTTGCTAGGTGTACATAATATAAATGGGTACTAATATTTATAGGTAAAGTTGATCCAGGGAATATCCGATTGCCTCTCGGGGATCAGGAAGGAATTTTTTTCCCCTGCTGGAGCAAATAGGATCATGCTTTGCTGGGGTTTTTCGCCTTCCTCTGGATCAATTGCAGGTATAGAATTGTGTATATGGGATTGCATGATTGTGTTTTCTTTACTGTTTTTTATTCGTTGAGCCAAATTGACTTGTGTCTTTTTTTCAACCGGAGTAACTATGTAATGCTGTGCAAGTCTGTGACAAGTGAACAAGTATAGATATATGGAATTTAGACAATTTTTTGACACTCATTTATGGCACACTTGTTCTGGGTTTCTGACTCCAAAATACTGAGGTCAGACACTGCCAGATAAAGTTTCAGAAGGATGCCAGCAATGGCAGCCCCAGTATTATATCATGACAGTCATTTTAAGGTGTGTGGGACGATCTTCGAGCAGGATCAATTCAAATGGCTCAGGTGTCCTCTCCAAACTATCCTCTTCATACTGTCTACAAAATTACCACTTAAAGAATCAGAGTAACCATAAATCTGCCATCCGACAAATGAAGACACCCAGCAATTAGATGAGTTTGAAAGGTAGCCATGGTACCTAATATCATGGATCAGATTTCTTTCAAAGCTTTGTATCTGACTGGTGGGAAGCAGTAACTGTTCTTTATTGCACAGGCTGTTAACATAAGCAATGCTAGTGAGGGACCTTTGAGCATTTTTTTTTCCTCTAAAAAAATCAGATATCTGCTGATTGCACAGGTCAAAGTGACTGAGAACTGATAAAACCTGATGTATGAGTAAACAGAATATCCTCAGATGGAATTAGGAAATTTTGTAAGAAGCAATACAGCTGCCCTTGCTTAATATTTACAATATGCAATGGCTTTAAATAAAAGTACACTCCAGTCAACATTAAACCTTGAAATGTATGCAGGGAGCATAGCATCTACTATCACTTCAGTTTTTTCCTTATAAAAACTTTCCTGTAGTACTTCATCTTGCTGCCTTTGTTGGTAATCTGCAGAAAAATATACACCTACTGCAGACCCCTTGCTGTACTTCATATACAGAAATCTAATGTAAAAAAGCCATATCTAAAAAGGTTCCTCATGACCACCAATCAGGTTTACACCTGCATTGGAAATGTAAGGCTCTGTGCCCACTAGACTTTTATAAATGCCAGTTCCCTTTGCAGAAAAAAAATGCTCATATGGAGCATTTTTGTCCACATGCGTTTAGGAGTGTTTTGCGTTTTTTCTTCCAGAAAGCTCCAATCAAAAACTCAAACCAGAAGGGTTTTTTTTTCCTGCCTCTAAACACTGAGCCTAAAATATGCCTCTAAATGCCCTAATGTGCATGGACACATAGGATAACAATGAGATGCATCTACACACAAAACTCCATTAGAAGCAGCGTTTTTTTCAGCCAGCGTGCATGGACCCTAAATATAATCAGCAATATAGGAAGCAGAACCACCCAGTGGACCTGTGAGATGTTCTCTAGATTCCAGTTCTAGTGAATGACATAAAATGCAGAACAAAGTATACTGATTGTCGAGTTATTTGTCCATAAGATCTGCTCGGTAAAAATTATTTTAGGAAGTAATTGGGAAGCTTTGGATTACAGAAGGGATGGGGTCATTCAACCTTTGCAGCCTTTCTCTGAATCAACAGATCATTTTGGCGTCACTTAACAGTCTCTAGTTATGCATTCTGTCATCATATACTCCGTTTGAATCAACCAAGGTTTGACAGAGGTGGTGGAGAACTCTAGGCCAACATATAAATACACAATAAAATACACATATGATGTAGTGGAAGCAAATAATAAGGTTTGTATGTCATGGAACAACTAGCACCTTAGCTATGTCTGCTGAGTCATCCATGGGGTTGATTTACTAAAACCGGAGGGTGTACAATTTGGTGCAGCTGTGCATAGACACCAATCAGCTTCCAGATTTTATTGCCAATGCTTAACTGAACAAGCTGAAGTTAGAAGTTGATTGGCTACCATGCACATCTACACTAGATTTTGCACTCTCCAGTTTTAGTAAATCAATTCTATGATACTTTGTGAAGATGACTATGATTTTCTTTTTGTTTGGGAGGAAATATTTGTATAGTTAGAAGCTAATTGGCTATAATGCACATCTGCACTAGATTCTCCAGTTTTAGTTAACCCCCCCCCCCCAAGTCTTAAAGTTTTAGTTCAGAAAAAATGAAAAGGGGATGCCCAGAAGCTGTTCAGGGATGACGCGCCTGCACTGAAAGTTGCGAGCAGGGCATTCTGGGACTCCGACGTCACTGAAGAGGACACCGAAGAGGACCCTCCGGCTTCAGCTGCCTACACCAGAGATGGCAGCGCTGGACAAGACATTTTCAAGGTAAGTATTTCTTCTAAAAGGTAAGTGAAACAGGGGACAGTTCAGAGGCTATCGTTGCTTAAATGCACTAGCCCTGACTGTCCCGCGGGTATTTTTAGGACAAATTTATTTTTTTTGCCCAGAACTCTGCTTTAAGCAGAGCGGACACAGACCAGCTATCCACCTTCTCAGTAAGGATCTGCCCCATAAAAAGGGGCCTTATACGCACATCTGCTACTCTATTGAGTAGAATTAGGGACATTAATTACTTTATTAGGAACTACGTATGTCACTTGTCTCACTTTGCTTTGAGGTAAATGTTTGTAAATCAAAAGACATTTCAACTGTGTATGAATCGGTTTGTTCACAGTCTGGATTTTCTGCACCCAAACCAGTAGCCTCTAAACTAAAAACCCTCAAACATTACTGCTGAGGTAAATTACATAGTATAAAAGTTATTCTAAGCTCACATTTTCCACCTAAAAAGAAATATGCAGTAGCAACATTTCTCAGTAATGTTCACACATTTTAAAGGAGGGGCAGACTAAAATGACTGTCCAATAAATAACACTCAATTTAGGCCTTGAACGTGGCACACTGCAGGTGACTGTAACATAATAGCTTTTTGCACTGGGTCATTGTGTTACAGACATGGAAAGCTGAACATTTTTGGTAGTCTGTCAAGGTTTAGTACCCTGAAATCTTTGTCCTGAGCCAGAGTCAACAAGAAACACAAATCTCTCCTATGCACTGCAGACACAGCTGAAAGAACATTTGTAGAACAGTTTAAAGGACCAGCGACAGATATCAAAGAATAATAATATTAAAAAAAAAAACATATTTAACTCCTTTTTCTATGTATCCCAAGGATACTGTACTACAATTTTACAAAATGTGCCTTTAGTATATGAAACACTCTCAGCTGCTTCCAGAAAAGCCTAGAGCACCTGCAAAAGCATGTTTTGACGTGTCCTAAAGCGAGTTACATTTACAACGTGTTACTAAAGATAAGCGGGTGTCAGTGGTCCATTTTACTGCATGAACAGTGGTAGCATGGGATGTTCTACTATCAAACTAAAGATTTATTTTTTATACGCTGGAATCAAACAGACAGAAAAAGGGCTGGCTCATTTCTAATAAAGAGTAAATAAGGCTTTCTGCTCTGTGTTATGCACCATGCACACTGTGGCCCGTCTCATTCAAAAGAATCAAGCCAGTGAATCCCCATGGAAAGAACAGTGCTGATAGTAGAAGTAGGTTATGTGCTCTAGAAAGTTAAAATGGATTGTAAAGTCTTGTTTTTTTTTCCAATAATAATAACAAACCTGTTATACTTATCTCCTCTGTGCAGTTGGTTTTGCACAGGGCAGCCTGGATCCTCCTCCTCGGGTCCCTGGTTGGAGCTCCCGGCCCCTCCCTCATGTCGAGTGCCCCCACAGCAAGCAGCTTGCTACAGGGGCACCATAGCCAGGCTGCAGCTCCGTGTATTCATTCAGACACAGAGCTGCTGTTCAGCCCCCCCCCCCCCCCCCCCCGATTGGCTAACTGAGTTTAATTGACAGCAATGGCGCCACTACTGTTCCTCAGCCAATCAGAAGAGAGTATCGGAGGCACTTGTGAACATCACTGGATAGAGAGGGGGTTTAGGTAAGTATTCGGGGGGCTGCTGCACACAGGAGGCTTTTTATCCTAATGCATTCTATGCATTAAGATAAAAAAAAAAACCTTCTCACTTTACAACCACTTTAAAATAACCAGACTCTCCTCCCGGACTTTTTTTTTTTTACAATATCATCATTCAGTTCTCTTGCTCTCCTTGGCTTCAGAGTCCCAGAGCCCATTTGTAAAGCACATCGCTTCACCACTGCTTTTTAAATGAGCTGCTACGTTTTCTGAAAACTCAAGAGCATTGGGATTGATTTACTACAGAAAAAATGGAGTTTACATTGCTAAGAGAATGTTCCCTTGCCAGACTGAAGTTACAATAACTTCAATTGTCCAATCATTTGCAAGAAAAAATCATGCTGTTTAAAAATGTCTCCTGCACTCTGATTGGTTGATTGAAGTGAACATAGCTTCACCTGATTTCTCTTTTCCAATTTCCTTCTCAGCTGTCCCTCTTTTGTTCTTATGTATAGAATTCCAATAAAAATGCACTGTCATTTCATATAGATACAGTAAATATGGAAAACAATATTTATTCATATTAGACTGGCTACACACATTACAATGGTATACAATCTTTGGAAAATGTCCTTTAGTATTTAGTAGAAGCCCAACAATCCATTCCATCTGTATTCACTAGACAGACTCTCATACTACATTATTGTTGGCAGAGCTAAAGAAGATTGTACAATCAAATTGCCAGGTATAAACCTACATAAAATCTAAACATGTAAAATGCAATGCACATTTATTGACTGACAGATACACGACAAGCAAATATAATGCAGATATGCATTTACAGACAGGGCTGCCGAAAAGAGGGTAACTTGTAAGGGCCTGGGCATCATCAGTTAAATAGAGGGGTCTGGGCAGCTGGCAAGCAAAAGGAAGGGGAGCCTGGATAGGAAGGGTGGTGGGGGTGCCATTTAATGGAACTGATTCCCTGTAGTTCCACACTGTAGCAGCTGAAAGCAAGTTTCTCTTCCTCTTCCTCCTGCCAGCTTAGAGCTCCTGCAGGGGGGAACTACATGGGACTGGTTCCAGTAAATGCCACCCCCACCGCTCCTGCTGTCCAGGTTCCCCTTCCTTCTCCCAGCCCCAAATGCACCCTGTCTCTGTTCGGTTCTGTAGACGTGCATCCATACTACTGTCACATTAGGACCTGTGGCTGTGTTTGCTGCTGCATCCTTTTAGCGTAACAGAGACTGCCTACACACAGCTACAGCCACATAAAAAAAAACACTGATTCACACTGTACGAGCCACAGCACCTATGTGAATCAGCCCTAAGATCCCATTCATACACAGAGCTTTATTTCTGAACTCAATACAGTTTTATCTTTTAGATTTAGCAGT
Organism: Pelophylax lessonae; assembly: GCF_965119305.1. NCBI lineage: Eukaryota > Metazoa > Chordata > Amphibia > Anura > Ranidae > Pelophylax > Pelophylax lessonae. The sequence goes on along the minus strand of NC_138768.1, from coordinate 407,875,971 downwards.
TTTCTTAAATGATGTTGTATGTGTGTCCTCTATTAAAGGAGTTGTAAATTCAGAAGGTTTTTTTATTTTAATGTATTCTATGCATTAAAGAAGTTGTAAAGTCTCAAGGTTTTCAACCTTAATGCATTCTATGCAGCTGCCCCCCAGACCCCCCCCCCCCCATTATTCTTACCTAAATTTGAATGTTCAAGTGATGAGCACGAAGCCCAGCAGCTCCAGGCTCTCTCTCTGGTCCCCATTGGATAGATTGATAGCAGCAGGAGCCATTGGCTCCTACTGCTGTCAATCAAATCCATTGACACAAGTGCGGGGGGGGGGGTGGTTCCTGTTGTCTGTGTCAATAGCCGTAGCAACAGGCAGTCGGAAGCGTGCCTGCACGGATGCCCCCATTGAAAGCAGCTCTCCCCGTGAGGTCGCCTGATGAAGCGCAGGAGCAAGAAGCAGCACGGGGGCACCCCAGAAGAGGAGGATCTGGGCTGCTATGTGCAAAACCTTTGCACAGAGCAGGTAAGTATAACATGTTTGTTATTTAAAAAAAAAAAACCTTTACAATCACTTTAAGATAAAAAAACCTTCTGAGTGTAGCAGCCTCCCCAGCATCCTCTAATACTTACCTGAACCCCATCTCTGTCCAGCAATGTCCAAGAGTCCATCGGCAGTCCAGGACTCTCCCCCCTGATTGGCTGCGAGGTGCCAGTGGCTCCCACGGCTGTCAAAGTCAGTTAGCCAATCAGGAGAGAGAGGAGGCAGGACACAGGGAGCTGCAGCTCAGCTCGGGTGCCCTCATAGCAAGCTCAACAGGAGGCAGGGGCCAGAAGCAGCAAAGAGGGACCCAAGAAAAAAAGGATCCGGGCTGCACTGTGCAGTAAGAAAGCAAGTATAAAATGTTTCTTATTTTTTTTTTTTTTAAAAACAAGACTTTACAATCACTTTTTTTATCACTGTATTATTACACTACCTATCAAGAAGGTCGTATGTGGCCCTGTGATTTCTAACAGTGGCCCTATTTACAGTTATCAATATCACAAGTTTATCGCTATTTATGATATGCGTCATAACTTTCATTTTCGAATACATGGTAACACTGGAATGCTTTTACACTTTAATACTTACATTCATGTTGTTCATAGGGTGGATAGGAAAGCCGCACAGAGATCAGAATGAAGAAGATGAAGAGAGGCCAAGCTACTTCAACAAGCAGCTGCAGCTGTAAAAAAAAAAAAAAGTATATGAATTTATCATACCTATTATGTTTTCTTATATAACAAGGATGTTGTCAAGAAGAACAAGTAAAATTGGTCAGGAAGAGGTTAATCGAAAGGATTTTGTGAAAGAATTGCGCAAATCACAGAGGGGGCCCCACTTTAATTCATTTCCAAGAACTGCATCTTGTTCCCTGTAAGAAGGTTAACTGAACCAGTCCAATCTCTCTAGGGGATCTTTTCAGGCAAAATAAAAGCTCTCTACATATGCAGGGCTACTGCCAATTTCATCCTAGACCTTTTCACTGATGTGCCTTTACGTGGCCCACGTCTCCTAGAAACTAAGTTAGACCCATCAAGTATGTCTTCCATAGGACAGCTCAGTTGCAAGAGTTTCATTCAAATTCAGGAAGAGCAGCTAGGGGATTTGTGGACTTATAAAATATTTTAATATCTTAAATCTTGTTTTATTCATCATCACCTTACCTTCAAAATAAAATAACCTAACAAGATTTTGTACTCCCTGTTTTCTTTGACTACAAACTAAATTCAGTTATTTTAATCTTTTATGCCTATAGGTATCCTAAACATGGTACCTACAATCAGTCTACATGACTTTATAAAATGTTAAATATTCTCCTTTTAAAGAGAACCTATTAAGATAGAAATATAGGGAGCTGCCATTGCTCAGTGTCACCTTGATGATGGTATTCCTACCAAGTGCACCAGTGACCTGGAAAAGGGAAAGAGCCTGAGAATACGGAAAAGCCTAAACTCATCTTTAGGTTGTTCCAGGTCAGTAACTCGCCAAGTAGCGAAGCCATGTTCAGGGTGACAAACCTAGGGTCTGAATCTCTAAAACAAGGTATTAATGGAAACTTGCTTATTTCTTTCCTCAATGGTTCCTACTAAACAATGCAGTTACAATTTATCTCAAATATTTTTTGTTAAGCTGCCTACACCACTTTGTGTTGAATAGCTATATTACCACACATATAAGGCACGGTTTTAAAGATCTAGCTGTATTGTGCTAAGCTGAATGTCAAGATCAGACGTGATGAATTGCAACCTTGCCTGAAGTCATATCATTGTATGGACCTTGTTAACCTCACCAGTAAAATGCATGCCTCTCGATAGGCACTACTGAGAAACCAAGGTTTCTGGTGGCTAGTGCTTAAAAGAATGCACTTTGAGGATATGCGATGGCAACCAAAAAGCCTCTTTAGTTCAGCAGTATTGTTTCACTGATGGAAACAGTGTTCACAGCAAGTGGGTCAAATGAGCTTGTATGGTGAGTGTCCAGCGGGGTCCCAGCCATCCGAGTTCGGGTGGTCCTGGATCCTATTAGTTGGTGTATTGAGACAAAAATATTGCACTCCTCATGGTGTAGTAAAAAAATCCATGTTTATTTTAAAAAGTGCAATAATGCTTTAAAATACTTATAAACGTTGGTGGTACAGTATTAAAAAGACAGTGGAATGCTGCATAAAAACCGAGTGTTTGAAAGCCTTGCGGGACGCCGGTTTAGGTGCACCCGCTCTCTACACGGAGCTTCCGGGTGTAGCTCGGCTTGAGTTCCACGTACCACAATGGAAACGAGGTTACGTGCGGTTCAACTTGACGCGTTTCGTCATCAATGTGTGACGTCTTCGGAAGTCTTCCGAAGATTTTATAAGTGTGTATATTATTCTGTTTGCACAAACAAAACAAGCACAGTCTATGCACTTTACTGTTTTTTGGTTAACTAAGCACACGTGATTAGTGTGTGCACTATTTCCGTCTATGACTGAAAAGTCAAATCTGGCACAGTATATGCACAATATTGTTTGTGATTTATTCAGCACACAGGAATAGTGTATAGGTGGCATCACACCCTATATTTAGGTATGCGCTGTAGGTGATATTGGCTATACTACCTAGTATAATACAAACACCCTCAGGGCTGTTTGCAGCAGCAACCCCCAAGTCACAGGTAGCTTTATTGGTGCCAATACCAACACGCCCCGTTATCACCAATCTACATACTATTCCACCCAGCACTTTTTTCTATACCACCTTGCTCCAGGATATGCGCTGTTGATGTAATATTTAATATTGCATAAAGTTCCCAGTCATCACCCCTAGGGGTTAATCACAGCAGCAATCCAATATTACATCTAGTATAGAGATTGGAGTATTTTTCCGTTTCCAAATATACTATAGCCAATTATTGTGTATCTAAAGCCAACACTTTTTGTTTAGATATGGATAAAGTAGAGAATGGTTAAAACATCATCAGATTTTAATATACTTATTGTCACAGAGACACAACAGCAAGTTAAAGCGGAGTTCCAGCCATTTCACTCACCTGTCCAACGGTCCAGCGATGCGGCCGCCCGAAGCCTCGATCCTCTCCCTCGGCGCCGGCATCACTGCTGTGGGCACCCGGCTGTGACAGTTTGCGGCTTCACAGCCGGGTACCCACTGCGGATGCGCGAGTTGCGCTGCGCTTCTTGATTGGCCGGCAATCTTCTGGGACCTCTGACATGTCCCAGAAGATTGCAGGGAGGGAGGGGGAGAGGAGAACTTCCGTTCAGGGCGCCGCGGCGCTCCGAGCGGAAGTGGGAGCGGGTACCTGTCAAAACTAGGTACGCGCTCCCCCCCCAAAAAAACGACATGCCAAATGTGGCATGTCAGGGGGTTAGAATACCTAAAGCGGAAGTTCCACTTTTGGGTGGAACTCCGCTTTTAGTCTGAATGTAAGAAGAAATCCCTTCTAGACACCAGTCACTTGGAACAGCTTTCTCCATTGAAAGATTTCCATGGTGCAACAAAAAGAGCTGCCCCAAAAAGAACTGCCACTGAATATGGGAAATATTCACCTATATACCCAAGTCTAACACCCTATCAAATGATTTATTTATTAAAGAAAACACAAGAACTCACATGGGTTTGAACTCTTACCTAATCAATTCTAAATTAAAAAATATTTTAGTTTTTTTTTTAATAAGTTTATGGCCAAGACTATTTAAACAACAAATATTACACCATACTGACATCACCAATGTGTATGAAAAATATAGCAATCCTATTTAAGAAATACTAATCAAGTTTTCACACCCCGTCGTGTTAGGCTATGGTAATTCCAAATGAGTTAGTCTAAAATAATGTCTTCTGCTATCAAGCTTTTCTATGATTTATGTCTAGCCAGCCAATATTTTCTCAAATGTATTAAGAAACAGCCCATTGTATTTACCAATGTGTCATGATATGAGACAAGAAAAGCTTTTATCTCAGTCAGGCGCTTCACTTATTGATTTCCCTTCAGTGGAGAACAAATTATGGGATTTATGCTATTTATGCTTTTGTATTTCAATTTAGAGTCTGCTATAATAATCATTATTATTCTACAAGTATTCATTGTGAGAACAGATAAATAATGTGGACTGGGTTTCCCTCATAGGGCAGAGAGTACATCTATCATAATTAATCAAAACATATGTTTTATCACTCTCTATCAAATTGTATCTTTTATCATTCTAGGTACAGAAAAATGAAATCTGGTTTGTTGATAATTACTTGGTACTTTACAGGTATATGCAAAGCTCCCAACTGTCCCTGATTTCGAGGGACTGTCCCTGATTTGGAACAATGTCCCTCTGTCCCTCTTTCATCCTCATTTGTCCCTCATTTTGGTCTGATCTATATTGTTTTTTATATAAAACGCACTTTTTATCTTTCAAAAATTGTTTCCCCGACGCTAAACCTTTCATCCAATTTCTAAATTGCTGCATTTGCAAATTCCAAAAGCCAATATAAAAGGAATTGTAGTGGTAAAAAAAGCACTTGTGGGTTTAGCTAATCACTTTTTTTTTTGCATAATTCTCCTTGGGGTGTGTCCTATGTATACATACTTTTGCTAATAGGTGTCCCTTGCTCCCATCTCAAAAAGCTGGGAGGTAAGTATATGTATAAATCAATTGATTTTCTCTTTGCTCCCACATGACAGCAATACTGCTTGGCAGTTGACCACTCAAACATCAGTTTACTTGGCAGTATGGATAGAGTCTAAGTTGGTGTATAAACTGCAACTAGCTTACATAGGACACGTTCGTTCCTATTATTAAATAGAGCAGCGGGGAGCAAAGGTAAGTGTAAGATGCTGCATAGACTTCCTTTAACATTAACCTTTTGGCTTTTCCCACCATGGCCAGCTTGCTTAACATGAAGGAAAATGAAGCTCTGAACTTGCTGAATGACTGTATACAGTTTAGAGCAAACTGTGGGTCGTGACCCACTGGTGGGTCGCGAGCTGCGTTTGGGTGGATCGCCAGTGAATGTTACTGAGAACGGTCAGGGCTGCCCAGGCATCCGCAGCACACTGTGTTACAAGGAGCAGGCGAGGCCTTGAACTCTACTGACGCTCCAACCCTGCCCCTTGCCGGACGTGCGGTGTTCTGTATGGGAGGCGGTGCCTCGGGTAGCAGTCGGACAGAGTGGAGCCCTCATCAGAGTGCAGTGCATCAGATCGGAGCTAAGCGCCAGGGCCAGTCATCAGGTAGGCCAGACACTGCTTGATGGCTTATTTTAGGCCTGGTTGAATGCATGAATGCAGGTTGGCAACCCACATTTGCACAGGCATAGCAGCCCATTGATTCGAATGGTCTGCTATGCCTGCCTTTTCCTGCTGAAAAAAGGTGCATGCAGAATTTTAAAAAATGCAGTGGCCTTGAAATCCATCCTGCTTTTGCACTATGTGACTTACCTGCAGTTCCTGCACACGCAAACTGTGTTTTTAAATGCTGGGCCCACGTATATAAAAACGCAGAAAGCTTGCCAGTGCAGGAACTGCAGGTAAGTCGCATTGTGCAAAAGCAGGATGGATTTCAAGGCCACTGCGATTTTTAAAATTCTGCATGCACCTTTTTTCAGCGGAAAACGAGGGCATAACAGTCCATTCAAATCAATGAGCTGCTATGCCTGTGCAAATGTGGGCCGCCAACCCGCATACATGTGAACCAGGCCTAAAGCAGTAGTAAAGTAATTTACAAATAAAAACACTGGTCCTTCTGCAGGTTTAACCACTTCTGGACCAGTGGGTCCCGAAAAATAACTGTATTCGGAAATGGGTCTCGGCCCAAAAAAGTTTGGGAAGCCCTGGTTTAGAGTAAGCCAGCAAGAATAATCAGACCTGTAAAAAGATAAATACGCCTCAAACCATAAATCTGTATGAAGATTAAGAGTTTTCATTTCTGATTTTTGGCTTATGCACTCCATTAGGAATTGCTATAGAAGCACTTTTGACTTTGATTAAATTCCCAAAGAAAACTCCTAAGCTAGCATTCAAAAGTAGACTTGTGCTTTAAGAATCGACTACGATCAATAATGTTCCAAAGGTTTATTTGAGGCAACTCATTTGCAAGGTAATATAAATCTGTATGAAGATTTAGAGTTTTCATTTCTGATTTTTGGCTTATGCACTCCATTAGGAATTGCTATAGAAGCACTTTTGACTTTAATGAAATTCCCAATGCAAACTCTTAAACTAGCATTCAAAAGTAGAGTTGTGCTTTAAAAATCGACTATGATCAATAATGTTCCAAAGGTTTATTTGAGGCAATTCATGAGCAAGGGTATACAGTATCCTTTAACTGTACAGCTATATCTATAAAGATGTTATCTTGACCAATATGAACTTTGAACTTTTTAATATAAAAAAATATAATATATAAAAAGATTTATCTAAATTATTGACTCAAGTGCCATAAATGGATTCCGAATTAGTATGAACTCATAAACTTTACATAAATGCAAAGTGTTGGTCATTTTCTAAAACATGTCGATTGTAATTCCTTAAGGATCACTAAGAACATTAGCTGCTCTCCCTTTCCTTTAGTCAGCAGGCTGGGTGCTTTTCTGGAGATGACCTCTGACCCAGTGTGTTCATGTTATATGGTCAACAATGATAATGAGCCAAGGCTAGGAAAGATTTTGCTTGTTCAACGGCCCACTCAGCATATATCATATTCAGGCCAAAAAGATAATGTTGTCTGCAAAATGATGCAACTGTGTAGGTGCACCTCTGAAACAGATGGCAAGCTGTGTCAAATCTGAAAACAAAAAAACTACATATAATGACTCATTTTCTCTAATATAAAATCCAATACCCTGCATACATTGTCTATTGGCATTAGCTGGGTTACAAACAAACATCAATGAACCAAGATATGAGCTAATTAGAATAATCAAATGTATTTTTAAATACAGATAGCAAAATTATCTATTTCTGGCCTAGCATGATATAGCCTGTATCCAGCTGTATCCAGCATGATATAGCCTCAGCCTGTATCCAGCATGATATAGCCTGTATCCAGCTGTATCCAGCATGATATAGCCTGTATCCAACTGTATCCAGCATGATATAGCCTCAGCCTGTATCCAGCATGATATAGCCTGTATCCAGCATGATATAGGCTGTATCCAGCTGTATCCAGCATTATATAGCATGTATCCAGCTGTATCCAGCATGATATAGCCTGTATCCAGCTGTATCCAGCATGATATAGCCTGTATCCAGCTGTATCCAGCATGATATAGCCTGTATCCTGCATGATATAGCCTGTATCCAGCATGATATAGCCTGTATCCAGCATGATATAGCGGCTAGCCTGTATCCAGCTGTATCCAGCATGATATAGCCTGTATCCAGCTGTATCCAGCATGATATAGCCTGTATCCAGCTATATCCAGCATGACATAGCCTCAGCCTGTATCTAGCATGATATAGCCTCAGCCTGTATCTAGCATGATATAGCCTGTATCCAGCTGTATCCAGCTGTATCCAGCATGGTATAGCCTGTATCCAGCATGATATAGCCTGTATCCAGCTGTATCCAGCATGGTATAGCCTGTATCCAGCATGATATAGCCTGTATCCAGCTGTATCCAGCATGGTATAGCCTCAGCCTGTATCCAGCATGATATAGCCTGTATCCAGCTGTATCCAGCATGATATAGCCTCAGCCTGTATCTAGCATGATATAGCCTGTATCCAGCTGTATCCAGCATGATATAGCCTCAGCCTGTATCTAGCATGATATAGCCTGTATCCAGCTGTATCCAGCATGATATAGCCTCAGCCTGTATCTAGCATGATATAGCCTGTATCCAGCTGTATCCAGCATGATATAGCCTCAGCCTGTATCTAGCATGATATAGCCTGTATCCAGCTGTATCCAGCAAGGTATAGCCTGTATCCATCATGATATAGCCTGTATCCAGCTGTATCCAGCATGATATAGCCTCAGCCTGTATCCAGCTGTATCCAGCATGATATAGCCTCAGCCTGTATCTAGCATGATATAGCCTGTATCCAGCTGTATCCAGCATGGTATAGCCTGTATCCAGCTGTATCCAGCATGGTATAGCCTATATCCAGCTGTATCCAGCATGATATAGCCTGTATCCAGCATGATATAGACTCAGCATGTATCCAGCATGATATAGCCTGTTTACAGCTGCTCCAGATTTTGTCTGCTCCATTGTTTTCTATACCACTCATTCCCAGTAAAATTTTACGTTTAATTATTTCTGCATGCAGCATTTGTTTGCATTGAGTTTGCCATTGAAATTAGTGGAACTGAGATCCTTCCAAAATGCAATGTAAGAGAAAACGGTTGTTAATGTGTGTTATTGCACTCCGACTGAGAAAGTGAGCACTGTAAACCAATGGGTTCTTCTACAATAAACAGTGTTGTCCATCTAACACTGGGGGCTACATTACAGGTGAGAGCAGATTGATTAACTCAATAGTATGCTCCTGATTTGCTGGCTTGGCAGACGGTTTTTCTGAACTGCAGTGCAATCTGCAGAAAGGTCTCGGAATAGGACCTGGTTGTGCTGTCTTAAAGGAGTGTCTGCAATCCCAAAACATTATATGTATTTATGCATAATTCATTTTACCTAAAAAATGCTACTCATATCAAATTAGCGCATCTATAAAAAACTCAGCATAAATATTTTACTGACTGCATACCCTTGCATCATCTGGTAATACTGCTGCCATCACACACAATGTCCAGATTAGCAACATGAGTCTTTTTTCTACATACACAAAAAAAATCATTGATAAATACGTGGCCTTATTTTAAAAAAAAGTGGCACATGTACAGTAACTGATAACAACCAATCAGGATTCATATTTTAGAATTTAACAGTGAACTTAATATAGACGGCTAAGCAGCATGTGACACACCAGGTCCAAAGGTCCAAAAGCAAAGCATGCTGAGACGTGCAGTTCTACAACTAGCTGAAAGTACCTTTGGCTGGCTTTAGGGTTAAGTATATAGCAGATAAAAAAGCAATATAAGTCTACAAATTCTAATTTATGACACTGGGTGTATGTCATTGTGAACATATGTTATCAATATCTCCGCAAACACTTATAAAGGCATTTTTATTATTATGTAACTGACAACTGTGAATGGCAACATCTGCAGTTGTGTAAATCTAGTCTCAAGAATGTACTGTACAGAGAAATTAGGGAAGCCAAATCCCTGTGTGTGTTGTGTTAGTTAATAAATGCAACATAATTAGTTTCTATTCTTATAAAATGGAGTTTGCACAACAATGTCTGCAGAAGGCAACATTTAAAGGAAACAAATCTGTGATGAAGAGTCTACACCAGATGCATTGTCTTGCGACCATCTGCATTTTCCAGTGCTAAAATTTCGTCGGACGCCTGAAAATTCTGGACCCTCGTCACTTCCGGTGACGCTCCGTCACCACCAGCTGGTGCGACAGCTGGTGCGAGCCCCGGTGAGCATGCGCACAAGAAATTTTCCAGGTCCGATGAAATTTTAAGACTTACGAACAGCTGACTGAGAGGAGGAGGGGCTGAGGTGGGATGCACACAACGCCGCGGGAAAATTTTAAAACACCGCCGCGTCATCGAGCAATTGCAGAGCTGACTTAGAGGAGGAGGGAAGGAAGTGAATACTCATACTAAATAGTAATGATAAAAAATGTTTAGTATTTCTTATTATTATGAGGCATCCCACCTCAGCCCCTCCTCCTCAGTCCTCAGTCAGCTGTTTCATCGGACCTGGAAAATTTCTTGTGCGCATGCGCACCGGGGCTCGCACCAGCTGTCGCACCAGCTGGTGGTGACGGAGCGTCACCGGAAGTGACTAGGGTCCGGAATTTTCACGGGTCCGACTAAATTTTAGAACACAGGAAAAATGCAAGCAAGTAAGAAAATGCATTCAAGGGAATTCATCAAAATTGGAGCTACCAAAATCCAGAGCAGCTGTGCATAACAACCAATCAGCTGCATCTTCCATTTTGAAAGCTTAAGGACCCTTTCACATTGATGCGCTCCCATTGACTTGGAAGTGTCTTTTTGATATGATTTTTAAAAACTGCACCAAAAGATGCAGCAAACAGGACTTTGTAAAGCGCACCTGCAGTGTGAACAGTTCCATAGGATTGAATGGGGAACAGTTGTCATGTGCTTTTGTAGCCCAGGAAAAGCGCATCAGCGTGAAAGGAGCCTAACAGAGCAAACTGAAGATTGAAGCTGACCGGTTGCTGTGCACAGCTGCTCCAATTTTTGTCTGCTCCATTGTTTTCTATACCACTCATTCCCAGCAAAATTCTATGTTTAAAAATGTCTGCATTCAGCATTTGCTTGCATTAAGTTTGCCATTGAAATTAGTGGAACTGAGGTCCTTCCAAAACGCAATGCAAGTGAACACGGTTGTCAATGTGTGTTAATGTAATGCACATAAAATGATTAATATTATGCCACAACATTACAAGGAATAACTCTTTTCTCAACAGGTAATTAAGCAAAAAAACATAGCTACTACACAACAAGTTTAAAGACATTTAGAAGAAGCCATAAACTTACTGTCTGCCTCCGTCGGTAGGTAAAGTTCTTCCAGAGAAGGAGTCCTAGTTGAGTACAGTAAGTCATCTTCTCCCTGAGAATGCACACTGCTTCACCTCTGCGGCTCTGGCAGAAGTTGTTGCAGTACCAATGGCTTTAGGTTGCTCATTAACTGAAAAAGAGTCAGAAAGGGAAATGGCTATTAGCTTCCTGAGTTGAAGGGAAAAAAAACCTGTTGCACGCTCTTATTTACTTTGAAGGACAGATACATAACAATGATAGCTGCTAATATGGGCAATATATTCAAGTGTCCGATAATGACCTGAAACTATGAAGCAATTGACGAGTCAATGAAGATTTCTCTCACTTCAATGAATGTCTTTCTCAGATGAACAAAAGAGACATAACTGGCTTCTCGCTTCTCATACTCAACCACTACAGCATTCTAGACCGTCCCAGTGAATTGGTGCAATTTTCACATTATGGGGTTGATTTACTAAAAACTAGTGAGTGCAAAATCTGGTGCAACTCTGCACAGAAACCAATCAGCTTCCATTTTTTTTTTGTCAAAGCTTAATTGATCAAGCTGAAGTTGGAAGTCGATTGGCTACAAGCACAGCTACACTAGATTTTTCACTCTCCAATTTTGGTAAATCAACCTCTATGTGTTTGTCATTAAGGACTTGTTTGATAAGTGATCCTAAAATGGTCATGCATGGTCATATGGTGGCATGGCAATCGCAATCACTCTTTTGCCCAACATGTACATCCTCCGTTCAGATAATGTCGAAGAATACAGAAAGACCACAAAAGGCAATATTGGTAAATCAAAAGCCGATTCCGATATATCGGAGAAAGTGCAGATCGGCCCCCGATATATCGTTGTTGCCGATAATCGGTCGATCTCTAGTAAGTACCCTGTAAAATTGAGACCTGCTTTGGTCTATCCCTCTGTATCTACTGATCATTCTGATGTGTTTTTTTACATATAGTCTCTGACTTTACTTTTAGGCTCCGTTCACATGTAGGCGTTTTTGGGCGTTTTTGGTGCGTTTTTCTGCTCACTGATCAGCTCTCAAAACGCCCAACAAGACAAATCCCATTCATTGCAATGACCCCTGTTCACATCTGAGCGTTTTGACGCCCTAAGGAAAACGCCCAACGCTCAAAAAAGTACTTGAGCTTCTTTCTGGGCAGATCACAGGCGTTTTGTCCCATAGACCTCAATGTAAAGTGATATTTGGCGTTTCACAGGCGTTTTACAAGCGTTTAGTTGCTCCTGATCAGCTCAAACAGCACAACTCTCCACCCAGCTCTCCACCCATGTCTCCACCCCCTTGGCATGCCTCTGCTGTGAGCACATTTTCCTGAAACATGGAGAACAGCAATTAGGCAGTTTAGGTGACCAGACCCTGCCATACCAAGGTGACCGTAGCCTGCTGCCATACCAGGGTGACCGTAATGTAGTTTAGGTGAACTGACTCTGCTATGCCAGAGTGACCGAACTCAAGGTGACCGTGAACTGACTCTACTATGCCAGGGTGACCAAACTCTTCCATGCCAAGGTGACCGTAATGTAGTTTAGGTGAACTGACTCTGCTATGCCAGGGTAACCGAACTCAAGGTGACTGTGAACTGACTCTACTATGCCAGGGTGACCAAACTCTTCCATGCCAAGGTGACCGTAACAAAGTTTAGGTGAACTGACTCTGCTATGCCAGGGTGACCAAACTCTTTCATGCCAAGGTGACCGTAACGAAGTTTAGGTGAACTGACTCTGCTATGCCAGGGTGACCAAACTCTTCCATGCCAAGGTGACCGTAACGAAGTTTAGGTGAACTGACTCTGCTATGCCAGGGTGACCAAACTCTTCCATGCCAAGGTGACCGTAATGTAGTTTAGGGTAAATTGACTCTGCTATGCCAAGGTGACCGTAATGTAGATATATATATGGAATCAAAAAACACAATTTTGAAGCCCTAAAACCCAATAAATGCCCCTAAAAAGTGCCTAGGGTTCTGGATCATGCCCCAGGGACTATGAATCAGGCAAAAAAAAGTTCTTAAAAATTGTCGTTTTTGATAGAGAGCCAATTATTGAAAAAATTAAAAAAAAAAAAAAAAGATTTCTTTGGATTTAGTTTTAATTTTAGTGTCTGGGGGGTCTAAAAAGTGTACCTGTGAAGTTTCAGCTCTGTAGCATGTCCAGAACCATAAAAAAAAAGATCATGCAGAAGAGGAGGTCCCTGGGAGGTCCAATGCAGAGGAGGAGGTCCCTGGGAGGTTCCTTTGCAAATGTTGTAAAAAAAACACTCTGCTTTTCCATTGGTCACCAAAAACACCTGTTAAAAACGCCCAAAAAAACGCCTGTAAAACGCTTGCAAACGCTTGCAAAAACGCCTATAAAAACGCCTGTAAAACGCCTGAAAAACGATAAACAAACGCCTGAAAAACGCTAACGCCTACATGTGAACGGAGCCTTATTGCCATTATAATTGTAATTTAAAAAATAGATAACAAGTTTTGGCCCTACTGTAAGCATGCAGCAAACAACTTTTTGACTATACTATTTTTTTCTGATCCTTAAATGATCAAGGAACCCTTACATACCTTAATTTCTATAACTTAGTCATGAGACTTTTTTTATGTACTCCTTCTCAATTCAAAAGTAAAAAATATTCCCTTGATTTATAAGGGTGGGACCTCTAATGTAATTATACACTCAAGCTCACTTGTATATTATGGCACGCTGCTGTCTACACTATAAAAGGCATGCTAAAATGTAACACAAGTGAGCACACAATAATGTGATCTTAAAACACACCTTTGTTCATCTCTTGCATCCCATTACTAGTTCCTGGCTTTAGATGAGCTGCATGGAGGTTTAATTGTTCTATGATGAAGCTATTCAACCCGTAACGGCAATTATTTTAAATACAACGTATTGATTTTAATTTGTTGCTAATTATGTGTTAGTTACATTTCTGTAGCATGCCAAGGTAGTAGTATATCTTTAATTTCTGAATTGGTACTTTTACTGCCTGTCCAAATTTTCCACTTGTAACAAAGCCACCATTTAATTCTTTTATGGATTAAGAAAAAAATTTAATTTACATAGAGTTTTCAGAAATACCTGAACATGTTTTTGTATCAACATCCTGTATGACAGCATTCAAACTGAGAGACACAGTGCTGACACTCATGCGGTTTATATACTTTGCAATTGTCGATCAATTCCAGCCACTTTAACATGCTTATGGATTGCAAAATTAGCCAAGCAATCTTAAACCGGCCATACATAGAGAGAGGTTCGGCCAGTACAACAAGGTCTGGCCAAATTTGGATTTACACATGGGCAGGCTGGTTGTACAGAAGTCAATCTGCCCATCAACTTCTGTACAACCAGGCTGTTGAAAAAATGTCCACATTGTCGGTGCCGCTGGCTTTAGCAGGAAGCACTGATCACTGTATTCTGATGGTGGGGAAGTCTCATCGCCATCAGGACTTAATAGCTCACCGGGAGGGAATCCCACATCCACACTGAGTGTGTGGATAGGGGAATAGGGTAATTTTTTTTTTGTTCAACCCATTGGCTTATGTATAGACTGCCTTACACAAAAATTAAATGATCAAAACTGTTGGAAGCAGATTGGTATTAACTGTTTGTATTTGTGGTTGAAAATGTGTATGTCCAGCATTAGAGTTTTTCAAGATGGGACCCAATCCTAGATCAGGGTTGCTTTAGAAAAGGTTTGGTTTTGGATTTAATACCACTTAATCATAGCCATTGCAATGATTAAGGCCCCGTTTGGGCTTAAACCTATAAGCGTTTAACCATGCATGGAGCTTTTACTCTGTCTCCAATAAAGTTACTAATGTAATCCCGGGAACTGAGTGCCGATTCATATCTTACAAATTTGATTACGGTGGCCAGGAACCTTAACTGGACCGCCAAATACTGTCACTGCTCTTTATGGACTATTTGGTTTGAGCGGCGGTGAATTTTTTCTGTTCAGTATTTGCTACCCCTGGTAGATGTTCTTTGGCCTCCAGGCTGGTTGGACAGAATTACAACTCTTTTGGCAGATTAAGTATTTCAACTGTGTATATTTAATTGTCTGTCTGCTTTAACTAATTATTGATTTATTTTCAGTGCTTTCTTCTCTCTGGAAGAGAACAATATGTAGATTTATGGCATGTGTGAACCAAGTCTTGTATTTGGCGGCCATCTACTTGCTATAATGATCACAGGGATCTTTGTTCAGGCTGCTCGGCCCAAAGAAAAGCCTCAATATTTTACAAGAGGCATACAGACAGTAACAGCCAGTCCAGTAGACATGTTAGGACTGAACAAACACTGGCTGTTTTCTAAAATCTACGTTTACAAGTAATTAACACATTTGTGTTCTCTTCGATGTTCTCCCAAAAGCCTGACAACCTAAGTTTTACATCAGCTATGGGACAAAGGGGAAAAATTCCAGAACTATTTGGAGGAGGTTACCATGCTTTTTTTTTTACTGATGTGAATTGTTTTGTTTTACACAGATGCCCCTTTTGAGGCTCCCATAAGCTATTTCAAGCACATTCAGCTGGAAGCTTAAAAAGAAGCACCCGGATTGACTGAATGGATTATATATAAGAACTGGATAGATTAAAAGCTCACAGTTAACCTAGCAGCATCTTGGAACCTCAACACAAAAACACTGTATTCATGACTAGACTGAAGAAAGCCAACCTGGCATGATCATATAAAATTGATCCTTTACAATAGATCAAAACGTATTGTAAAGATGAGGGTGCTTAAAAGAGAAGATAAAATAACAAACATTAAGACTCCGTTCACACTGGGGCGACCTGGTCGCCTGACAGGTCGCCGTAGGTCGCCTGCCATAGAGTAGCTGTGGACCCGTTCTAATAGGAGCGACACAAGTCGCTCCGACTTAGAAAAAGGGTCCGGAGCTTCTTTGGGGTGACCTGGAGCGACCTGCATTGACTTCAATGATATGAACTCCGTGCCGGCCGCTCCGAGGTCGCGGTGCAAGCTGTGCACCGCGACCTGTGAGGTCGCCCCGGCAAGTAGCGTCACCCCAGTGTGAACGGGGTCTTATACTCATTCATGCTACTGAGCTAGATGGTTGCAGCATCGGATTTCTGCCTCTACACTGAGAACTAAGTGATCAAAGACTGCTGATCGCTCAGTTCTTGAGCTTTCAGAGCTGGCTCTCTGCTCTGCCCCTCCAGCACTCTCTGGAGCGCTGAGCTGTGAAGGGGACGGGAGTGGCTGGCTCAGGTTCTCAGCGGCACGCTGAGAAGCTGAGCCAGCTGCCAGTTAGGCATCTGGGCAGATCTTGGCATTATTGTCAGGATGTCTGCAGAGCCTGGACCAGCTCTGTGAGTGCTTTAGGCCACTGTCGGCTCAATACAGGTCAGAATGAAGGGCACTCCTGTGACCCACAAGAGACGTATGGCCAAAAGATCTTTGGCCATACTTCTCCTTTAAGTAATATAGGGGAACTAGTAATTTGTACTGTGGATACCACTTTGTAAAAACCTATATGTATGTATAGATTCCTTGTTGTATGGTCTCTACTATGCAATACAAAAAACTGTTATTTACATGAAATTTTGGGTTTGTTAACTTTATTTGATATAACCCAGCCTGCTCAAACCTTTATTTGGACAAGTAAAGAGATAGATGGGATGCCACTAACAAAATGATAACATGCGATTAACAGAATAGCTTATACAAGGTTTGAAATCCAGTGAGCGTTTTTTAGCATGGTAAAATAATGTGCCATATCCCCAGCAATTACAGTAAACTCTTTATTGCTTTATTAAATAAGCCTAATAATACCGCCCCTCTTAAAGCCATTTGTACTATGAAGATGCTTTCTGGTAGTAAAATCTTTTTTGTAATTTTTGTGTATAACGGTTCCAAAAACAAGGGGGTGTTTACTAATTTGCAAAAAGACTGCCATTTTTTTCTTATTAGTGCCTAAAACAATAAACCAGTATTACCTCACTAAAAAAATTATGTCCGCAATCCCACCACAAAAGTATACCCAACCTCACTATATAGCTCATGATTATGGCAGCACTGACAGTAGATTACAGGCACTAGGAACTCAACATCCACTTTTCTTTTTTTTTTTTACCTTCTTGTAATTTATTTGCTATAAAAAACAAAATTGACATTGTCTAGGCAATGGTTTTGTAGTCCCTAACCTCCTTTTTTGGGTCCCCCGCTGGTGCTTCTGGCTCCCCCGCAGGCTGCTTTCTATGTGGGCATTGGCTGTGATTGAGAGCAGTGGGAGCCATTGGTCTCCCGCTTCAGTGTCTGAACCAATGAGAAGGGAGACTCCTGAGAGAGAGCCTCTGCTCACATGCACATTGCTGGATCGTGATTGGGCTCAGGTAAGTATAAGGGAGGCTAGGGGAGGAGCTGCATGCAGAAGGTTTTTTACCTGAATGCATTTAGGTAAAAAAACTTCTGCCTTTTAGAACCACTTTAAGCAAATCCCCTTTCAGACAGTTGTGACTGAAATAAGCATTCCGATTGGAAGATTTCCCCTCTAATCCTGTTCTGGTATAAACCCTACATGTTTGATTTCCCTTTCAGTCCCTATGACAGTGATCAGAGCAAATAGAAAGGGCAAATCTTCTCAGCAAGGGCACAGACAGAAATAAATACCTAATGGGTTTTCATAAACTATACTGACTGTGTAATTATGAAGCTAGAATTTTCGTTTAACAAAAAATGAATGCAGGATATGGAAAGAGTCAGTCATGTTTGTACAAGTTCATGACATAGTTCCACAATCTATTCTCAGAATGCTCCCCAAGCACTCCCCGTTTCCCCTGCAGATATCCAGAGAAGGTCAAAGCACGCTTTTTAGTGTCAGAAAAACAGGCATCTATGTTTTATGGTTCATAGAAAAGTAGGCATGTAATTTAAAAGGAATTGGGAATCACGTGTCATCTGTTCCTTAATGAAATCATGGTCATCTTCCCTTTCCATTGTCAACAATGGAATAGCCCTACATTCGGTACTGTATCCAACCTATTTTTGTTACAATCAAACCTGCTCATCTAGCACTTCTTGAAATAATCATTGGCTTTTTAATGAAGGGATGGTGTTAACAAGAGTAAGGTGACAACATATATTTTGTCCATTACTAGTTCGTGCAGTAGCTCCTGTGGAATGCATCTTATAAAAATCTGATAAACAGACCTCTCCATATTAAATTAATTAGTCACTAATAAGCTTTGCACATATTAGTCCCTAACAAAACAATACTATCTACTTAACATGTCATTAAGGGGCAACACTTTACATTTTTTGGCATGATAGGCACATTTAAAGGACCATACCTTTGCTCAGAGCCGTAACTAAAACCACATAAAAACTGGTCTTTCTAATGTCCACCTGAAAGGCAATTCCTCTAGTGATACACAAAACCAGCTCCGTTGACACCTAAGCAATCTACAGCTGCAGCCACTTGTTTTTTACTTGAGTGTTTTTGGAGCAGCACTATTTATTTGAATGGGCCTCCCACCACTCCAAAAATGCTCAAAAAAAAGCTCATGTACCCAATCCTGGCACGGAGCATTGGCAGTTGCGATTTTTGCTGCAATTGTACCATGCAGAAGAATCATCCCACGTTTGGCATGCCATTAGGAAATAATGGCATTGCAAACGTGTTCTGCATTTTGCTGCGATTCTGAAATCGTGGCGATTCCACCCGCGATCCAGATCACTCAGGTGTGAACGGAGCCTAAATGTTTTTAAAGAAATTGTATATGGGGATCCAGATCGCTCAGGTGTGAACAGAGCCTAAATGTTTTCAAAGCAATTGTATAGGTTTCCAAGCTGTATATGCAGTAAATGTATCCACAATAACTATTGCTGCTGCTACCTGCATAAATCATTGTGTAACCAGACAGCTCTTGCTGGGTCCCCTGTGTCTCTCTGATTCATAGTAGCTATGTTGCCTGCCAAGGGCATGGTTACACTATTTTTCTCCACTATCACATTGCCTATTTATTGCAAAAAAAAACTAATATTTTCTCTTGCCATATTGTGCCATACGCTTCAAGTACAGGGCTTCTATTTAACTGTGCTGTCCAACAGCCAAGAGTGCGTACAGAAAAATGATGGTCATCAATGTGGTCTCCACCAGCCTAGGATTTACCCACATGTGGATGATTGCCATTTAGATGGAAAAAAGAACATAACTTAGTGAATAAATTGCATTTCTGTACTGTTGCCCTAACTGTACTCCTGTAGGTACAGTCACAGCCTGTCAACTTTCATGGTAAAATGTACTTTTCAATCTAACAATCCAAAGAATCCTTCAACAAGGTCCTGAAAATACTGCAAAAACTGTATATCTGAATATTATGGCACCCAAGCCAAAGGTGCTGCCTTTTCAGTTCTCGAATACATTTCAATTTATTTAATCTTTCCGGCATATATTGAAGAAGATAGTAAATAGGCACAACCCCCAAAATCTACCCTAAATAGTGACAAAACCTACATGTAGTATTGCCTAGCCCTAGCCAAACACCATAGAAAATACTATACATACATCAGTACAGAAATTCTTCTACTCTGTATAGTTACACCTAGGTGCAAGTAAGTAGATCAGATGTAAGCTTACACTTTCTAACCTGTACTGCAAAAAATAACAAACTGAAGTTGATTGCATGCTTGGAGAAACTGGTTCCATTTTTATTAATAAGGTGCCAGTGCGGTGAAACCTTCTATAATTTTTTTCTTAATACAATACAATAGTATTCTGTGATCACTGATGTATTTGAATTGTTATTTCGACAATCATCAAAAGTGTGAAAGTTTGTAAATAGGATATTATTTAAAATGTAACTTACTTATTTGATAAGATAACTTTCTTTAACAAACATTAAATCAATATATGACATTACTAAATGATGTATCTATCTAATAGATACTGTGATCGTTAGACATGAACAAAATGCACTTGTTTACGGTGTTGCATTATGTTACCAACTTCAGATTCTTAGTCTTCCTATAATGTTCACCCCAGGCGACCTTTCATACCTACCCTTTAGGACCAGCTGTGCTACTAAGTTATACCAATGTAAAAGATATGCTGTTTATGGAGATGGAATGTGAAGAGTTAATTTTCAAAAATACTTCTAAACATACTTCATGCTAAAAGTACACACTCCACTTCCCAAAAAAAGGCACTGGAAGCTTAAGGGGTATTTAAGGTAAAACGTTATTTATATGTTATGGCTAAAATGGGGATGGATAGACCTCAGATTTTAATGCTTTCTTTTTCTTTAATGCTTTGAGAATTACCCTCACTATTTGCCCTGGTGACCACTGTCACAAAGCCAAAATGTAAAGAGAAATCCAACATTTTAGAGTTGTCACTAGAGCAAGATTTGAAGGAAATCCTCCAAAAAAGACACCTGTTCTTTTGACAGCTCTCCAGGGTGGGGATTCTGTTTTGGAGAGATTTCCTCCTGCATTGGCAGGACAGGAGGTGAATGGAAATCTCCCCAGTTGGACACAGGCTGCAAAAAAAAAAGCTGATGGGGTTTTAATCTTTGTATTCTGCACACTCCTGGATCTCATTGGATTGCTGCCCTTCCAATCAGTTTTTCTCTGACCGATCATGTATAGGAGGAAGAACCTCAAATCCAACTATTCAAGTAAATTTTAGCAAATTCGCAATGTTATTTTAAGGCACAATTGTTTTCTCTTTAGTGTGTTTCAATGAATACCACCATTTTTGTACAGTGTCTCTCTTCCAGAGGACACATAAACAAATAGTTTGGCAAAGTGCAGTGAATTACAGGGGGGGACATATGTATTTGATCCCCTGCAGATTTTGTAAGTTTGCCCTCTTACAAAAAAAATGAAGGGTCTATCATTTTTAAAATAGGTGTATTTTAAATGATAGAGACAGAATATCAACAAAAATCTAGAAAAAACATGTGATACAAATATTATAAATTGAGTTTCAGTTCCGTTAATAAAATAAGTATTTGATCCCCAAGCAAAACATGACTTAGTACTTGGTGGAAAAACTCTTGTTGGCAAGCACAGAGGTAATACGTTTCTTGTAGTTGGCGACCAGGTTTGCACACATCTCAGGAGGGATTTTGGTCCACTCTTTTTAACAGATCTTCTATAAATCCTTAAGGTTTCTTGGCTGTCTCTTGGCAACTCGAAGTTTCATCTCCCTCCACAAATGTTCTATAAGATTAAATTCTGGACACTGGCTAGGCCACACCATGACCTTAATGTGTGCTTCGTTTTGAGCCACTCCTTAGTTGCCTTGGTGGGATGTTTTGGGTCATTGTCATGCTGAAAGACCAATCTGGCTGAGGGAAGAAGGTTCTCATCCAAGATTTTACAATACATGGCCCCATCCATTGGCCCCTCAATGCGGCAAAGTCGGTCTGTACCTTTAGCAGAGAAACGGCCCCAAAGCATAATGTTTCCACCTCCTTGCATGACTGTAGGGATGGTGTTCTTAGGGTAATAGTCTGCATTTTTCTCCCTCCAAACCCAGCAAGTCCCCCTCCTCAAGAAGGCACATGTACAGTCATGCCAATAAATATCTAAATTATTCAGAGAAGGATTGGGAGAAAGTGCTGTGGTCAAATGAGACAATAATTGAGCTCTTTGGCATTAACTCGACTTGCTGTGTTGGAGGAACTCCAACTTCATTTATAGCATTTGTTTTATATGATTATTTCTGGATTTTTGGTTGATATTCTGTCTCTATCATTGAAATACAACGTTGATAAAAATTATAGACCCTTCGTTTCCTTGTAACTAGGCAAACTTACAAGATCTGCAGGGGATCAAATAAGTATTTTCCCGACTCAATGCAGATCCTTTGCTGTTATTCTAGGTTTTTTTTTTTTAGCGCTCTTGTGTTCTGTGCGGGATGCCCACTCATAGGGAGGATAGAAACAGTACAGTGGGGTTGATTTTCTAAAGCTGGAGAGTACAAAATCTGGTGTAGCTCTGCAACAGAAACCAATCAGCTTCCAGGTTTAGTTGTTAAAGCTTAACCACTTAAGCCCCGGGAAAAATTTTTTACCCCCTTCCTGACCAGGGGGTATTTTGAGATTCGGCACTACGTGACTTTAACGGACAATTGCGCGGTCGTGCGACGCTGTATCTAAACGAATTTGGCGTCCTTTTTTTCCCACAAACAGAGCTTTCTTTTGGTGGTATTTGATCACCTGTGCAATTTTTTGATCATGCGCTATAAACAAAAAAAGAGCGTAAATTTTGCAAAAATAGCAATATTTTTCAAATTTTTTTATATGAAATTCCCCCCAAAAAATGTAAAAATCAAAATTTTTTAACATTTTCAGCCAATTTGTTTTATGCTACCTATGTTTGGTAAAAAAAAAAATCGCAAAAAGCGTATTTTGATTGGTTTGCGCAAAAGTTATCGCGTTTACTAACAAAGGGAAAGATTTGTCATTTTTGTTGTTTGGCGTAATGGCGGCGATCTGCGTTTTTTTTTGTGGTACTGCGACATTGCGGCGGACAGATCGGACCCTTGACTGACATTTTTGACACTTTTGGGGTTACCAGTGACATTTCTTCAGTAATCAGTGCTATACATATGCACTGTTACTGTAAAAATACACTGGCAGTGAAGGGGTTAACTTTTTTGAAAGGGAGGGGCTATGTGTGTCCCTAGTGGAGTGCTTTCTACTGTGATTGCCTGCGGCTTCAGATGTATGAACAGTGATCAACGGTTCTACATAGTAGAACCGTATGATCATCCTTCATACACAGGGGAGAATGACAGGCAGCTTGTTTACACAAGCCGCCTGCCTTTCTCCCTCTCCCCCGACGATCGCAGAGTGACCGGCGGACATCGGGTCCGCCGGTCACACGCGCGGGGGGGGTGCGTGACCGCGGGGGGGGGTGCGTGACTGCGCGGGAGCGGGAGCGCGCCTCCGGCGGGACGCGCTCGCTCCCTAGACCCTCACAGGCTAGCGACGTAGACGTACGTCGCTTTGCCTGTGAGGGGCTGACTGCCGACGTAGATCGGCGTTAGGCAGTCGGCAAGTGGTTAATTGAACAAGCCGAGGTTAGAAGTTGATTGCCTACCGTGCACAGCTGCACCTGATTTTTCATTCTCCAGTTTTAGTAAATCAACCTATGTATGTCCTTCATTTAAAACATATTTGTCTGTAGCTTTAGATTGAGGAACAAGCAGGCCCTAGAGGTGCTTTTGTGACATTTTCCGGTCTTATGGCTCCCAAGGACCTTTCATGTGAAGAGCTTTTTTTTTTTTGGGCATTGTGCTTTCAAACTATTTGTTCCATATTTTATCCATAGTTTTAGTCTCTTTAACTGCTATACCAATTACCCACTTTTTAAGATTATTCTAGAGGCTACATTTTCATCCTTTTCCATGCAAGGCCCTGACTGTAAAACATTTTGTATGATTAGGGAGTAATAATGAGAATGTTGTATGATGTTAAAGAAGCCTAAATTTAATGACTTGGTTGCATTTTAGGAACCATTAAATCAGAAATCCTGGTCATTTCAAAGTTTTTTCAACTTTTTTGTGCAACATTATTAGGATGTGAATTTATTATAAAATATTAGAAATGCTGCTATTGCAGTTTTTAAACCCAATCTTATCAAGATATCTTCTCTCTGAGCGTAAACAAAAAAAATCAATTCCAGACTATAATCTTACATGTGAGACAACCTTTCTGTTCTATTTTGAGACTGCATTTTGCTATCCAGTAAGTAATCTTGCTGATCAATAGCAGTGTGCACTTACTCAATGTTCAATTTCACCAAACAGCAAATGAAAGTGATCTTTTACATGTGGCCTCTGATCATAACAGCATCTTCAGACTAAGTACTGAGAAAACATATATGGAATGGCCAGTGAGTGTCTGACTTTATTGCAGTATATAAAAAATATAAAGCAAGTTGCATAATTCAAAAACCTTAGGATGATGTTGCCCTTACATTTTCGGGAAATCGGCACTTGTACATGAAATGTAGCCAACCAACAATCTTGTTTGCTTTTCTACCCTGTTCTTAAGCTGAAAAAAAAAAAAAATAGGAGGTCTGCTGTCCCTGTACCATTTTCACCTTTATTAGATCTTGGTTTCACATCCATACGTTTGACCTTGGCCTACCTTGCTATTTTATGCACTTGACTCCGGCCTTTAAATGCTGTTATTGTCAAAGACTGTTTTACCAATATTCACCTGTACCTTTTATCTACCCTTCGTAGTGTGGTTGAATTCCAAAAGGCTAAAGAGCCCTTGTCACAAGAAAGACAAACTGACATAAATTGCTGATAGATCTCTTTTTAGGTTTACCGATATTCACCTGTACCTTTTATCTACCCTTCGTAGTGTGGTTGGATTCCAAAAGGCTAAAGAGCCCTTGTCATAAGAAACCCAAACTGACATAAATTGCCGGTAGATCTCTTTTTAGGTTTACCAATATTCTTCTGTACCTTTTATCTACCCTTCGTAGTGTGGTTGGATTCCAAAAGGCTAAAGAGCCCTTGTCATAAGAAACCCAAACTGACATAAATTGCTGGTAGATCTCTTTTTAGGTTTACTGATATTCTTCTGTACCTTTTATCTACCCTTCGTAGTGTGGTTGAATTCCAAAAGGCTAAAGAGCCCTTGTCATAAGAAAGACAAACTGACATAAATTGCTGATAGATCTCTTTTTAGGTTTACCAATATTC
The DNA here is from genome assembly GCF_965119305.1 of Pelophylax lessonae. Taxonomy (NCBI): domain Eukaryota; kingdom Metazoa; phylum Chordata; class Amphibia; order Anura; family Ranidae; genus Pelophylax; species Pelophylax lessonae. The sequence goes on along the minus strand of NC_138768.1, from coordinate 407,851,151 downwards.
TTCTGTACCTTTTATCTACCCTTCGTAGTGTGGTTGGATTCCAAAAGGCTAAAGAGCCCTTGTCATAAGAAACCCAGACTGACATAAATTGCTGGTAGATCTCTTTTTAGGTTTACCAATATTTTTCTGTACCTTTTATCTTCCCTTCATAGTGTGGTTGAATTCTAAAAGGCTAAAGAGCCCTTGTCATAAGAAACCCAGACTGACATAAATTGCTGTTAGATCTCTTTTTAGGTTTATTGAAACACCTGTGGGTACATAAGTGAACTTTAGCACTTGGATAAGATTTACAACTTGAACTAAGGCTTGGGTTATTGTCATGTCAAAGGTTACTGCTTCACAGTGCTATTTAAACGCTGTCCACCTACAGAAAGTGCCTTTCAGACAAGATTTCAATCTCTTAGTTATTCTTCACCTACAGTGATTGGAATCTCTATAAATCTATATCATGTCAGTCAAACAGAAATCATGTTTCCATAGAATTAACTATTATAGGTTACAGTCTAACCAATGACACAACAAAGCTTCTAGTTCACTTCTAGTCATCTCGCGTCTTGACTACTGCAATTCCTCTCTCATTGGCTTACCTCTACATAGGCGTTCCCCCCTTCAATCCATCATGAATGCTACCAGACTCACCCACCTTACCAATACTCATTGTGCGCTACTCCTCTGTCAATCCCTCCACTGGTTTTCGCTCACCCAACAAATTCAGTTCAAAATACTAACAACGTCTTACAAAGCCATCCACAATTTAGCCCCCAGCTACATCGCTAGCCTAGTCTCAAAATACCAACCAAATCGCTCTCTTCGTTCCTCCAAAAACCTCCTGCTCTCTAGCTCCATCATCACCTCCTCCCATGCTCGCCTCCAGGACTTTTCCAGAGCCTCTCCAATCCTATGGAACTCCTTACCCCAATCTGTCCGACTATCTCTTACTCTAATAGCTTTTAGACGATCCCTGAAAACCCTCCTCTTCAGAGAAGCCTATCCACACCTAACAACTATACTTCCATTTTCTCCATCAGCCCATCCCCCACGGTTATTGCTTTTTATTTCACTTGACCCTCCCTTCTAGATTGTAAACTCTAACGAGCAGGGCCCTCTGATTCCTCCTGTACTGAATAGTATTGTAACTGTATTGTCTTCCCCCACACTGTAAAGCGCTGCGCAAACTGTTAGCGCTATATAAATCCTGTGTAATAATAATGATAAATAATAATAATACTATAGGTTACAGCACACCACACTTTCTTTAAGAACTGAGCCCTGGTTCATACTACAGCGATGATAGACATCGCATGTGATTGGGAGCGCACTCCGATGTGAATTCAGCCATGCAGATTGTATGGCTGAATTCACATCTGATTCTGACAGAACTCGCACAGGACCCTTTTTTGGGTACGCAGCAGAATCGGATCGCATGGTGATTCACACCAATGCGATCTGATTCATGTCCGAACTGACAGTTCGCACTGCAATATGCAAACTGAACTGGGGGTGTCGTTAGCTTTGTATTGTGGTTCTGGCTAGCTCACTAAATTGCTTTAAGAAAGGACTGGATTCTTTCCTAGGTGTACACATTATAAGTGGGTACTAATTTATAGGTAAAGTTGATCCAGGGAATATCTGATTGCCTCTTGGGGGATCAGGAAGGAATTGTTCCCCTGCTGGAGCAAATTTGAGGTTGCCCCATCAACTGTGGATATAGAGGTGTAAGTATATGGCACTATATATATATATATATATATATATATATATATATATATATATATATATATATATATATATATATATAGTCACTGGTTCGAATCCCAACCATGACACTACCTACCTGGAGTTTGCATGTTCTCCCAGTGCCTGCGTGGGTTTCCTCTGGATACTCCGTTTCCTCCCACACTCCTCCCACACAAGACATGCTGGTAAGTTAATTGTCTCCTGTCTAAATTGGCCCTAGTATGTGTATGTATGAATATGAGTTAGGGACCTTAGATTGTAAGCTCCTTGAGGGCAGGGACTGATGTGAATGTACTATGAGTAAATTGACGGCGCTATACAAGTACCTGAAATAAATAAATATATTTATTTATTTTTATTTATTTCAGGTTCTTATATAGCGCTGTCAATTTACTCATAGTACATTCACATCAGTCCCTGCCCTCAAGGAGCTTACAATCTAAGGTCCCTAACTCACATACATACACAGTAGGGACAATTTTATACAGGATCCAATTAACCTACCAGCATGTCTTTGCTATACAGATATATATAAACATATATATGTGTATTTATATTTTTTTTCTTTTCATTGGTTGAGCTAGACTTCTTTTTTCAGCCAGACTAGCTATGAGGATTATTTACTAAAGCTAGAGAGGGCAAAATTTGTCACAATTCTGCAGAGAAACCAATCAGCTTCCAGGTTTTATTGCTAAAGCTTAATTAAACAAGTGGAGGTTAGAAGCTGATTGGTTTCTCGGCAGAATTGTGACTAATTTTGACCTCTCTAGCTTTAGTAAATAAACTCCAATGTAACTATGTGTTAAACAGTTGTACCCTGTGATATTTGAAGTCCAAAAATATCATTACAGTGCAAAGTGCAAAAATAAATGACCAAAAGTAAATCATAAACAAGGGACCTAGACTTAAAGGGTAATTCCACTTGCGTAAGAAAAAAAAATCTAGCATATACAATTGCAACAAGTCATATTGTAATTGAATGTTTTAAAAAATGAAAAGGAAAGGTCAATCTGCAGCGCTGTAATTTTCTGTAATACGCAATGCAATATGGCTACCAGAAGGTGTTCTGTACACAGAATGTATACTGACCACACCCCAGAAACATCATTTCCTGCTTGTGTGATTGGCTCACCAATTTTCCCAGAAGTCTGCCTAAGATACAAGTCAAATATCAGGCATCCCCTGCAAAAGAAATGCAATTTCTGGTGAGATACTTCCAATGGAAAATCAGGTCTAAAGAGAGGCAGACCCTGCCACTTTCTTCATTAGAACCCTGCAGGTGCAGCAGCTGGTGGATATTTATGAAACCACTCCCTTTAGATTCACTTTCCACATGGACACAGGCATTTCTTCAGAATAACAAAAGGAATCTGCAACAAAATTTGGTAAAATCCTTGAAATGTACAGAGATCACCCAGAGGGGAATGTATTTTTCTCAACAAAAGTGCAGTTAATAGTGTGACACTTAGAGTAGGTGCAGCTATTGCTGTGTAGCTTCTGCTGTTTTTTAAAAATCAGATCCAGTACTGTATAATACATGACACACAGGTCACACATGACCACGTTTTTTTTTTTTTTAACCACTTAAGCCGTGGAGGATTTTCCTGCTCAAAGACCAGGCCCTATTTTGCGATTCGGCACTGTGTGACTTTAACAGACAATTGCGCGGTCGTGCGGCGCTGTACCCAAATTAAATTGATGTCCTTTTTTCCCAAAAACAGAGCTTTCTTTTGGTGGTATTTGATCACCTGTGTGATTTTTACTTTTTCGCGCCATAAACAAAAAAAGAGCGACAATTTTAAAAAAAATAACAATATTTTTCACATTTTTTTATATGAAATTCCCCAAGAAAAAATTGAAAAATCTATTTTTTTTAACATTTTAGGCCAATTTGTTTTCTGCTACATGTTTGGTAAAAAAAAAAAAAAAAAAATCGCAATAAGCGTATTTTGATTGGTTTGCGCAAAAGTTTTGTGTCTACTAACTACGGGAAAGATTTATGTCATTTTTATTGTTTTTTTTTTTTACTAGTAATGGCAGCGATCTGCGATTTTTTTTTTGCGGGACTGCGACATTGCGGCGGACAGATCGGACCCTTGACTGACATTTTTGACACTTTTGGGGGTACCAGTGACATTACTACAGTAATCAGTGCTATAAATATGCACTGTAACTGTAAAAATGACACTGGCAGGGAAGGGGTTAACTTTACTGGTGATCAGTGGGTTAAATGTATCCCTAGGGGCGTGATTCTAACTGTGTGGGGCGTGGCTTGTAATGTAACCACAGAGACATACGATCCTACATAGTAGGATCATATAGTCTCTGCAGTTACACCAGGGAGAATGACAGACGGCTTTGTTTACATTAGCCGCCTGCCTTTCTCCCTCTCCAGCGGGAGATCGCGAGTGACCAGCGGACATCGGAGCCACCGGTCACTCACGCGGGGATGGCAGTGAATGAGCGGGGGCTGGAGCGCGCTCGCCCCCTAGAGGCTGGTAGGCGAGCGACGTAGCCCTACATCGGTTTGCCTGTACGGGGCTGACTGCCGCGCTAAATAGTCGTGCGGTGGTCGGCAAGCGGTTAAAAACTGTATTTTCAGTTATTTACATTAGCTAACAAATGTAAAAATATTACATATATGGAGTAAAGATGTGTTATCCAAATGCACTGTATTCCTTACAAAAAAATTGGATATGTTCTTGAAACAAATGACAGTTATCTTTCCAAGCCTCCAGAATGCTGGCAATGAAAGGTTTCTGATTTGTATTCAATGTAGTATGAAAAAGCTGTGATGAGGGTTTCACAGAAATGCCATTAGGGAGGATATAGCGGGTCCCCAGAGGGCACTGGCCTGAATGGCTGCAACATTTCCAATAATCTTCATCCTCACTGAACTTCACAAATCTATTTTTGCTCAGTCAATAGATCCTAAAAGCCGAATGATCTAAGACCTGAGGTTGATTTCAGGGACTTCATCGGGGTCATTAGTACTTTCATATGCCAAGAAACCTGAGATTGTAAAGTATCTTTAAATACTGTTTAATTGTCGGTTTGTAAACATGATGCACTGGCTTTTTTGGCAAGCATTCCATTCCTCCTGGCCAGCCAGGTTTGTGTGACATCACTGTGTCCAAAATAAGAACCCCGACAGAGCACTTCAGCCTTTTCCAACACCCTCTAGATTGAATTTCTATTAAAGATACTCTAAGCTAATTAAAGGAAACTGATACTGGGCTAGACTGGGACTGAGAAATATTATTAAAGCCAAACTAAACCTTCAGTTTAAATCAGTGAAATACTTTACAGGTGCATCAAAACAAAAAGGTGGGCAAAGTCTTAAGCCCCGTACACGCGATAAGAAATTCGGCCGGGAAATTTCGTCCGACGACCGATCTGTCGATTTTCGAATTGTTAGTATGGTGCTTTCGACATCTGACTCCAGCTTTTCGGCTGACAAAATCCTGGTGTGCAGGCTATAAAATTTTTGTCCTCCGTCAACACACGTCCGATTTTCATCTCATTAGTACAGATTTCGACAGGGAAAAATCTTATGAGCAAGACTGGGCATGCTCAGAGATGAAAGAACACATAGAAAGCAATCCAACACATGACATCACTTCTGAAGTAGAATTCTGTTATACGGGAAAATTCGTGTGCAGTCTAGAGCACATTCCAACCAACGGACACGCACTCTGGACAAAAGACGGACGACTGGTCGCCGGAAATTCGTAGCGTGTGTACGGGGCTTAAGGCTCCGTTCACATCTAGGCATCTTTGGGCGATTTTCTGCTCTAAGCCTCAGCTCTAAAAACGCCCAACAAGACAAATCCCATTCATTTCAATGGACCCTGTTCACATCTAAGCATTCTGTCGCCTTAGACTAAACACCCGTCGCTTAAAAAAGTACATGAGCTTCTTTTTTAGAAGATTACAGGCATTTTACAACTTTTCATTGGCCACTTGTCAACTCCAAATGCTGCAAAAGCGCCCTAAAAACCTGTAAAAATAGCAACGCCTAGATGTTAACGGAGTCACAGCTTGAGTAGAAAAGCCTGTCCCATGCCAGCAGGCTGTAGAGAAAGATCGTGACTACTGAGACGCATAGGCCCAGAAACAAAGTTAACGTAGTAACAAACACCCCCTTGCCCCCTACCCATATAACCATGATTAAGTTGGAAAGGGCAAGGCCACAGCTATTATTTATTTTCCAATACCAAACCAGTACACGTCTAGACCAGTGCCAGTCACAGTTGTACTGTGAGCACTCTTAGTCATTAACTTACTTCTAAAAGGGGTAAGGGGGAAGGGTCTGTCCTTACCATCAGTGGCTGACAGACAGCCTACCCCCAATTTACAAACAAGGGCATAACCCATTACTGGAACTTTAGCTGCTGGCAAGGTCAAAAACCGCCACGAAAGCTGTGACAGACCGACCGAAAAACTCTGCGGGGGTGGGCAGCTCTTCACCGCGATTGTTCTTAAAAGACCCAGAATTCCCTGAGAAGGTCCTCTTAACTGAGCTCAGGCCCAGCCCCATACCCAAGGCTTTGTCCAATCCTCTTGTCCCATATAGCCTCCTGCTAATCCTAACTCCTGGCCATGCCCCCATCAGTAAAGGCTCTCTTTCCCTACAGGGGTCAAAAGGCCTTCATTGCTCTCTGTTTCAAAACAGTGGTCTTTCAACTGATGCTGCTTCACCTGAGTCAGAGCTAGAGCTTTAGAACTGGCTCAGCAGGGGGTGGGCTGAACCTCTGCAGGGAGACCCCACTGCTGGGACATGGTCATCTAGAGCCTGGGGCAAACAACTCAAACTGCACCCCCCTCCCTCCCGCCCAAAATGGATGAGCATTACTGTATGTCAGCAAAAATTCCCCACTAAAATACTGAGCATTAATCTGCATGCTTGCCCCCTAAGCAAAAATCCCCCCTCCTCACAAATCTCCCCCCAAGCCCCCAAATCTCCCCAGCTCAAATGCCTCCAAAAACAAAATTCACGCCTCCTAGCACAAGTCCTCTACCCCTAAAATTCCCCCTCCTACTACACATCTTCTCCCTCCCACTTCGAACCCCCTTCCCAGCACAAATTTCCCCTCCTAGCACAAATCTTCTCCCCCCTCCCAACACAAATCCCCCTAAATCCCTACTCTTAGCACTCCCCACCCCTCCAATTCCCCCTACTAGAATAATACTTACCCCCAGCTGCTGTTATCCAACTGTGGCCACATTCATTCTCCATGGTCCCACTGTATGTGGGAAAGTAGCCCTACTCTATTGCTCACTTCCGAGGTGAACTAGTGACTATAGAGAGAGAGAGAGGGCCAAGCGCCGATCTAAGTGGTGGTGAGGATCAGCACGTCCCCTGCCTCGCAACAGGAGATCGCCGCTTACCCTCTACAGCATCAGCGCTACAGCCTGACCGGACAGCCCACCCTGGATGTGACTTCAGAGACCCCTCACTGCTTTTAAGATGCCTGCTTTTATACATCCTTTGTGAGTAAGATTCTTCTTGTGTGTCCAATAAATTGCCTATATTGCTACACTTAGATCGGCGCTTGGCCCTCTCTCTCTCTCTTTGGATTTATTTTATACAGGGTTGCTTCACCCTCTACAAGCCGGCAGCCAGCAAAGTGTACAAGCAATCTCACTGGACTTTTACCATTTGCCCACATCATAGACTATTGCAGCAACCCGCTCAGTCCATTTGCGCCAATCTCTCCCCCCCTCTCTCTAACTAGTGACTATAGACTATGGGATTTGCAGTGGGCACAGAGCTGTGTACATGAACTGTTCATTACAAACAAACAGAATTGAGAGGAAAAAGGAGAGGTTCAGGAACTTAAAGAGGACACTACAAGGAGACAAAAAAACACAGAATAAAATATGCCATCCACAGCTTAGCCCCCAACTACATCACTAGCTTAGTCTCAAAATACCAACCTCCTGCTCTCTAGCTCCCTTGTCACCTCCTCCCATGCTCGCCTCCAGGATTTTACCAGAGCCTCTCCAATCCTGTGGAACTCCTTACCCTTATCTGTCCGATTATCTCCTACTCTATTAGCTTTTAGGCGATCTCTGAAAACCCTCCTTTTCAGAGAAGCCTATCCTACCCACACCTAACAACTCTACCTCCATAGGTGTGCGCAGCCATTTGCATTAGGGTGTGCACCCCAAAGTTTAAATTCACATGCATGTGTGTGCCTACATGTATATGGCCCCAGTGCATTACTCTCCCTGCTGGCACAGTGAAATAGAAGTGCGTAGGCGATAATGCTAATGTGCCCTAGGTGATTAGGGTGTGCCCAGGCACACCCGGCACACCCTGTGCACACTCCTACGTCTACCTCCATTTTATCCATCTGCCCATCCCCCTCGGTTACTGCCTTTTGTTTCACTTGATCCTCCCTTCTAGATTGTAAGCTCTAACGAAGAGGGCCCTCTGATTCCTCCTGTATTGAATTGTACTGTAACTGTATTGTCTTCCCTCACATTGTAAAGCGCTGCACAAACTGTTGGCGCTATATAAATCCTGTATAATAATAATAATATTTTCATGAAAAGTAGATTAAAGGGCCATAAGTAGTGGATGGGTCAGGATTTTTTATTTTGGAGAATAAGGATATTGTTTCACGTCACTTTAATGATGTTTTTTAACAGGGTTGCAGAGTAAAACTAAAATCAGTTGAAATATTTTGTCATTTCCACTCTGTACTATTTCAGAATGTTTAATAAATTCTAGCCTGACAATATATAGTCCATACTTATTTAACCTTAAGACTCACTAAATGAAAAAGCATGCATTGTACATGTAATAAAGATAATGTGACTTGTAGAAGAGACCTACAAAAGGCATTATATGTGATTCATTCCTGAAACATAGTAGTAATTATGTTGCATAATTGAAATAATTAGTAAAAACCCTTTTTATGGAATATCTAAGCCAAAACTCATCCATTATTTTATATACATCTAGATTGCATATAATGTTTTTAAAGCTGGAATTACTAACTTAATAGCCGGTTTATTAAAACTAAAAAAAAAAAAAAAAAAAAAAAAAAACACTAAACTTACAAAACACTTACAAAACACTTACAGGAATTGACTCTCTATCGCCACCTATTATCCATAGCTAATACTGCAGCGTTTTCTTCTCAAGCTGAATTTGACCTGGAGGGAATTCCAGTTACTTACATTTTACCCCCTAAAATTACAATGACCGGCATTATTACTATGTGCAAATCAAATCACCTGGTACACATACAACTACATTCTGATAAAATGTAAAAGTTTCAGAATTCTTTTCATCTGTATTATCTAAAGAGTCAACATCTGTTTAGCCAGTCAATAATTTACTTTTCGATTTGTCGTTCATGACTATTCAGATGCTATTTCAAAAGCTATGAATCTAAAAAAACATTGAAGACTTTACACTTGTGATTAAGCAAATGGGCACTTGACATCCAGTACTTATAACCCCTATACACTGTATATAGCAGGCAAACGGCATGTAATGCTAAATACTTGCTCTTAGAGCCGGTTCACATAGCAGCGACCCGACTTGCCGGGGCGACCTGTGAAGTCGCGGTGCACAGCTCGCACCGCAACCTCGGAGAGACTTGCACGGACTTCATATCATTGAAGTCAATGCAGGTCGCTCCAGGTCGCCCCAAAGAAGCTCAGGACCCTTTTTCTAAGTCGGAGCGACTTGTGTCGCTCCTATTTGAACGGGTCCTGTGCTAATCTATAGGCAGGTGACCCACGGCGACTTGTCAGGCACAAGTAGCCCCAGTGTGAACCGGCTCTCAAACAAACTATTTTTTATTATTATATAGTTTTGAGTGTAAAAGGATGAATCTTCCCTTCTAACTCTCAGTGCCGGTTCACATTGGTGCAATGCTGGATACTGCATCACATCCGACTCTCTGGCAGTTCACACTGACATATGCAAACTGCTGGGAATGTCAATACAAAGTTAATGACACGCCTAGACTAGTTTGCATATCGCAGTGCAAACTGTCAGTTCAGACAGGAATCGGATCGCATAGGTGTAAACACCGAAGCGATCCGATTCTGGTATGGACCAACCAAAAAAAAGGTCCTGTGCATCTTTGGTCCGAATGCGATGTGAATTCAGCCATGCAATCTGTCAGACATTGCATGTGATTTGCACAGCAGTACGGTGCGAATCACTTGAGATGTCTGACATCGCATATGTGTGAACCGGCACTCAGGCTCCGTTACATAGTTACATAGTTAGTGTGTTTGAAAAAAGAAACCAGTCCATCCAGTTCAACCTATGGTGTGTGTTTGCTGTTAACCTTACATTGTATATCCCTGTATGTTGTGGTCATTAGGTCATAAAGGTGCCCATCTAATAGTTTTTTGAAACTATTGATGCTCCATAACACTGCTTGTGGAAGAGAATTCCACATCCTTACCGCTCTGATGGTAAGGAACCCTTTACGCAGTTTAAGATTAAACCGTTTCTCCTCTAATTTTAGTGAATGACTGCATGCCTTTTTAAATTCCCATTCGCTGAATAGGTTGTTCCTTATGCTAGGGTCGCCAGTACAGTATTTGTACATTGATATCATATCCCCCCCCCCTCAATTGTCTCTTCTCCAGAGAGAATAAGTTCAGTGCTTGTAGTCTTTCCTCATAGCTGATGTCCTCCATTCCCCTAATTATTTTTGTTGTCCTTCTCTGGACTTTTTCCAGTTCCAGCACGTCCTTCCTGAGGACCGGTGCCCAGAACTAGACAGCATACTCCAGATATGGCCGGACCAGAGTCTTGTAGAGTGGGAGAATAATCTCTTTATTTCTGGAGTGAATCCCCTTTTTTATACATGCCATTGCTGAGCGTGTCGTCTACTAGGACCCCCCCTAGTGAGTAACTTGCGTTCGCATCTAGGCATTCTGGATTGCGGGTGGAATCGCCTCAATTCTGCTCACCATCCCGAATCACTGCAAATCGCGGTGGCACCCCGATCACGACATTCCGGAACTTTCAATGGCACCCCGATCACAGCGTTCTGGAGTCTCGCGATTCTGTTTGCGCAATTTTACAGATGACAATTGCAGGAAATCGCGCTGCAATTGGGGTGCCGTTGGAAATGACAGGGATCGCATGCACGTCCCACAATTTGCGGTACAATTTTGGGCAGAATAGCGGCCATTCCACCCGCGATCCGGATGCCTAGAAGTGACTGGAGCCTCAGAAACCTACTAGAGAAACTTCACTCTAGTAACTTTATTTAACCACAAGATCACAATAAAGCTGACATTATTAGCAGAATGAACAGTCGGCTTGCTGTAAGGCCCCGTTCACACTGGGGCGATCCGACTTGCCGGGGCGACCTCATAGGTCGTGGCGCGCTGCTCGCACCGCGACCTCGGAGCGGCCGACACGGACTTCATAACATTGAAGTCTATGCAGGTCGCTCCAGGTCGCCCCAAAGAAGCTCCGGACCCTTTTTCTAAGTGGGAGCGACTTTTGTCGCTCCTATTAGAACGGGTCCATAGCTTCTCTATGGCGAGCGACCTACGGCGACCTGTCAGGCGCCAAGGTCGCCTGACAGGTCGCCCCAGTGTGAATGGGGACTAAGACAATAAAAATAAGGAAACTTGTCTCCTGAAATACTTTGGGTTCCTTTGGACACCCACATTGACTTAATAGATTTCTGTAAACGTAATGACTCCATAGCAGTTTATGCACAGGGCGTTAGGAAGAAATAAACAATAAAGTGGTAAACCTTAATAAAATGTACTCCAAACCTAAAGCAGGGAATAGATGGTGTGATTTTCATTCCCGCAACCACAGGTTCGATACCCTTCCATGGAGCCATTGTGTTCTCCCAGCGGGGGGGGGGGCCAGGGGAAGCCATCTCCATCGAGAGAGTACAGTGATATTTTTATAGCTAGTGGCTATAAAAGCTGGTAGTAATAATCGCATGTAAAATCCAACAGGCTGGATGTACCCAAGTTGACTGATTGATCAACTCGGGTACATTCAGCCTGCCCATTCATGTTTTCAATCTCGGCTGATTCCTGCTCAACCGGCCAGGATTCAAACTGTCTATGGCTGGCTTAGGAAAGTCATTTTTGTGCTATGGTTCTGCCTGCGTTTAATGGAAAAGACCCAGTCCCAGTTACCTAACTGAACCTTGTAGGTGACCAAGTTTTTTGGGTCAGGATATAACAACTTTTGGAAATGTATCATTCCACCAGTGGCGGCTATACATGCGTCCGGCCCCCTAATCTGCATGCGGGGCACCAGACGCATGGAGCTCAATGGGTTTTTTTTTTTTTAATCACCTGATTAGAGCCAGAGGCTCTAATAGGCTTCAGAAAAGGGTGGACCCTGCTCTGCGCCCCGAGCCCACCCATTGTGTGACACACGAATCCTCCTCCTGGCCAATCAAGAAGCGGGTCCGAGCCCCTATCCTGATTGGCCGAAAGGCAAAAACCATGCCAATGGCCGAAAGGAGGCGGCGGGAGGATTCAAGGAGACGCGGGGGACTGAGGAGAAGCTGCCGCTGCAGGTAAGTGCACTGGTCTGTCTGTATTGAAGGGGGCACGGCACTGCACGCTGGTCTGTCTGCATTGAAGGGGGCACGGCACGCTGGTCTGTCTGCATTGAAGGGGGCACGGCACTGCACGCTGGTCTGTCTGCATTGAAGGGGGCACGGCACGCTGGTCTGTCTGCATTGAAAGGGGGCACGCTGGTCTGTCTGCATTGAAAGGGGGCACGGCACGCTGGTCTGTCTGCATTGAAAGGGGGCACGCTGGTCTGTCTGTATTGAAAGGGGGCACGCTGGTCTGTCTGCATTGAAAGGGGGCACGCTGGTCTGTCTGCATTGAAAGGGGGCACGCTGGTCTGTCTGCATTGAAAGGGGGCACGCTGGTCTGTCTGCATTGAAAGGGGGCACGCTGGTCTCTCTGCATTGAAAGGGGGCACGCTGGTCTCTCTGCATTGAAAGGGGGCACGCTGGTCTCTCTGCATTGAAAGGGGGCACGGCAGGCTGGTCTCTCTGCATTGAAAGGGGGCACGGCACGCTGGTCTCTCTGCATTGAAAGGGGGCATGGCACGCTGGTTCCTCTGCATTGAAAGGGGGCACGGCACGCTGGTCTCTCTGCATTGAAAGGGGGAACGGCACGCTGGTCACTCTGCATTAAAAGGGGCACGGCACGCTGGTCACTCTGCATTCAAGGGGGCACACTATACCTTAATTACTGAAGGCCCCTTTCACTTATTTTTGTGACATCAAAGTCACGCAATTTTTTACAGCGTTTTTTGCCACAAAGCAATGCCTATTACATTTTTCTGTTTTCGCCCCCCCCCCCAAAAAAAAAAAAAAATTAAGCACCAGCCGCCACTGCATTCCACCATACCAGCTTATTGAATGGAAATTAGCACCAACAGTTTTCTGCCTGCAGTTTTAGTAGCAGTTTGAACTTTAATATATTTATTTTTTATATTAAGTTGCACAACTGTTAAAAAATAGGTAGATATCAGTCTCTTTAGGGTTTCTTCTTCTCTTGCAAAGTTTGGAATGTGAAAACATCTAGCTCCCATTAATGTTAGAAACCATAAATAATTAAAGTTGTATCCAACATGTTCATTTATTATACAAGTGCTTAATTCAAAATGAGGTCAGTTGTTGTTGCTGCACTTCTTCTAACACCTACAGTACATTAGGTATGTATCAGATTGTAATGATTGACAGTAAAACTGTAATAATGTGCTGTTTTTCATGCATTGGCCAACTGCAAATGCCAATTGTATGTTCTATAGATCTGGCATACATCTACTATTCCTAAAAATGACTGTGGCCTATCGACGTAAAGTTGGCACTACCTGGATTTTGAAATATGTTGGATAGTGTTATTTGCAGACATCAGATGACTTCTATTGTTACCCCATGCAGTCTGGAAGTTCAGAATATGGACAAATTTAACACTTGACTGCTATGTGACATAAACCAATGGCACAATCAATGGACATATGATGACTGTATAAACTAGCAGGCACGGTCATCGTCCGATTGTGGTCATTATCCGATCTGCACGATAACCCTTCACTGTTAATCAGACAGAAGCTGCAGGATTTGTTCTCCATTCGCACATGGATGACTCCTGACAAATTAACTCTTCCCTCTTGACTGCTGCAACGCAAGTGCCTTACACACATCAGACCTTCTACCAGAGATCACGTGTGATAAAATAAGCCTAAAAGGATGCTTTTAGGCCTAATAGTCATAATCAGTCCAATGTAAGCACTCAGTTATCTAGCACATAGAAACAAATGCGCCAAATGCATTCCCACAATTGTTCAAAAATTGCTAAATCTATTAAGGAAAGTGAAATCAGATAATGGTTCTAAAAAGTTATTATAAGTCAAAGAAATAAAGAATTCCAGCAACATCCAGGGTTTCCTCTCATTCTGAAAAACATCCTTTGTGTTATTGCCTAAGTACATGTTATTGGCTCAACAATGGGTTTCAAATTCTTTCTATGTGATAGTTCTATGCCGTGAAGGATTTGCCGTTTTCTCATCTACAAATATTCCATCTGCCCTTTTCTGTGGATTATTCAAATTCCACATAGTTCACAAAAAAACATAAAATCTTTAAAACGTATGTTTATCATTAACATTCCAATCAAATAGATACTTTGGCTGACAAGCACCAATCACTCCTTCAAAGAAAGCCTTTCATGTACTGTACACTCACACCAAGAAAATGAAAAACTTGCACAGGGATCAGTTGCTCTCAGTCGGGATGATAGAAATAAATAAATGAAATGAATGACTCCTGACATAATACAGGCATCACAGGTGCCTATACACATTAATAAGCACATATGCGTTTAGTGCTACCTGCCAGTGCATAGTATACAATAACAAAGGACAGTTTGGAGAGTCTGGCATTAAGCCCAAGTTCAGCTGAACTCGCAAGATTTCAGTCTGACTTTGGGGGCGAGTTCACAGACATCTATGTGGGTTCTTGCACAGATGTCTATGGAAATCGCCCCCCGCCCCCCAAATCGCCATAAATAGTACAGAAATTATTTTTGGGAATCGGTGCGGTGCCGCAAAGTCGGCGTCGCACCGATTCGGATGGTGCCATTGCCAGAAAATGGCTTCGATTTGACATGCGCATGTCAAATCGGACTAATGTGAACGTGGGCTAAAGGGTAATAAAAAGTTTGGAAATTTTTAACCAATTTTTTGTTCTCAACTAAATATCAAGCATTTGATCATTAATTCCCTGTTCACTTCTGCGTGCCATGGGAACGTGCGTAAAATTGCACATATTAACAAAGCGCGCAAAACTATGTTTTTATTGTGGTGCTGGTGCCATTCATTCTTAATGCATGTGTTGTAGCACACCACATTGCATAGTAACTTATTACTATGCGTTTTTGTGCAATGTGTGCGAAAAAAAAAAAACATGCACTACTTTAGTGTGATTTCTGTGTGTTGAGCAATGCATTCAAATGAATAGGCTGCCAAATGCAACGCATGTAAAAGCGGCATTGCATTGATGTGAAGTTTTTTGTTTGGTTAGTCATTTAGTTAAAACACTAGATAAAAAAGGAACATAATAGTAACTTTAACAAGGAATGATTTTTACAAGCCACATGTCAAGGTACAGTATTTTGTACATTAATGTGCATGTTGGCAACCCATTAAAATGACATTAAACCTTCCGTTTTTTAAAAATTTAAATAACAAACATGTCATTCTTAGGCCTCATGCACACTGGACATTATATAAACAGTAGTAGCTTTAGTTTTTTTTAGCGTTTTGCAGCATTTTTGCATTAGCATTTTTAAGGTTTGCACATTTTAGCTTTTTTTAGCAAAACTATACTCCCACAAAAAGCTTATGGTTCAAAAATGCTCATAAACGCTAAATAGTCTCGCTTTTCAGTTTTTTTCCAGCTTTTTTCAGTGTTAGAGCTTTTTTACAGCTGAAAAACTCCTCTTCAAACACACTAGTTCTTGTTATTTTTCCAGCCAGAAAACACTGATAAAAGCCTACATGCCTTGCATGCTCTGCGCAATGATTTTTCACAGAGGAGCCCCAATTCTCCTCTTCTGGGATCCCCTGCCAGAGCTCCGGGCTTCTCCTATTCAGCAGTGCCCCTATTAAAAATGGCTTTCCATGGGGGCATCCCTACTGGCTTACTCCTGAGCCACCATGTCTGTGTCCATTGACCCAGACCGCGCAGCTCGGCCCCAGCCCCCGTTCCCTCATCACAGCATTTTATTAATGGCTCTCGCTGCTATCAATCTGCCCATTGAGTAGGGAGATGGTGGTGAGAGCTGCTGCTCTCGTGCACATCTCTGGACCAAGCTTAGGTAAGAATAAAAGGAGGCGGGGGGGGGGCTGGGGGGATCCTGCAACAAAGAAGGTAAAATATCTTAAAGCTTTAGAACCACTTTAAAGTGGAGCCCCACCCAAAAGATGAAGTTCCGCGTTAAGGCTTCTCCTCCACTCCTAGTGAAGAAATGGTACTTTTGGGGAGCGGATACCTGATTTCGAAAGGTGCCCAGCTCCCACTTTTCTGTTCCAATCGCCTAGCAAAGTTCTCCTCCCCCTCCTTACCTGCAGTCATCTGGGACACAAGACTACAGGACCATTCACAAGGCACAGTGCCACCCGCGCATGTGCAGTGGGCACCCGGCTGTGAAGCCGCAAGCTGTCACAGCTGGGTGTCCACAGTTAACTGGGACAGATACCAGCGGGGGAGAACAGCTGGTATGAGGATATCGCTGGATCAGGGGATAGGTGAGTGGCTGTTTATTAAAAGTCAGCAGCTACAGTTTTTAAAATGGTTAACCTTTAATCCCTACACAAAAGACTGGAACGTCTCTAAGTTTAAATGGGCTGTCAACGCATGGCGATTTCGCAAAAAAAAAAAAAAAAAACGAACTTTTCGTGTGTTTGTTTTGATGTTAAAAAATAAAAAAAAGTCATGTATGTTGTGGCGTGCTCCTGAGAGGGTGCATTGTTGGTCATGCCCTGGGATACTATTCTAAGGCTGGATACACACTATACAACTTTTGTTGTTAGATTTCTTTTAGATTTACCTTCAACTATGTAGTGCAAGGGCCTGCCTTATTGCATACAATTTGAAAGTGTTTAGGTTTGACCTCATATTATATGGTTTTGGTGTCTAAAGGAAAAAAACTAAAGAGAAAAGTATAGCTGGATACACACTATACACTTGTCTTTAGATTTTTACCTTTAAGCTGGATACACACTATACAATTTTCTATAGATTTTTTCCTTTAGATTTACCAAAACCATATAATGTGAGATCAAACCTAAAAACTTTAAATTTGTATGCAATCAGTCAGGCCCTTGCACTACATAGTTGAAGGAAAATCTAAGACCCGGTTCACACTACTGCGACTTGGGACGAAACTTGTGTGCCTCATGTCGCCCCAAGTCTCTTGTCATTAAAATTCAATGTAAATGAATGAGAGCCGTCTTAATATGCATTACTGAAGTCGCTCCGACTTCAGAAAAGATTCCTGTACTACTTCAAGGCGACCTCTATTCGACTTTTGCCCATAGACTTCAATGAGAGTCGCCTCTAAGTCGGATCCTTATCTATTTTCAAGCGACTGTGATCAGACTTTCCAGGAAGAAAAAGATTAGCCAGGCATTCCCCACAGACAAAGTCGCCTATCATTTAAGTCTCTTACAAGTCTATTGCAAGTCTCTTCAAAGTCGTGCTAAAAAGTCGCTCCTTCATGGGGCGACTTTCTGGTCGCGGTAGTGTGAACCGGCTCTAAAGAAAATCTAACAACAAAAGTTGTATAGTGTGTATCCAGCTTAAATGAATGGCACTGCAATGCAACACCCAAAATGTTTGCATGTTCCAATAACGCATGATAAATTGCGTTGTACCACAACGCAAAGCTCTGCAGGGGGAGTATTGAATGGTAACACACAATGTGAACCTGTGTTTACTTCAATCATTACAATCATGTGCAAAATTACGTTCTTATTTCCCCTGATAAGGTATTTAAAATTAATATTTTGGGAAGAGGACATTATCTTCTTTAGCAAACTAACCCCCATATGCAGTTTCAATCCAGACACACATTATGCTTGATCTCATTCTGCAATCTTGGTGCTTTGCCATAACTTAATGTATCGTTAAGGGTCAAGCGCAAAAAAAAAAAAATATTGCTCAAGGCAGAGAAAATAATTGCAGCCTCAGCATTAATGCTGGTAAGAAGAACTTTTACATTATTCTGAGTAATTAAACCTCGTAATTTCCCGGTGAAGAATTAATGCAACTGAAATGTCAGCAGCCCTATGCTGGGTTTTCTTTACCCCAAAAAAATAGGCAAAAAAGTCCTAATCTAAATAAGAGCTAATGTATATTCAGTGGCATTTTCAGAAGATCACATTGGGTTTGATTTACTAAAGCTGGAGAGTGCAAAATCAGACTTACTTCTGCATAGAAACCAATCATCTTCCAGGTTCTATTGCCAAAGCTTAATCGAACAAACTAAGGCTGGCCATACATTATACAATTTTAGATTTACCAAAACCATATAAAAAACCTAAACACTTTCAATTTGGTATGCAATCAAGCAGGCCCTTGCACTACATACTTTAAAGTAAATCTAAAGGAAATTGAATAAGAAAATTGTATCATGTATGGCCAGCTTTAGGTTAGAAGCTGATTGGCTGACATGTACAACTGCACCAGATTCTGAGTGCTCCAGTTTTAGTAAATCTCCCCTATTGCTCCTTGCTTTGTTGCTGATCTATGTATGGAAAATTGGATCTTTATTATTGCTTTACTTCTTTATTTGGTGCCTAAAGGCCCATACACACGATTGTCGGCCGTAAATATTCGGCCACCGACCGATCGGCCAATTGTTGGCTTGTTAGTATGATGCTTCCGACAACCGACTGCGACTTTTCGGGCCGAACAGAATCTGGCGTGCAGACTTTAATATTTTTGTTGGCCAACACTAGAACGGCCGATTGTTCGCCAGTCAGTACAGAATTCGGCCGACAAACAGCAGATTAGCAAGACTGGGCATGCTCAGAGAAGAAAAAAAACACGGAAAGTTAACCATTACATGACATCACTTCTGCAGTCGGCTGTTGTTGGCCGACAAAATTCGTGTGCAGTCTTTTGCAGTTTTCAACCGACAGGACAGCCCTGGACAAAAGACGGCCGATCGTTCGGCCGACAATCAGTACGTGTGTACGGGGCTTAAATGTTGGCTTGAGCAGCCAGTTTTATCCAGATGGTTCCCTGTGTACAGATTCAGTTCCCCAAATGAAGAATGCCCCACTTTTTCCTCTTTCTGTCATGTACCCTACTAAAAGGTTACTGTCGGTCATTGTTCAGCCATCTCCCTCTCTCTACAGCTCCAACGCCTGGCTTATGTGGGAAGTGGCCCTTAATCACAGGAGCTGCAGATGAATGATTGGGGAATCACAGAAGATATAAACCATGTCTATCCACAAATCAGTGTTATGTAACAGGCATAATGGTAGTTTTTAGGATAACCTACTAAACGGAGGCTGTGAAGAACTACACATCCCAACAGTCCCTAGACCGTAGTTCTATGGCACCGAAAGATTATTTTCTTGTCTGTATTCCATACGGTGTAGCTGCATGATATACAGATTACTAACATCTGTAGCTTGTGTGAAGTATGGGAGGGGGAGATTGTGTAACCTTGTAACAAAACATGTCTACAGCAGCCGTTCTGAACCTTCTTACACTAGAGGAGGAAAAACTATTTCAGATCTCAGGGAACCCCTGCTAAAAATAAATTAATGGGGGATCCGGGGAAAAAATGCTCCTTAAATTGGTGGCCAGTGGAAAGACTGCCCCGCTTACATTGAGGGTCAGTAAAAAAACAAGCCCCCTTATAGTGGCGGTCATTGGGAAGAACGTGCCTTGCTGTGGTGGCAAGGGGGAAAAAATATCCCTTAGGTGGTCAGAGGGAAGAATGCCTCTTAAATTGGTGGTCAGTGGGAAGAATGCCCCTTAAAGCGGTGGTCAGTGGGAAGAATGCCCCTTATGGCGGTGGCCAGTGGGAAGAATGTCCCTTATAGCAGTGATCAGTGGGAAGAATGTCCCTTATGGCGGTGGCCAGTGGGAAGAATGCCCCTTATAGCAGTGGGAAGAATGCCCCTTATAGGGGTGGTCAGTGGGAAGAATGCCCCTTATATCGGTGGTCAGTGAGAGGAATGCCCCTTATGGCGGTGCTCAGTGGGAAGAATGTCCCTTATAGCAGTGGTCAGTGGGAAGAATGTCCCTTATGGCAGTGGCCAGTGGAAAGAATGCCCCTTATAGCAGTGGGAAGAATGCCCCTTATAGCGGTGGTCAGTGGGAAGAATGCCCCTTATATCGGTGGTCAGTGAGAGGAATGCCCCTTATGGCGGTGGTCAGTGGGAAGAATGTCCCTTATAGCAGTGGTCAGTGGGAAGAATGCCCCTTATGGCAGTGGTCAGTGAGAAGAATGCCCCTTATAGCGGTGGTTAATGGAAAGAATGCCCCTTATAGCAGTGGTCAGTGGAAAGAATGCCCCTTATAGCAGTGGTCAGTGGAAAGAATGCCCCTTATAGCGGTGGTCAGTGAGAGGAATGCCCCTTATGGAGGTGGTCAGTGGAAAGAATGCACCTTATAGCGGTGGTCAGTGGGAAGAATGCCCCTTATGGCGGTGGTCGGTGGGAAGAATGTCCTTTATGGCGGTGGTCAGTGGGAAAAATGCCCCTCATGGCGGTGGTCAGTGAGAAGAATGCCCCTTACAGCAGTGGTCAGTGGGAAGAATGTCCCTTATAGCAGTTCTCAATAGGAAGAATACTCCTCATAGCGGTGGTCAGTGGGAAGAATTTCCCTTATAGTGGTGGTCAGTGAGAATAATGCCCCTTATAGTGGTGGTCAGTGGGAAGAATGTCCCTTTAAGCAGTGGTCATTGGGAACAATGCCCAATATAGTGGTGGTCATTGGAAAAAATGCACCTTATAGTTGTGGTCATGGGAAAATGCCCCTTACTGTGGTAGTCAGTGGGAAGATATATCCGTTATAGTGGTGGTTAGTTGGAAAAATGCACCACCTTACAGTGGTGGTCAGTGTTAAAAATGCCCCTTATAGTGGTGGGTCAGTGGAAAGCATGTCCCTTATATTGGTGGTCAGTGAAAACATTACCCCTTTATTGGTGGTCATTGGGAAAAATACCCCTTACACTGATATCCAGTAGGAAGCATGCCCCCTCCTTACATTGGGGGTCAGTAGAAAGAATGCCCCCTTACGGTGGTGGTCAATGGAAATAAAAAAAAAACCCTTATAATGGAGGTCAGTGGAAAGAATTGTGCTTTACAGTAGTGGCCAGAATGCCAACCTTACAGACAGCTGAAAAATTTGTGATACTGCTGGCTCTGCCAAGTGATGTTGTCCGCAGATCTATGCAGGCACCATCAGATAGGAGGTCAATCAGCCACAGCTCAAGGAGCCCCTAGCTACCTCTGGAGGAACCCTAGGCTTCCACGGCACCCAGGCTGAGGATGGCTGATCTACAGCTTTGTTAGACAAACAGTTGCTGTAGTTTGATCCATGAATTGTTATTATTGTAAAAGAAGTGGTGTAGTGCAATGTTTACTCTTCTATGTGATATTTTACAGTTGATTGCTTAGTATTGTGTCTACATATGTATCCAGCTACTTTTTAAAGGCAATAGATGCCAAACAAAATGTTGCTCTTCCTTGTAAACAACAATAAAGTATCTCAGCTCGCTCTGTAGCTTATATAATCACCATGCATTAGTGAAGAAGTAAGAAAACGGAACAGGGGAGTCTTTCTGTCTGAGAAGCCAAGGAGAATAAAGAAAAAAGATCAGCTATTGGGGTCAATTCTTAGATCTAAAACCAGGTTATAGGCAAACACAAAGACCCCGAGACACACAGTGAGTTCACAGTCAGATCTCCTGTTCTTCATTATATCTTTGTTCCAAATCTAATGGTGGCCATTCATGCTTCCATTGTATTATCCCATTATTATTATTATTATTCAGGATTTATTTAGCGCCAACAATTTGCCCAGAGCTTTACATGAGGGCAGACAGTACAGTTGCAATACATATCAATACAGGAGGAATCAGAGGGCATCCCATAGATGTTCAAATTGATCCTTTTTTCCAAATCTAATGGTGGCCATTTATGCTTTTTTTATTATTATTACCATATTTTCCGGCGTATAAGACGACTGGGCGTATAAGACGAACCCCCCTAATTTTCATCTACCGGTAATACTTATACTTAGGTTACCTTGGAGATATTATACTCGGCGTATAAGACGACCCCCCATTTTTGGGGGATTTTTTTGAGGTTCAAAAGTAGTCTTATACGCCAGAAAATACAGTATTCAGGATTTATTTATTTCTCCAACCGTTTGCCCAGAGCTTTACAACATGGAGCACAGTTACAATACATATCAATACAGGAGGAATCAGAGGACATCCCATAGATGTTCAAATTGATCAAAACAATTGAATCAGGGACCAAACAGCTATGATTGTGATTGACTTAGATTCAGTTTAGATCATTTTTGATCAAACAAAGTCGATCGGACAATGTAAAAAATAACCAAATATACTGCATCAAACGCTTGTTTCGATCGACCAATTTATGAGGTCTCCTGGTGAAAAAGGAGATATCGTTGATAACTTAGTATCTTCCAACTACAGATCAAATTCTGATTTCTAGTGCATGGCATATCCACGGATTGTGTTGTTGACTACCAATCTGATCGGAAAAGATATTGATCGTTTATGGAAGCTTGTATGGCCACCCTAAGCTCACAATAGAGAAGACAAGTGTGATCATGCCTTGCCTTCACACACAAGGCTCCTTTGTCACCAGGTAGCCAGGCTGGCACATCCTCAGCCCATCTGATGACCTTGGCCCGGGTCACAGACCACAATCAGACAATGAAAGGTGACATGTGGCAGGTGTCACTCAGCAGCCAGAGAAACAACATGCGACAGATGGGGAGCAGAAGAAGAATAAGACGCATCAATGATTTAAATCCCTCTTCTAAGAAATCCTGGAGATGATCCATGGCTTGGAAAATGAGGGCGACCTACCTTGTTAGTGGGTTCCGATCGTGGGCGAGCTCATGAGATCCCTGCTTAGAAGAGTCCCGAGTCTCTCCAGTTCTGTGATGCTCTCTCTGTGTGCTGGGATCGTATATGTGTGTAAGCCTCCCCTCTGCACACTATCTCCCCCTCTCTGCCTCCGAGAGAAGAAGAAAACAAAAAAAAAAGGCAGGCAGTGGTTTTTTAACCCGGAGTTCCTTTTATAGATAGGAGGCTGTGCAGTACACCAGGGGTTACTATCGGTCACAGCTGTCCTGCTCAAGTCTGTTTATATGGCTCAGCGCTGGGCTGCCAGCACGTGTAGACAGGCCCCGCCTCTTAAAAGGGCAATCCACTCCATGACTCCTATAGGAGGGGGAGCTCAGCTTGTTTTTTTCTGCTTAGAAGAAGACTCCATTTTTCCCCTCTTCATTCATTTATTTCATCTTCATCTACTAATATTCTATTCTTTACAGTTTGCTGCTAGTGAGATTATCCTGTGTAATGTAGAATGGCCATTCCTGTTCTATCTGTGTGATGCTCCTCTAGGAGTTGCCATCTCATCCCTTTAATCCAGGACAAATATATTAATTACACAGGTTCTGTGGCTGATTAAGGTGGTCTTTAAACTCACTTAGTCCTTTATGTGCATTATATCAGCCCCAGAACCTGTGTAATTCATATGTGTCCTGCATTAAAGGGAGGACTTGGGTGTTCAATAACAAATGACGTCACCTTTTGTCAAGCTTTTCAGGCATACATTGTAAAGGCTGTAGAAGGAACTATAGGACTACATTGCAAACAGAGCGAGCACGGAATGATATACTGCTGACTGTGCGTGTCTGGATATAAATACAACACCGATTCCGAAAAAAAAAAAAAAAAAAAAAGTTGGGACGCTGTGTAAAATCTACATAAAACCAGAATGCAATGATTTTCAAATCTCATAAACCCAGTTTGCAATAGAAAATAGAAAACATGTCAAATGTTTAAAGTGGTTGTAAAGGCACAAGTTTTTTTACCTTCATGCATTATACGACTCTTGCACCCCCCCCCCCCCCCCCCCCCCGCAGCCGCAATGCATGGGTTAGCTGCTTGTTTTGTTCTGGGGGAGAGGACAGTGGAGATATACTTAACTGACCTGCTGATCCTCCTCATATAAGACTGGTCCTTGTGGCTCCTGACCCCCCCCCCCCCCCCCACAGCCGCACTGCATGGGTTAACTGCTCGTTCTGTTCTAGGGGAGAGGACAGTAGAGATATACTTACCTGACCTGCTGATCCTCCTCATATAAGACTGGTCCTTGTGGCTCCTGACCCCCCCCCCCCCCCCCCACAGCCGCACTGCATGGGTTAACTGCTCGTTCTGTTCTAGGGGAGAGGACAGTAGAGATATACTTACCTGACCCGCTGATCCTTCCCACATAAGACTGGTCCTTACAGTTCCTGCCCCCCCCCCCCCCCGCAGCTGCACTGTATGGGTTAACTACTTTCTAGGGGAGAGGACAGCAGAGATATACTCTTACCTGACCTGCGGATCCTCCCCATAAAACTGGTCCTTAGGGCTTCTGCAGGGCCGGATTAAGAGCATCATGGGCTTGGTGCTGAGGATTTTGAAGGGCCTTAAGGGCCGTGCCTTGGCATGCACCCAGAGGAGGAAGGGTGCAGCCATGCATGCCTAATTCAACATGGGATGCTGTCTCTGAAGCCCATAAACACATCCATGCATCGGCAACTGTCCCTCCTTGTCCGGCCTTCGCACTGTGTGGGGAGGTTCTGAGGGTGCTGCCTGGGGAAGCGAGCATAGAAGCCAGACTTCTGTGTTTACAAGTGACAGAAGAGCGGGAACAGTGAATATGGCCAACCCGGGGCCTATATTAAGGTAGGGGCCTGGAGCTGCAGCTCCAATAGCCCCTACGTTAATCTGGCCCTGGGCTTCTGCACCCCCTCCCACAGCTGCACTGCATGGATTAACTAATTGTTTTGTTCTAGGGGAGAGGACAGCGGAGATATACTTACCTGACATGCCAATCCTCCCCAAATAAGACCGGTTCTTGTGGCTCCTGCTCCCCCACAGCCACACTGCAAGGGTTAACTGCTCGTTCTGTTCTAGGGGAGAGGACAGCAGAGATATTCTTACCTGACCCACTGATCCTCCCCACATAAGACCGGTCCTTGCGGCTCCTGCCCCCCCCCCCCCCCCTGCGCAGCCGCACTGCACAAGTTAACTGCTTATCGGTTATTGGTTGTTTTGTTCTAGGGGAGAGGACAGTGGAGATATACTTACCTGACCCACTGATCCTCCCCACATATGACTGGTCCTTGGGGCTCCTGCCCCCCCTCACAGCCGTATTGCATGGGCTAACTGCTCATTCTGTTCTAGAGGGGAGGACAGCAGAGATATTCTTATCTGACCCGCCGATCCTCCCCATACAAAACTGGTCCCTGTGGCGAGGGTAAAGAAAAATTGCCCAGAGTGGAGCTTTAAGAATAAAATAAGGTTATTTTGAAATTGATGGCAGCCTCAAAAAAGTTGGGACAGGGCAACAAGTGCTGCAAAGTAAGCGGTACTAACAAGGAAGAGCTGGGAGAACATTTTGCAACTAATTAAGTAATTTGGTAATAGGTCAGTAATGTGATTGAGTATAAAAAGAGCATCTTAGAGCGTCAGAGTGTCTCAGAAGTAAAATTGGGCAGAGGTTCCCCAACCTATGAAAAGCTGATTCTAAAAATTGTTGAACTGTTTCAGAATATTGTTGCTTAAAGTGGAGAGCCACCACTTGTTCGCAACCTCCCCACCTCCATTTTTTGGGAGAGCACGTACCTGGGTTTGACAGGTACCCGCTCCCAATACCAGGTATGATTGCCACAGCGATCGTCGGCAACTAAGTATGTCCGCCCCTTCCTCCTTCCCCTGCTGCCTTCTGGGACACACACAGCTCCAGGAGGACAGTGGGACCATTCACAGAGTGCAGCGCGACTCGCGCATGTGTAGTAGGAAACTGGCTGTGAAACCTGAAGGCTTCACTGCCAGCTTCCCTTTGTGAAGATGCCAGTGCCTGCACCCAAAGCAGACTGCAGAATCGGCTCGGGTGTTAACAATGTTTGATTCTTGGACTGGTAAGTGTCCTTATATTAAAAGTTTTGGGGGGGAGACTGGAACTCCTCTTTAACCACTTGCCGACCGCCGCACGACTATCTACGTCGGCGGTCAGCCCCTCACAGGCAAAGTGACGTAGGGCTACGTCACTAGCTTGTGAGGGTCTAGGGAGCGAGCGCGCGCCCCCGGAGGCGCGCTCCCGCTCCCGAGTGGTCACGGACCCCCCCGCGCGTGTGACCGGCGGACCCGATGTCCGCCGGCCACTCTGCGATCGGCGGGGGAGAGGGAGAAAGTCAGGCAGCTTGTGTAAACAAGCTGCCTGTCATTCTCCTCGCTGTATGAGAGCTGATCATCTGGATCTACTATGTAGATCCGTTGATCACTCTGCATACAGCTGAAGCCCCAGCCAATCACAGTTAGAATCACGCCCCTAGGGACACACACAGCCCCTCCCTCTCAAATAAAGTTAACCCCTTCACTACCAGTGTATTTTTACAGTAACAGTGCATATGTATAGCACTGATTACTGTAGAAATGTCACTGGTAACCCCAAAAGTGTCAAAAATGTCAGTCAAGGGTCCGATCTGTCCGCCGCAATGTAGCAGTACCGCAAAAAAAATCGCAGATCGCCGCCATTACGCGTTAAAAAAAAAAACAACAAAAATGACAAAAATCTTTCCCTTAGTTAGTAAACGCAATAACTTTTGCGCAAACCAATCAAAATACGCTTTTTGCGATTTTTTTTACCAAACATAGGTAGCATAAAACAAATTGGCCGAAAATTTTAAAAAATTTTGATTTTTACATTTTTTTTGGGGGAATTTCATATAAAAAAAAGGGAAAAATATTGCTATTTTTGCAAAATGGACGCTCCTTTTTTGTTTATAGCGCGTGATCAAAAAATCGCACAGGTGATCAAATACCGCCAAAAGAAAGCTCTGTTTGTGGGAAAAAAAGGACGCCAAATTCGTTTAGGTACAGCGTCGCACGACCGCGCAATTCTCCGTTAAAGTCACGCAGTGCCGAATCGCAAAATACCCCCTGGTCGGAATGGGGGTAAAATCTTCCGGGGCTTAAGTGGTTAATGTACACGGAGACTTTAAGGCTCCATGAATAAATATTAAAATGTGTGATCGCGCTGCCTCTAAATCAAGGTAAAAATAATAAGTAGAAAGTGACAAAAAATTACTAGATAGGTAAGTGTTTCATATATATAGGATGCCAATGCAAATTAAATCCATAAACAAATGTAAAATATAATGCAAAAAAGGCCAATGCAATAAATAATATAGCTTATTATAGCTTGTGCAATTGAAAAAGTCTCTATTTGATAAGGCACTTCATAAAGAGTTCACTGCAGTGTAATGACAATTTTTAACTCGTGCTCCTTTCAACAGGTGAAATCTCGAATGAAGCCATGTGCGTTGGTGGCGTAACGCGTAGAGGTTGAACCTGGCAGCGGGAGTTTTCAAGGGATCACATGAGAAGCTGGATTTTATTATATGCTTGTTATTTTTCCTAATAAATGTGAGTGCATTTTATGAAGTGGGTTCTGTTTGGTTTGTTGAGCCTAATAACCCATCTACTGCACTATTGGAGGCTGTTTTTTCTGTTTGTTGCCTGTGACCTATGTGTGAGCTGTGTGGAACCATCTTGGAGAGGAAATTCCATAGTTCCTAAAGGAACCTGACCACCAGAGTTTGATCCAAGATTGATCTGCGTTTATGCTTTGTTGACCCTTAGGGGTCTATAATGGAGGTGAGCTTGCACTTCACCTGGTGAAAGGAGCACGAGTGGAAAATTGTTGTTACATGTGGTGTCATTTTTATGAAGCACCTTATCAAATAGAGACTTTTTTGATTGCAAAAGCTATAAGAAGCTTTATTATTTATTGCATTGGCCTTTTTTGCATTATATGTTTGTTTATGGATTTAATTTGCACTGGCACAAAACACTTACCTATCTAGTCATTTTTTTCACTTTCTAGTTATTATTTTTACTTTGATTTAGAGGCAGAGCGATCACATATTTTAATATTGATTTATTACGGATTTGGGAACACATTTGGTGATTGCAGCAGCTGCATCCTGTAATGTCTTAATTTTTACCAATAGGTGGCAGCATGCTACTATCACATTTATACACTTTAACTTCTTCACATCCGCGCTATAGCCGAAGTATGGCTACAGCATGGACTCGAATTTCCGGGAGGCCGTCTTTAAACGGCCTCCCAGAGACAGGCTCCCCGCGCGCTCCCGCGAGCACGCATCGGGGAAAATCTGTGTTGGACGTGTCCCTTGGACACAGCCAATCACAGATGGTGGTAAATGGCCAATCACAGCGGCCATTTACCACGATCTGTGATTGGCTGTGTCCAAGGGACACGTCCAACACAGATTTTCCCCGATGCGTGCTCGCGAGAGCGCGCGGGGAGCCTGTCTCTGGGAGGCCGTTTAAAGACGGCCTCCCGGAAATTCGAGTCCATGCTGTAGCCGTACTTCGGCTATAGCGCGGATGTGAAGAAGTTAAAGTGTATAAATGTGATAGTAGCGTGCTGCCACCTATTGGTAAAAATTAAGACATTACAGGATGCAGCTGCTGCAATCACCAAATGTGATCGGCCCATGCAATGAGAGATGATCTCATATGTAAACATATGAGATCATCTCTCATCGCCAGCGCTCCTTCCTCACGCAGAGACTGCAGTGTGAGGAAGGAGCAGAGCCGATCAGCCGTCGGGGACACAGAGGAATGTAATCAGGGCACTGATCACCAGTGCCCTGATTACAAAAAAGGTAAATAAAACACACTAAATGCCCACCATCAGTGCCCACAGTGACCGCCATCAGTGCCCCCCATCAGTGCCCACAATCAGTGCCCATAGTGCTGCCAGTCAGTGCCCATCAGTCACCTAGTCATCTAGGCACTGACTGGCAGCACTATGGGCACTGAGTGTGGGCACTGATGGTGCTGCCCATCAGTGCCGCCCATCAGTGCTCATCAGTGCCACCCGTCAGTGTCCATCAGTGCCACCTGCCAGTGCCAATCAGTGCTGTCTATCAGTGCCCATCAGTGCCGCCCGTCAGTGCAGCCTCTCAGTGCCCATCAGTGCCACCTCTCAGTGCCCATCAGTGCCACCTCTCAGTGCCCAGCAGTGTCACCTATCAGTGCTCATCAGTGCCGCCTATCCGTGCTCATCAGTGCCGCCTATCAGTGCCGCCTATCAGTGCTCATCAGTGCGGCATATTGGTGCCTCCTCATCAGTGCCACCTCATCAGTGCCCCTAAGTGCCACCTCATCAATGCCCATAAGTGCCACCTCATCAGTGCCCATCAGTGCAGCCTATCAGTGCCCATCAGTGCCGCCTCATCAGCGCAAATCAGTGAAGGAAAAAAAAATATTTATTTTCAAAATTTACTCTCAGAAAATAAGAAAAACTTTTATTTTTTTCAAAATTTTCTGTCTTTTTTCTTTTTTTTGTAAAAAATAAAAAACCCAAAGATGATTAAACACCACCAAAAGAAAGCTCTATTTGTGTGGAAAAAAAGGACGAAAAATTCATATGGGTTCAGTGTTGCATGACCAAGCAATTGTCATTCAAAGTGTGAGAGCACTGAAAGCTAAATATTGGTCTGGATGGGAAGGGGGTTTAAGTGCACAGAAGGCAAGTGGTTAAGGCTCCATGCACACTAGCTCTTTTTAGCTCCTAGAAGCTGTTATGAGCATTTCTTTTATTATTCTACGCTAAATAGTGTTATGCTATGTGTCCATACACAATTCTTTAGTCTATTAGCGTTTTTTGAGATACAGCATCTAGGAGCAGAAAACATTTTTTTTGTGGAGTTAATTTGAGCGTTTTTCCAGCAGAAAAAAAACGCAAAACACTTCTAAATTCTACTAAAATACTTTTTTCTAGTGTTTTTTTTTTTTCATGTAATGTAAAAAAGCTAATGCTCCTAAACACTCCTAAAACGTGCACAAAAACGCTATTATCAGCATTTTTCATCCAGCATATTTTTCTAGTGTTTTTTAAGCTTGTAAAAAAAGCTAGTGTGCATGGAGCCTAAAGTGGTTCTAAGCCCATAACATTTTTTACCTTAACCTCCTGCCAGCGGGTGGCAGGTGCAGGCTCAGCAACATACATGTATGTTGCCAGCTTGCTTCTGGGTTTGGGGAGCGCATGCACGTGCCCCCTGCTGCCCTGTTCTGTGGACACAGCCCGAGTTTTGCAGCAGACTTCAGCCAACGATTTTGGTGGAAACCTGCTGATTGTCTATGTTCAAACACACAGAACTCTGTGTACAGGGAACAGTGATCTAGATAATATGTATTGTACTTCATGAGCTCGATGACGGCAAGTCTGCTAGTTAATTAGCTCAAGTTAATTAAATCACTGTCATCTATTAGTTGCTAGTGGAAAAGTAGAATACTGTTTGTGTTGGTTGTTCCTTACATATGTTAATTATATTTCTGTACACAATTTAATCTGAATATGATAATGTAATCAGGCACCTGACCTGGTGGGATATATATTTAGTGTGAGTTTGTTTAATGAATGTTCTAGATCCTATACAAGCTATTCTCGGCTAGTTTTGCATGGGGGTGGCTAGAACATCTGATATCTATGTTCAAGACTGAAGGAAGCAGTATTCTGACGGAAGTACACAAGCACATTGTGGGGTCGCGGTTCCATTACATGGTTAAATAGTTTCCTCCCAGAGTCACCATTTAATAATTTTTATATTACAATCAAATCCCCTCTTAAGCGTCTCCTCCCCAGGGAGAATACGTTTATTTCTGTAGTCGTTCCGCATAACTGAGGTCCTCCAGCCCTCTATTATCTTTGTTGCCCCTCTTCGGATGCTCTCCAGTTCAAGGACATCCTTCCTGTGGATTAATGACCAGAATTGGACCGCATACTCAAGATGTGGCTGAACCAGGGTTTTGTAAAGTGCTGGAATTATAATTTTATCCTATAGTAAATGCCCTTTTCATTGCATGCTAATAGTCTGCTGCTCTTGCTTGCTGCAGCTTGGCATTGCATGCTTTTGCTGTCTGTTATCTACCCCCAGATCCTTTTCCATCCTCAATTCCCCCCAAAGGTTCTCAACTAAGTGAGTAACATACATTCAGATTTTTAGCTACCAGTGCATTACTTTACATTTTTCAATAATCAGTCTCATCCGCCATATACTGTAGCTGCCCACTCCTCTATTTTAACTAGGTCCTTTTGTAAAGTTGTTATACCCTGTTGCAAAGTTATTGCCCTGCCTAGCTTTCTATCACAGAAAACACTAAGACTGAATTATTTATTCCACAGTCTATATCGTTTTATGAACAATTTTAATAGAACTGATCCCAGGACAGAGCCCAGGGGTACCTGGTCCCTGCTTACAACAGATGCCTATGTTAGTCATTGGAGAGGCAGCAGTTGTACAGATTCACCTGCACACCCGAGGCACAGGTATACAGGGTTGGGTGTGTAACCCCAAACACAAAGTGTGCATTTGGGACTGCGCACCTGTTCCTGAACGCCTGTCAAACTTGGATATGTGGGTGAGTCTGTACAGGCACTGCATCTCTATTGATTAACATAGGCTGACTGCACGCAGCTCCATGCTGCTCCAGATATATAAACAAAGGGCCCTTGCACACTGTATGAGCCTTAGCGCCCATGCCCTTAAAGATATTTTATATTTATAATGTAACCTTAGCATCCAGAACTCTGTCAATTTTTTCACACAGCCAAAAACAACTTTCATTTATGGGCGAAACCAGAAAGATAATTATGTACTCTAACAGTACATTATCCAAGTACATTTTCCTTATCGTAAACTCTCAATTTTGATTTAGAGTCTTGATGCACTTGAGTGCACATGACCTGACTGTTACCTTTTCTAACATTCCTCTGCTGTGATTGGATTAGAAATAAATAGATTTGAGGCTTCAGCTGTAAGATAACAGTGTAAGAGAGGTCTATGCTTCACACATTAACTAGAATGGCTGAGCTGAATTATTATTATATATAAGCAGGGCTTTTTTTCAGCGGGAACGCGGGGGAACGCAGTTCCGGCACCTTCAGTACTGAATGGTACTGTATTTATTGGCAAGGGGTGCTTGGGTGTGCTGGAGAGTCTATTGACAATGGCTGCTGGGGGAATCTATTGTTGCTGGAGGGGATCTATTTTTGCATGGTTGTTTATTGTTTCTGGGGAGGTCAAATGTTGCTGGTTTGCTGGAGGGGGGCTTATGATGCTGGGGAGTCAATTGCTGCTGGATAGGACTTGCTGTTGAGGAAGGGGGTCTGTTGATGCTGGCTGCTGGGCGATCTGTAGTTGCTGGGGAGGGTCTATTGCTGGTGGATGCAGGGGATCTATTTTACTGCTTTTCTTGCTATCATTACTAAATGCCATACAAATTACTTAGCACCACAAAATGATACCTGGCTCTGTATTCTGTAAAGGGACGGCACTAAGAGTCGGTGGGGGGGTTTGAATCAAGAAATGGTGCTCAGGGGTGGGTAGGGGCAGAGACAAGAATTGACCCAGAAAGGGGGAGTTCCTGCACCTATTCTCTGAGAAAAAAAGCCCTGTATATAAGATTTATATAGGACCGACAGTTTACGCAGCACTTTACAACTTGAGGGTAGACAGTACAACTACAATACACTTTAATACAGTAGGAATTACAAATGTTTTAGCAGGTGAGATAATTCATATACAGTATATGTATCCAACCAGGGCTTATGCTCTGACACTGCTATAGGCACCCCCAGCTGGCACTGGTCCTGTTTGCAGAGCTACTAAGCATCCTATTGGTCACTTGACTTCATTGAGGATACCAGAAAGGTGGTACTTGCTTTGCCTATCCAGTGAGTTCTGACCAGCTCTCCTTCCTAGTGAGACCCTACAGTCCAATACCACTGTACTCTTTACACTGAGCGATGTATACCATACTATGCCACTGCACCCTTTATGTTATATTTTGCATTACATATTTACTTACATAGTTACTTACAAAAGCTTTTATTGTCTCAACAGTTGCTGGTTTCTAAGTAGTCACTGACTACTTTATAAAGTTCTTCATTAAAGTGATTGCAAACGATCCCCTTGTAAAACAACCCATTCAGTTTAAAATGCAAAACACTTTTGTATAGATATAAAAAAAACATGATAAATGCCCTTTTTCCCTTTTTTTTTATAGGTGATCTCATTGCCTCTGTTGTCAGCTGCATGGGGGGAGGAGAAGCAGCAGCACACTGGGCTTTCCAGTGAATGGCTGTGCAGTGGGGACGTGTCAGGACAAGTCCGATCATTGGAGGAGAGCACACTGAGTTCCCAGCATAGCTAGAGAACTGAACACGGTGTGCTCTCCTTCTTAGTGTGGTCAGTTTTTAACAGAAAAGCAAGGGGACTTGCAGGAACACAAGGGATTTCACATAAAGGAAGCAATACAAAGAGAACAGGAGACTTTCTCATACAAGAATAGTATAGCAGGCACATATCAGAAATATGAAGTGTTAGGGTAACAAACGCTTTAAAGTAGAAGTTCAGGCAAAACCTAACTAACGGTGGCGGTTCCCCATCCGGGGAGGAATTTGTGGACACATCCAGGAGCTCAGGTCTGGCACCTATTCTGATGGGTCTTTTACTTTGGACTCAAGCTACAATAATGGCTTACTATCAGGGCTGTTGATGACAGTCAGGCCTTCATTATTCCTTGTTAGTTGCAACCCCATGGTCTCTTACTACCTATTGACTACATGAGTCTCCTGCAATCCACAATAATCTCCCCCCCCCCCCCCCCCGTTATCCACATATGATGCTGAGGCATATGTCTCACTCCATAATACTGTACAGAGTATTACAGTAAAAGCTCCAGATGAAGCTTTGAAAAAGGCGAAACATGTTGAGCAATATTGAATGTACTTACATGAATGTTTGAATACGACATCAGTTGACCCGGTTGGACGGCACCTTGTGTTCTTTTGGCATCCGTCGGCAGGACTCTCCTGATGTCAAGTATTTTGATTGCTTAAATTGCAATATCAATTATACATTCTGTATGGAATTGTTATTCTAACAAACTGCTAAATATTTGTATATTGTCTTTTTGGACCTCCTTTCAGGTCTTTTTATACCTAATATGTTTTTTTGTTCCCTAATTTTATATGGATTCAAAAATAAAAATGTAATTTTAATGACTATACTGTGCCCAAAAATCCTTGTTTCCCAATCCTTCCTTTTCTAGCAATATTTTGAGGATTTGGCACCCCCTGTATATAATATATATGCTCAGATTGCTGCTATCTGAAGGCATATTCTGTCCACTAAAACCTAACGCTAAACCTGCTCTGTGCCATATTGTAAACCTAATCTATCTAACCCTGTAAAGTAAAAATCACTATACTTACCTATTTTGCAGCCAATCCGGTCCGGTCTCCAGCATCAGCTGTCAGCGACGACTTCGACATGGAGGCAGTTGCAGGACAGGCAGCTGACAATGGGAACCCCAATAGTAACTCTATGGGTGACGTCACTTCCCAGGCATTTCACAGCCGTTGTTGGTCCTCTCCTGCACACTGCTTCCGCCGCTGGAGACTGGACTAGATCAGCTGCAAAATAGGCAAGTACAGCGATTAATGCTTTACAGGGTTAGATAGATTCGGGTTAGAATGTGGCGCAGAGCAGGTTTAGCGTTTTTGCCTGGACTTACACTTTAAAGTAGGCTTAAAATCATATGTAAGTCCCAGTTCACGTTAGTGCGATGACAGACATCGTATGTGATTCGGAGCGCACTGCTCTGAAAAACACATGAGATGTCTGTGCAATGCGAATTTAGCCATACAATTGTATGGCTGAATTTGCATTGTGTTCGGACACAACTCACACACGACCCTTTTTTGGGTCCGCAGCAGAATCGGATCTCATGGTGGTTCACACCTATGCGATCCGATTCATATGCGAACTGACAGTTCGCACTGCGATATGCGAACTGATCTGGGGGTGCCGTTAACTTTGTATTGACACCCCCAGCGATTCGCATATGGCAGTGTGAACTGCCTGCGATTTGAATGCGATGCGGGAACTGCATATATGTGAACTAGCACTTAGAGAAGAGGTTAATTGCTTACAAAATGATCGTCTTGAATGC
Organism: Pelophylax lessonae; assembly: GCF_965119305.1. Lineage (NCBI taxonomy): Eukaryota > Metazoa > Chordata > Amphibia > Anura > Ranidae > Pelophylax > Pelophylax lessonae. The sequence continues at coordinate 407,816,036 of NC_138768.1, read as the reverse complement.
AGTACGTGTCTGTTAGGATCTTGCTTGTGGCACAGTAATTAAAGCATACACTTTAATTATGGGAGCCACTTTACTACTCTTGTCCAGGGCCCCAGGGGTGAGTACCTGCACCTATTCTCTGACAAAAAACTGTGTATTAAGCTATCCACCAGGAATATCTCTCTTTAAGTGTACCAACCTTGTTTTGCACAATTCTATTTGGATTCTGGCAGCTTTGAAAACTACATTTTCCCTGTTGAGGATTTATATGTATAGGGATTCAATCCACAATTAAATTAGAAATACCCAGAAGATAATGGTGGATTAGCAGCTTTAAACTCTTCATTATATTTCCTTAACCTTACAAAAAAGTTCAAGGTATCAATTTAATCTCTCCTTCCTACAGTCTACTTTTAAAAAAAAAAAGAGAAAATCTTCCAGATTTATCATTTCTTGATATTATCTGAGCAGTCTTAAAGGAGAAGTTTCACCATAAATTAACCACGTTAGCTGCTCAATGACCAGGCCCTATTTTGCGATTCGGCACTGCGTGAATTTAACGGATAATTGCGTGGTCGTGCGACCCTGTACCCAAACGAAATTGACATCCTTATTTTCCCACAAATAGAGCTTTCTTTTGGTGCTATTTGATCACCTCTGCGATTTTTAGTTTTTGCGCTATAAACAAAAAAACGACAATTTTGAAAAAATAACAATATTTTTCACATTTTGTTATATGAAATTCTCAAAAAAAAAATGTAAAAATCAAAATTTTTTAACATTTTAGGCCAATTTGTTTTCTACTACATATTTTTGGTAAAAATAATCACAATAAGCATATTTTGATTGGTTTGCGCAAAAGTTATTGCGTTTACTAACTACGGGAAAGATTTATGTCATTTTTATTGTTTTTTTTTTTTTTTTTACTAGTAATGGCGGCGATCTGCGACATTGCGGCGGACAGATCGGACCCCTAACTGACATTTTAGACACTTTTGGGGGTACCAGTGACATTACTACAGTAATCAGTGCTATACATATGCACTGTTACTGTACTAATGACACTGATCAAGGGGTTAAGTGTGACCCAAGGGGCGTGATTCTAACTGTAGAGGGGTTGTGGCTTGTGAAGTAATCACAGAGACATGCGATCCTATATAGCAGGATCACATAGCCTCTGTGATTACTTCAGTGAGAATGACAGACGGCTGTGTTTACATCAGCCGTCTGTCCTTCTCTCACAGCTGCGGGAGATTGTAAGTGGCCGGCGGCCATCAGAGCCGCCGGTCCCACACGCTGGCTCCCCAGGTAACGAGCGGGGGCGGGAGCACGCCGCCGGCTGTGGGTGCTCGCCCCTACAGTCTCCTGAGCAAGCGACGTAGGGCTACGTCGATTTGCCCAGCAGTGGCAGAGTGCCGCAGTAAATGTGCAGTGGGCGGGGCGCAAGTGGTTAAATTGGTTAAATCCCGCAGGGGACCCAGTGCAAAAACACTTGTTTCAATTAACATCTGTGCTGTGGGTGCTGAGCTGCATCGTAACAGCCCTCACCTCCTCTGAATGTTCCCACAGTAAACATCTGCAGCACTTTTTGCTGTTAAGCCCTGCATCTCCATTGTTGCTGGAGAAGAGCACCAACATTCCCAAAAACACAAGCCCACAAGAACACAAGCAAGCTACTGCATGTGTAAGTATTTCATAATGAGCTAGAATGTGATGCATACTAGCTCATTATGCCTTTGTCTTACATGGTTTTTATTTTTGTTTTATTTTTTATTTTTTTCGGGTTTACAACCTCTTTAATCAGGAATAATAAGCCTAACTGCTGTATGTCTAACTTTTATTTTATCTATGGAGTTAGGGTGTGCAGGTACTGTGATGCACACTATTCTTACACTTTCTTTTAAATGATGCAGAGGTGCGCTGCAAACAAAAGGCAGCTCCAAGAACAGATGGCCAGAAACAAGTGAATGCAATGCTTCTAGCAGCCACAAAATTAAAAATGGCCCTTTCAACACAAAATTATAAATAAAATAAAACCTCAAGCGCTAGCAAAGCATTGTTGTTACAAGAATTAGGTTGCCAAAGTACTACATTAAATCGCCAAAACAATGAAACTCAAGCAGGCAGCATTTGCATCAAACCCACGGTAGACGTAAACTTCATTCCTAGGAGGATGCTCCCAGAAATTTGTGAAAACCTGGCACAATTTTTTTGATGCTTCTGGCCTGACTACTTTTGATCTAAGCTAAGAGTTTTATATACTATTGGAGGTGTAATGGGAATGATCACTTAGCATGCTAAATAGGATAAAACTGTGTTCATTTTGAATAACCATTAATATACAAATTAGGAAAACAGGTTTTTTTGTTTGCACATTATAAAAGTGAACATGGCGTCATCTCAGTTACAAAGCTAAGTAAACATTTATTTTGCAAAGTTAACAAACAGATTCCTTTAGTACAGGGGTGTCAAACTCTAAATTAATTGCGGGCCACATCAGTATTTTGGTTGCCCCAGTTGTATCTGTAAGACTAAATAGCGAGAGCACCCCCCTCCCACCACCACCACCCCCTTACATTAGATGTCAAGTGCCCCCCCCATAACATCAGAATTTAATAGCCCCTCAACCTCCCTTACATCACAGTATAACCCCCTAACTTTGTGCTGCTTCCAGGAAGGGGAGATGGGAATCAGAAAGTGCAGGGTCTGGAGGAGCACCATAGGAGGACCAGAGTCAGCTGGCAGAGTCTGCTGAACGCTGGGGCCCGGGAGAGACAGAGATGAGGGATGCTGTGGCTGCATAGAAAGGCACAGGATCTGTGGGAGATGCTCTATCCTCCTCTCTGCTGCCCACTGCTTAGACAGGACGGGGCAGAGATGAACCTTTCCGAAGCTGCACAGAGAAGTGCAGGATCTGGCAGAGGAGATCTGATCTCTCTGCTGCTGACTGCTGAGACAAGGTGGGGTTGGAGATGAGGTGGGTGACACAGCTGCAGGAGAGGTGTGAGGGCCACATGAAATGACCTGGAGGGCCGGATTTGGCCTGCGGGCCTTGTGTTTGACACATGTGCTCTAGTACATCAAACCCACGGACTACTTGCTCAGTAGTAAGCATGACCCCCTTACAGTAGTTGTGTACTCTTTCTCTTTCTGATGTTAGCTTATTCAATGTCAATTACAAATAAATTCAAAGCCTATATTTCTTTAGTTTTAGATAAAGTAGAGAAGGGTTAAACCCTTATCAGGTTATATTTGCTGCCTTTGTCCTGCTGGGGAGATTCCTTTATACTTCCTGTCCTAGAGACATAACAGGAAATGTGAGGAGTGGATCTCCCCAGCAGGGACACAGAAAGGAATAAAACGTAACAAAGGGTCTAAATCATCCCTATTCTCTTTAAAATTAATTAAATAAATAAATAAATATACATAGTCTTTATATACAAGTTATTAATGTATTCAAGGAAACAATGTATAGTCATTGAAGTAATGACAATGGAAATTTGTGTATACTTTAGCAAGATATCAAGTTGGCCTATAACTGCCACATCCCTATTTGAATTCAAAAGAAATAAAAATTACTAAGCATGGCGAGACTTTAAACGCACAACAAAAAATAACAGTTCAAAATATAAAGTTTATTGTACATTCACAAAATGTCATTCATTAAAAAACATTTTCAAATGTAGTGAAAATCAGATTTTACAAAAAGAATGGACCTTTTTGATTAGACACAATGGGAGCTGAACTGTGGGTACCGCGGACTCAATGTCCGCTGGCACCCGTCGATCATTAGACAGAGAGCCAGAACAGCCGTTCTGTCAGAAGGGAAGGCTTTGATCCTGTGTTCCTGTAAAGCACGGAAACAGATCTATGCCTTCCCTTAGTAAAAGCACCTCCCACACAGTGCACAAACACTGGCTAGGCACACAGTGTCCCGACTGTCCGCCGCAAAATCGCAGTCCCGCTATAAGTCGCTGATCGCCCCCATTACTAGTAAAAAAATAAAAAAATATATCCCATAGTTTAAAGAGGCTATACCTTTTTTGCAAACCAATCAATACACGCTTATTGGGATTTACCAAAACTTATTCAACAGAATATATATTGGCTTAAATTGATGAAGAAATTTGGTTTTAAACATTTTTTATTGGATGTGTTTTATAGCAGAAAGTAAAAAAAATATTTTTTATTTTCAAAATTATGAGTATTTCTTTTTTTAGAGCGCAAAAAATAAAAACCTCAGTTGTGATCAAATACCACCAAAAGAAATCTCTATTTGTGGAAAAAAAGGACATACATTTTTATTTGGGTAAACTGTCGCAAGACCGCGTAATTGTCAGGTAAAGTAATGCAGTACTATATCGCAGAAAGATGGCCTGGTCATGAAGAGGGGTAAATCTTCTCGAGGTTAAGTAGTTAGCAGCAGAATATATAAATATATATTCTAGATGTAAAAATATACAAAGTTACAACAAATTTATAGCCATCACAAAGCAAATTCATTTATATCTTATAGGAGAGAGTTCCTGCAATTACCTGGACACATACCAGCAAAGGGAGGGATAATAATCTCTAAAATATACTGCGCAATTGACCTCTAAATTGAGCAGCTGCAAGCACCACAACTCGACATATTTTTGTGCTATAAAAAATGGGATTAATAGGTGCCGTGCTATATATAAACCATGATATAAAGTGACATTGTATCAAAATGACAATATTAAAATTAAATGTAAAAAAACAAATTAAATAATATATCACCACCTATACGGTGTATATAAGTAAAGAAAAAGAAAAGAAGTCCATATAAAACATCAGTGAAAAAAAGTGTCCATAGATGATAAAGCACTCAAGTAAATTGGACTCCAATATTAATAGAAGAAAAGCCTTGTGGATCCAAACATGATGAAATCACCCTGGTGTGTAAGCCTCCACCAATATAGAGATTTAAATGTGCTTATCAGATGAAGTGGATTCAAATGCTATCAACATTGAGTCAGATGGGCATCAGGAGAATGAGCTTTCCTACACTTATTATTGTATGGCAGGTCCAACATCCGATCCCACATCAATTTCTATATTACTTCTTTCTCATTAATTAGGTCAATAATCTTAGAAATAAAACAATTCTCCACATAGTGTGAACCCTTTAAGTACTATTTATTAAAAAAGGAATACTGCATTTACATCAAGCAGGAATTAAGCAGGCATATCATCGTAAAGTCCACTAAAAACTCGGTGTTGGAACACAGTAGTTACAGTGTCTCACAAAAGTAAGTACACCCCTGACATTTTTGTACATACAGTATTATATTATATCTTTTCATGTGACAACACTTAAGAAATGACACTTTGCTACAATGTAAAGTAGTGAATGTACAGCTTGTATTAGTCTCCATTCACACTACCGCGACTTGTCAGTCCACTTGTCAGCCTGACAAGTCGCGGTCCATGCAGTGCTACAGGACCTGTTCTAATAGGAGCGACACAAGTCATTCCGACTTAGAAAAAGGGTCCTGTACTACTTCGGAGTGACCTCGGAGCGACTTGCATAGACATTCATTATATGAAGTCCGTGCAAGTCCCGTGCAAGTCGCGCCGAAGTCTTGCTTTGCACGTGGTTGCGGGGCACTTATGCTCTATAAAAATGGGTCTTGTTCGATGGGGGTATCATTTCTGCCTTGTCTGTGAAGGATAGCACAGTGGCCGTGGCATTTTAGTGAAAATATCATTTGATATTTTCAGAGGGGGGCCCTGTCTGGTATGCTGTATGGGGCCCTGTGATTTCTAACAGCAGCCCTGTGTAAATGAATTCCAACGGCCAGAAAAAAATTAATATTCTAGCCAGTAGAATGCATTTATACTCATTCACACATAAAAGTGCATAAATATTGTAACATTAGAGGCCTTTTTTTTTTTTTTTACATTTTTGCCATAAATAAATGCTGCTTATTTTCATTAAACTTGTGTGCATTAGGGATTATTAAAAAAGAAACAGTATAACATTAACTATAACACGCATACTTTTTAAACAAATAAAATCTTCCGTATTCGTACTTTGATGATATACTTTCACACTTCCCACACCTGTAAAATAATTGACATTGGCGCTTCATTCATTGATAATATATTAATAATTAATAGGTAATAATATTCAGGAGAATACAAACAGGAATTTTAGAACAAACTTTAGAATAATAAACAATGCATGCTGTATTTCAGCGGTTTTAAAATATCTTTCCATTGTGAAACAGGATGTGATTCACATGACAGACAGAAGAACAAACACAACTCTGCCAGTTGTTTAAATGAATTCTTCTCCAGGGGTGACTGGAGCTTTCTGGGATGCTGGAAGAACTGCCCAGGTTAGGGTATAGTGCTTGTTTGAAAAAGAGCTTGCTTTTCATCCCCGCTACCTAAGTGTGTTTTTCTTATTAGGTTAAGTAAGTTTCAGAAAAATGGAAGGAGAGATATGCTATAGGCTGTCATACAAGCATCAAAGGATTTAAACATCATTAAAGGAGAACTAAAGGCAAACGTTTTTTTTTTTTTTTTTCATTTTGGACAGGGAAGGGAGGGTAATAAACCCTGTCAGTTTGTTTTCCTCCTTTGCATCCCATTTATGAGATTTCCCTTCCTGTCCCATAGCCAAAAGAGGAAGTGACTCCATAGGAAGATATTCCTTCTCTTTTACTGTTCTGGTGACAACCAAAATGTTGGGACATTTTGATGAAAATGGTAAACAGGACAAATAGAGAGGATGAATTTCCCGAACTGGGGCACAGAAACCAATAAAACCTGAGAAAAACGGAGTATGATGGGAACTGGGAGGGGTGTCCATTAAAGGGGCTCCTTAAATACACAAGCAGTGGTATGTCTTGTTTAAAAAAAAAAAAAAAAAAAACATTTAGAGCCAGTTCACACTGCCACGACCTCTAAGTTGCCTCATAAGGGGCGACTTGTTAGCACAACTTTTAGCGTGACTTCAGCGCAACTTTGCGCGTATTCAGCACGACTTGTATGATAGACGACTTTGTACGACTTTGTATTTGGCCAATCAGAATATGATGGTTCTGGGTCATGCTCAATCACACAAAAAAAAGTTCTTAAAAATTGTCGTTTTTGATAGAGAGCCAATTGTTGAAAAAATTATTGAAAAAAAAAATGAGATTTCTTTGGATTTAGTGTCTGGGGGGTCTAAAAAGTGTACCTGTGAAGTTTCAGCTCTGTAGCATGTCCAGAACCAGAAAAAAAGGATTATTTTTCTTATAATTATTAATAGAACAGGGTAGTGGCTCCTCTCCACCTGGGCGTTTTTGTTGCAGGCATTTATCGGGCATTTTTGGAGGCAGGCATGACGTTTCTTGGATTTAGTGTCTGGGGGGTCTAAAAAGTGTACCTGTGAAGTTTCAGCTCTGTAGCATGTCCAGAACCAGAAAAAAAGATAATTTTTCTTATAATTTTTAGTAGCACAGGCATATGGCTTCTCTCCACCTGGGCGTTTTTGTTGCAGGCATTTATCGGGCATTTTTGGAGGCAGGCATGACTTTTTTTGGATTTAGTGTCTGGGGGGTCTAAAAAATGTACCTGTGAAGTTTCAGCTCTGTAGCATGTCCAGAACCAGAAAAAAAGATAATTTTTCTTATAATTTTTAGTAGCACAGGCATATGGCTTCTCTCCACCTGGGCATTTTTGTTGCAGGCATTTATCGGGCATTTTTGGAGGCAGGCATGACTTTTTTTGGATTTAGTGTCTGGGGGGTCTAAAAAGTGTACCTGTGAAGTTTCAGCTCTGTAGCATGTCCAGAACCAGAAAAAAAAGATCATTTTTCTTATATTTATTAATAGAGCAGGGTAGTGGCTCCTCTCCACCTGGGCGTTTTTGTTGCTGGCATTTATCGGGCATTTTTTGGGCATCTTTGGAGGCATGCCCGATAAATGCCTGCAACAAAAACGCCCAGGTGGAGAGGAGCCACTACCCTGCTCTATTAACCACTTAAGCCCCGGAAGATTTTACCCCCTTCCTGACCAGGGGGTTTTTTGCTATTTTTTACTGCGTGACCTTGATGGACAATTGCGCGGTCGTGCAACGCTGTACCTAAACGAATTTCACGTCCTTTTTTTCCCACAAACAGAGCTTTCTTTTGGTGGTATTTGATCACCTGTGCGATTTTTTGAGCATGCGCTATAAACAAAAAAAGAGCGTAATTTTTGCAAAAATAACAATATTTTTCACTTTTTTTTATATGAAATTCCCCCCCAAAAAAATGTAAAAATCAAAATTTTTTAACATTTTCAGCCAAATTGTTTTACGCTACATATGTTTGGTAAAAAAAATCGCAAAAAGCGTATTTTGATTGGTTTGCGCAAAAGTTATCGCGTTTACTAACAAAGGGAAAGATTTTTGTCATTTTTGGTGTTTTTTTTTTAACGAGTAATGGCGGCGATCTGCGATTTTTTTTGCGGTACTGCGACATTGCGGCGGACAGATCGGACCCTTGACTGACATTTTTGACACTTTTGGGGGTACCAGTGACATTACTGCAGTAATCAGTGCTATATATATGCACTGTTACTGCAAAAATGACACTGGCAGGGAAGGGGTTAACTGTATTGGACAGGGAGGGGTTAAGTGTGTCCTAGGGGCGTGATTCTAACTGTAGGGGGACAGGTCTCCTAGTGTAAAAACAAAGATCAACGGTTCTACATAGTAGAACCGTCTGATCTTCATTTTTACACAGGGGAGAATGACAGGCGGCTTGTTTACATAAGCCGCTCTGTCTTTCTCCCGCTGTACCGGCGATCGTAGTGTGACCGGCGGACATCGGGTCCGCCAGTCACACGCCCGCACTCCTCTGTGAAAGAGCCGAGGCGGGCGCGCGCTAGCGCGCTATTGGCTCTAAAAGGAGTGACAGGCGAGCGACGTAGACCTACGTCACTCTGCCTGGCCGGGGCTGACTGCCGCAGTAAATATACTGTGAGCAGTCGGCAACCGGTTAATAATTATTAATGCCTGTGCTACTAAAAATTATAAGAAAATGTATCTTTTTTTCTGGTTCTGGACATGCTACAGAGCTGAAACTTCACAGGTACACTTTTTAGACCCCCCAGACACTTAATCCAAAAAAAGTCATTCCTGCCTCCAAAAATCCCTGATAAATGCCTGCAACAAAAACGCCCAGGTGGAGAGGAGCCCTATGCCTGTGCTACTAAAAATTCTAAGAAAAATGCTCTTTTTGTCTTGTTCAGGACCATTTTAATGGAAAGTCGGATCACAAGTCGCTTCAAATAAGATAAGGAAGCGACTCCCATTGAAGTCTATGGGAAAAGTCGGATACAAGTCGCCTCAAAGTAGTACAGGACCCGTTTCAGAAGCCGGAGCCACTTCAGTAGTGCCAATTAAGACGGCACTCATTGATTAACATTGCTTTTGTTATGTCAAGCGACTTGGGGCGACTTGAGGGCACACAAGTCGCCTCACAAGTCACGGCAGTGTGAATGGACTCTTATTGAAACATTAACTTAGAACAATATGCAAAAAAACACCACATCAAACCTGACAAGTGTTTTAATCCCTTACCACTCTATCCAAGAAAAAAAAAGTTTTACCTTTAGTTATACTTATAATTATATACTTATAATTAAGTACAGTACTGGAGTCATAATGCAGAATATGTAGAATTTATATGACCTTTGCATCTTTTTAAAGCTGAGTTACAGTTGTACTTTTCTTTTCTCCAATGTCTAGCAATGCTTCTGACTTGCATAAAGATTTCAATTTGAATAGCCTCTCTGTTGTCATCTCTGAAAAATCCACGTAAGCAATCCAGGTTTCCTATCTGACACCTCCTGCATTTCTGTCCTGAGCGCAGTGGTGTATTTAGGTTTGGTGCTTCCCTAGGCTTGACTAAACTTGTGCACCCCCTAGTTTAAATATGGCCCACCTCTTCCTGTAAAGGCCACACCCCTTCCTTTTTTTGGCCCGTCGTGTCAGCTGTAAACCACAGACCACAACCACAATCTATCAGTGCCCATCAGTGTAGCCTCATCAGTGCCCATCAGTGCAGCCTTATCAGTGCCCATCAGTGCAGCCTTATCAGTGCCCATCAGTGCAGCCTCATTACTGCCCATCAGCGTAGCCTCATCAGTGCAGCATATCAGTGCGGCCTCATCAGTGGCCATCAGTACAGCCCCATCAGTGGCCACCAGTGCAGCCTATCAGGGCCCATTAGTGCAGCCTATCAGTGCATCATATCAGTGGCCATCAGTGCAGCTCATCAGTGGCCATCAGTGCAGCTCATCAGTGGCCATCAGCGCAGCCTCACCAGTGGCCATCAGCACAGCCTCATCAGTGGCCATCAGCGCAGCTTCATCAGTGCCCATCATTGCAACATATCAGTGCCCATCTGGGCAGTATATTAGTACAGCCCCATCAGTGAAGCTTATAAGTGCTGTCTCGTGCCCATCAGTGCAGCCTCATAAATGCCCATCAATGCAGCATATCAGTGCTGCCTTATCAGTGCAACCTCATTAGTGCAGTTTATAAGTACCCACAAATGCTGCCTCATAAGTGGCAATCAGAGCAGCATATTAGTGCCCATTAGTGCAGCCTATCAGCGCCCATCAGTGCAGCATATCAGTGCTGCCTTATCATTGAAGACCCAGCAGTGTAGCTTATCAGTGCCACCTCATCAGTGGCCATCAGTGCAGCCTTATCAGTGCCCATTAGTACAGCCTTATGTTACTGAATTAGTAAGATTACTCCTTTCTTTTAAGATATTTGGACTTGTGTTTTCTGCCACTGATCAGGGCCAGACTGGCCTACCGGGATACCGGGAGATTTCCCGGTAGGCTGACTGCCCTGGGGCCGCTTTGAGAGCAGCAGCACTCAGAGGGCCCGCCCACCCGCAAGTTCCGGCCGTCCGCCCGCCCGCTCACAAGTTTCGGCCGCAAGTTCTGGCCCCGCCCACAAGTTCCGGCCGCCAGCCCGCCCGCAAGTTCCGGCCGCCAGCTCCGGCCGTCTGCCCGCTCACAAGTTACGGACGCCCGCCCGCCCACAAGTTCGTCCGCAAGTTCTGGCCCCGCCCACAAGTTCCGGCCGCCAGCCCGCCCGCAAGTTCCGGCCGCAAGTTCCGGCCGTCCGCCCGCTCACAAGTTCCGGCCGCCCGCCCTGCCTCCCTCCCGCCCACAAGTTCCGGCCACCAGCCGCCCGCAAGTTCCTTCTGGCCGTCCACAATTCACGGCCGCCCGCCCGCCCGCAAGTTCCGCCTCTGTGTGACTGGGGGAGTCCGAGTGACCAACATGATCTTCATGAGATCTGTAGCAATCCTCTTCAGACAGATGGGTAAGGGTTCAGTGGATGGACTTTTTGTTTCTATTTGTCTGGGTGGTTAATTTACCTGTTGGTGTGATGAATGCACAGCCACAGGCAAGCCTATCCACTTGCATCTCCATCTCATACACATTCACATTAAGCACTTAATAATGAAGATGTTTATTTTCCAGGATCTCTGCAGTGCATTAATGTCTTTAATGTCATTAATGTAAAGTAACCTTCCTAGCTGGGGGGGCGTTGCCTAGGGTGTCAAAAATCTTTCCACCAGCCCTGGTGGTACCCGTATAGTATATGGCTGCAGCTAGGCTAGGGAAGGCCAGTAGTGACGTAATGGCACTGGGTGGTGTCATTTTTATAGGAAGGCACTAATCTTGGTCGGGGTGGTGGCGCGCGCCTTTCTACACCAGGGGCGGGTAAGACTGGACCCCTCCACAGCCTCTGACATCTCCTGTACCGTGTCCGTACAGCCATCTCCTGTACCATGTCCGCACAGCCCCTGACATCTCCTGTACCATGTCCGCAAAACCATCTCCTGTACCATGTCCGCACAGCCATCTCCTGTACCATGTCCGCACAGCCATCTCCTGTACCATGTCCGCACAGCCATCTCCTGTACCATGTCCGCACAGCCATCTCCTGTACCATGTCTGCACAGCCATCTCCTGTACCATGTCCGCACAGCCATCTCCTGTACCATGTCCGCACAGCCCCTGACATCTCCTGTACCATGTCCGCACAGCCCCTGACATCTCCTGTACCATGTCCGCACATCCTCTGACATCTCCTGTACCATGTCCGCACATCCTCTGACATGTCCTGTACCATATCCGCACATCCTCTGACATGTCCTGTACCATGTCCGTACAGCCCCTGACATCTCCTGTACCATGTCCGCACAGCCCCTGACATCTCCTGTACCATGTCCGCACAGGCTCTGTCATCTCCTGTACCATGTCCGCACAGCCTCTGACATCTCCTGTACCATGTCCGCACATCCTCTGACATCTCCTGTACCATGTCCGCACATCCTCTGACATGTCCTGTACCATGTCCGCACAGCCTCTGACATGTCCTGTACCATGTCCGCACATCCTCTGACATCTCCTGTACCATGTCCGCACAGCCCCTGACATCTCCTGTACCATGTCCGCACAGCCTCTGACATCTGCTGTACCATGTCCGCACAGCCTCTGACATCTCCTTTACCATGTCCGCACATCCTCTGACATCTCCTGTACCATGTCCGCACATCCTCTGACATCTCCTGTACCATGTCTACAGCATCTAACATCTCCTGTACCATGTCTGCAACCTCTGACATCTCCTGTACCATGTCTGCAACCTCTGACATCTCCTGTACCATGTCTGCAACCTCTGACATCTCCTATACCACAGCCTATGACCATCTCTTGTCTTTTATCATGTCTGCAGTCTCTGAGGGGGAGTCTGGAGAGGAGTCAGTAGTGGGAGTGCCGCCGGGATGGGGGTCACGGGAGAAGTCAGATGTATGTGGACTGTGGAGAGAAGACTATAGGATAAACCCAGAGCCAACAAGCTGGAGCAAACTGACTGAGCCCTTCACGGTGCACCTGAGAGGAGGTCAGTGACAGCTCTCTCAGACCAGTCTGAGTAGGGGTCAGTGACGTAAGGGGGAAGTGAATACAGTAACGTAAGGGGGCACTGATATAAAGGCCCCCCTTATATCAGTAACCCCCCTTCTTTCTGTGGAAGGTGGTCTCTGGTCACATTTCCAGAGTTCCTTGGGTTCCCCTTTACATCAGAGTCTGCAGGATTCACCATTACACCCTATGTGATTTCATATCTGTCTTATCTACATATAATACACGCTTCACATGTGCTTTAAAATGCATGGTTTTCCCTTTTAGGAACAGGAAAATATTGACGCTTTGCTGTTGGGTCAGTATAATAATGCTATGGGGCTGGTATGAAATTATTTCCAGGGCTGGTTTTTATTCCCAGTCCGGCCCTGCCACTGATTATAATCATAGGATTATTTTACTTATTTGTATAATGACTAGGAAGTCCATAGTCATTATACAAATAAATAAAATAATCAGTGGCAGCAAAAACAAGTCCAAATATCTTATAAGATAGGAGTAATCTTACTAACCCAGTGACATATTACGATAGTGAATATGAGGTGAGCAGGTCCAAAATATAATTGCAATCATATACAATAAAAGTCTTAATTGTATATGATGCAAATCAATATGCTCGCTCAAGGACAAGGATGTTTAAAGAAATGAAATTATAATATAGACATGATGCCTGCCATACCTGGGGGCGGAGGAGGGTAGGCGGAGCATTAGGCTGCAGTGCCACACTTATTAGCATTAGCAGGCGTCGGGCCAGTTGTATTGTAAGTGTGGTCGGTGGCCTGCGGTCAGTTCGATTGTCCTCATCGACCGGTATTATCATACCAGCAGGTAGCAGTGTGACCGCTTTATGGGGGTGCCAGACTGATTTGCCTCCGGCCCAACTCACCACATAAGACTGGCACTATACTAAAAGTGTATCACAAGCCGGTGGGGACTCTTTTCATGCGGGAGCCAGAAGGAGGCAGCTTTTTTGCTGCCCCCCTGCAAAGTGCTGTGCTAGGCCTAGGCCTTGTCGGCCTAGGAAAAGATACAGCACTGCCTGAGCGACTCACTAAGGCTGGGTTTACTCTAGTGCGAATTGGATGTTGTTTTCTCCGCATACTATTTGCATGACAGGAGAGTGTGCCCAGCTCTCAATGGAGCCGGTTCACACATCTCTGTAGTGGCTGCGGGGTCCTGTGCATCTTTGGCTCAGTTTCAAGTCCTAAATCAGGCAAAAATTCAGGGTTGTGAGCTGCATCCAATTTGAGGTTAAGTTGCACCCTTCTATTTCTGTTACATCTTTGGCCTGCCTCCTAAGCTATTGGGTTTCCCACATTACCTAGAGAAAAAGCTTGGTGGCGGTGCTCAATCTGCCTGCAAGATTTGTGGGCATTTTTTTCCTCCAACATTCTTGATGGGCATTACCATCAGTGGATTGTGTGCAAAAACAGTCCTTTCGGGAATACTCCCTCTCCTATCGGGATTACTGACATGTGCACTGCTGGGAGAGGGAGCCAGGGTAGGGGGCATTCCCAGACTAACTGTTTTTGCTTACTGTCTGCTGAATACAACACCCACAACCATGCCCTGCAGAGGCCAGCAACTGAATGTAGAGATGACATCATTGAAGATTTTAAATAGGTATATTTTCTAAATGATACATTTTTGTTTAGACATTTATACAATCTTATAATAAATTTTAGCTTTAAAGTGGTAGTAATTTCTCTTTATTTATTTTTACCTACAGGTGTGCTTATAATCAAGCTTAACTGTAGGTAAAATGAATATCTCCTAAATGTGCACCGTTTAGGAGATATTCTAGTGAGCAGCAGCCGTTAACTTCACCGATGCATGTGCTCTGAAGGAACGGCATAGTCATGCCGCTCCTTCAGAACTGTTTGCCGTGCTCAAGACTCCTACGCACATGCATGGTAGTGACGCCATCGTGGCTTAGCCATCCAAGCCGTGGCAGCCCACGAACCCGAAAGGAAGACCGGGTGAAGATGGAGGCCTCTCCAGCGGTAACAGCATGCTGCTGGAGGGCTTAGTTTCAAGGTAATTATGTATTGCAATATGTATGAACTAAATATCCCTATTTTTATTGCAAAGTTTGCCGGAAAGGGTGTATAGCAGTGTGCAGAGGGTTCATCCATTATTTTTAGTGTTGACATGTGGTCACACCCCTTTAGCTCCTGGTGGATTATACGTATGTACAAGCTAATAGGATCCGAGCACAGGTATATCTTATTTCTGTTGTATTGCAGGTCAGTGGCCAGACCTAAACTATATAGCTCTTCCCCATTTTGTGTCTTTTTGCCCCAGGTTGGCCTTGTGTCCACAGTAGCATTTGCAGTGGCAGAGCAGAGTAGGACTGGCTAAAGAGGGATTACTTTGATGCAGTTGGCCAGCCTAAACATATATTGCAATATGTGTGAACTAAAAATCCCTGATTTTCATTGCATAGTTTGCTTGAAACAGGGACATGCAGTCAGGGGAGGCAGGTGAGGCAAAAAAAAAAAAAAAAAAACATTCAAGATTTGATGGTCGTAGCTCAGCGACCTGGGGTCACGGAGACCCCAAATTTGGGAGGTAGGAAGCTGAAGTCCTTCCACGCCACTGGTCAAAATTTGGGGCTCACCTATGTTTCCAGAGATATGGGGCTGCTTGCGCAGCCTGTCGGAAGCTGCAGACTGAGAGGATGAGCTCACAGTGCCTCTGGACTTCTTGTCAGAGGCACTGAGCTTAATGGACAGCTTGGAGCCTTGGACCAATGGTAAAGCACTATAGGTCCAAGCTGTCCAATAAAAATGCTGCAGTGGAGGCTCTCCTCTCACTGCAGTGTCATAGAAGTGGGCATGTGTCTAAAAGACAAATGTTCCCTTCCAGCCCAGCACTCTTAACTACAAAGAAATAACATGGGTTTCTGGGTATAGGGTTTACCCATAATCCCATATTTTTCTCACACAGTTAAGAGGGAGAATCTGCTGCTGCTGAAAGGGTACTTTTTTCAAATATAAATTTTTATTGAAGCAGGGAAGGTGGGACATCCAAAACCCAATATAAGCAAGTCAAATGAAATGTCAAACATGAGCATGGAAGAAAACATACTTGCAAAAATCAACAGTTTGGCAGTATTAGGCCCATCACTTCCACCACTCATTTTTAAAGAGGAAAAAGAAAAAGTGAGAGTAGGAAAGGAGATAAAGGAAAGAGCAAGGAAGAGGGGAAAGACGAGGAGTAAGAGAGAAGAAAAGAGGGGGAAAAAAAGGGGGGGGGGTGGAGGGGGACAGAAAATGTACTTTTTAATCAAGCAAAATAATATTTTATCATAGTATATGCTATAACATAATAATTTATTATTTATCTATTTACTGTGAAGTTACTGGTTGGAAGTTATAACTTCAAACTTTAGTAATTTGTCCATTAAGCCACCTGCTTGAGTACAGTTTTTGAAAATATAGTAAATTACCTTAAAAATTATGTGTATATTACTTACTTATGGTAATTAACCACTTGCCACCCAGGCCAATTCTGACACCTCTCTCCTACATGTAAAAATCATCATTATTTTTTTTTTGCTAGAAAATTACTCAGAACCCCCAAACATTATATATCATTTTTTAGTTGTAATGTTTCACTGTTTTACCGTTTGTTTTAAATTCTTCTGCTTTTCACCTTTTAGTAAATAACCCTGAACCCTTTATTGTTTACTGGTTTATTACTGAATATTACTGTTATATTTCTTGCTTCAGAAAATAAAAAGATGTGTTTTGTTTTTTCTACAATCTTTATTGTCATCTTTGCTAGTAATATTGTCTCCAGCATCAACAAAAAGGATGAGTGAAAAACATCTTAAAGGGACAGCGTTTGTAAATATTTTTGATAAATGAGTATAACTAGTAGAACTGCAATCGCCTACATAATTAGAATCGAATATGTAATTTGTGAATATGTAACCTGTGTGTATCTGGCTCTTATACTAGCCAGTGCCTCACCAGCCACTGACCTCACCACAGGTCCCTGGCTTGAAAGAATGTATAGCAGTGTGCAGAGGGTTCATCCAGTATCCAGTATCATTCAGATTATAAAGTCAAATTTACGTAAAACTAATCAGTCCATTAAAAATAATTTCCAATTCTGCATCAAACATGAGTTGAAATGGCAATTGATATGGATAGAAACAAGGTGTGTCCAAGAAGAAACCGTCATTAAAACCCATTCACACTGCCTCTTACCCCTCAATGTGGACCTCCACCAAGGAAGGTCAGACAAGCTTTTTCAGAATAATCCTGGACTGGTGTACCTGAAAATGAATCACCATGCTCTTCCTGTAAAATGCTCCTTGACTGCCCGCAGTATCCTTGTTACTCACAGAAAAGTGAGGAAGAATAGAAGGTGCATAACATAGTGTAGTATTTTGAGTAAAGTTTAATATCAAAAAGGTAATACACTCACTTGGTTTTAAGATCAAAATCAGCAATTTTACAAAGAAACCAATGTTTCTAACCAACAAAATAGCTGCCGTGTCCCAGTGTGCCATGACGTCACATGTCATGACTCCCCCTAAGCATTTCATCATTAATTATGTTGCCAGGGGCTTAGGATTAGTTATATGTGAATTGGACTTAATAATCTAATTTTCTGTTTTTAAGCACTCCACCTATATAATAAATTGTTTTCAATGTTGTTATTCCAGCATTTATGTACCAGCAGCTTTTTTATGTGTGATATTCAACCTAGCACAGCCTTGCATTGTGTACTATTACATTATGATATTGCCTTGCAGGACGAAACTTTTTTTTTTTCGATGAGTTCACTATCGCTTTAAGAGCCTTTAATTATGTGTATTTTCCCATTTAGAAGTGGCTGTATAAGCGCTACTGAGATTTTCTAGGCAGGTAGCCAAACCTGCAACAATTAACCTAGCCTACACTCCTTCAACCACTGGATATAGATAACTCAGGTATGGCCTTTGCCTGGGATCGACTTCTTCTGCAGAACAAAATTTGAAGTAGTAAGTGGTGTCCACAAGAGGTATTTCTATGCATATTGGCAGGGGTGCAGGAGGGGGAGGAAGAGGTGAGAACACAACTCACCCTCAACTCACAAAAGAGATATGAAACTGCAGGGCTGTGCATATAAGGCATGCATTGCATTATATATATTAGCTGCATAACCTATGTCTATAAGCTGAATGGTGATCACAAATCTATCAATACGATTATTACTCAATTACTGATGCAACCAATCAGATTGAATTGAATCAAAATCACAAACAAAAGGCCCCCTGTTCGATCGATTTTTATTGTGTTGTGTTAATCCGCCCTTGTGTAATTTTGTCAATAGCTTCTGATCAAAAGAGCACATATCTGCATGTGTACTGGAGGACCAATCATAATACAGATCAAATAAACTATCATATTTAATAGACCATTTATCACTGAGTGATTGTATTTTCAATTGCTCCATATTTTGATTGTAGCGCTACCCCTGCAGGAGCCGCTTGAATAATTGTGCCCGGGTCTCCCACTGATTAATCCAAAGCCAGTCACAGGGTATTTTCACACAACCAAGTGCACACACTCTTCCGCTCGTTGTCTCCAATAACCAGTCTAGGGGATGTTTTTTGTATTTTATTTAGAGAACTTGGATAGGAGAAAGGATTTAGTAGGATACTCCAAATTAACTATTCACAATTGAGGATAGCATCTTCAATAGAACTGTGTAGCAGACTGTCAGTAGAACAGGCTATACAGAATTAAGCAAGTCCCTTTGTAGTAGAAGAAATTTAGTGGATCTTGCTTCTTCAAGACACTAGCCAGTGTCCCCTTTAGCTTACACCCAGTATGTTGACTTATAACACCAAGAGGGGGATTTTAGCCACAACAGTCTCTACGATCCATTTAGGGGTTCTGTGCTGACAAGGCCCTGGTCGGTCGATCACTAGTCTGTGGACATCCTCCCTCAGTCAGCTTGCAAGGGAACCATGACTTTCTTCTTCAGTGTTTCAGGCCCTCAGGTCTCTCACCTGAGGCCGCATGGCTGCCTGTGCTAAGGAGAGGCCCGAAGCCTCCTCCCCTCCTGGACCTCTCTGTGTAGAGGAAGAAAAGTGTTTTTCAGATACACTGTAAATACAGTCACCCAGCATGCCTTGGGGCACATTTTTTTTTTTTTTTTTTTTTAAAGCCCGTAGCGTGTGCAACACACTCAAAAGACTCCACCCGGTGCATAAAAAAGTGCACACACACAAAGTGAGTAACACAAAAAAGCACAGGGTGTGCGACAACGTATGGTCTTCCCTCCGAAGAGGTAGGACCCGAAACCTCAATCCCCCGGGGCGCAAGACTCCTGACAGGGACAAAAGGTACTCATGGTCAGTCTGGCCGAAACCAGACCGACCCCGTTCTTCAGGGGGACTGCCGAAACAGCCCCCACCGAGTACTAAGTAGGGCTCCCCCGAAGGGAGACCCCATGGGAGAGGGCGAACTAAGCCAAAAGGCCATATCCACCCCCTCCCAAGACTTAAGGCAGGGCCGGAAGACCCACACACTCCAGTCTGTGCAAATAAAGAAAAAAGGTGAAAGTGCAGGTGACAAACTCCAAATAAAAGGACAGACAAAACATAAAAGTGGGGGAGGGGAAGTGGGGAAAGTGCGATGGTGCCATGTGAGGAACCAAGGCAGGCCTTCCAGCCGGAATAAAAAATTCCTCTGGTGCAAGCCAAAAGGCCTGTCCCAAGAGGCAGGTGTGAAAAAGGTGTGCATAGTGCAGTGACCAAGGTGCCAAAAGAACTCACAGCGAGCTGCCCCTCACCAGTGAGAAGTTAAGGCACCCCTGGGCTGCCACCCCAGGGGCACTTACACTACGGGCTTTTTCAATCTCAGCCCCCGGCCAGACCGAGTGTAGCCTAACCCCACCAGCAGACATCAGAACCTGGACAGCTTAGAGAGAGCTTACCTACCACTGGGGACAGGCCTTTTACAAGGCCAGATCAAAACCCAGGAGGAGAAAGCCCTCCCCTCGCCATCCCGTTCCTCAGCCCATTACATCCAGGAGCAGTTCCACCGGCCCCCTGAACCGGTTTTCCTGCCCCCTTCAAACTGGTTAGGCTAGTTCAACCCATTCGAATCAGAGGGCGGCGGGCCCCACATGCTTTCCCAGATGACCTACTTCCCATACCTCAATACTCAGAGCGCTCCGGGTTTCGGTCATACTGGTACTAGTGCCTTGGGGCACATCTTATTCTCACTAGCCAGGGCTGTATAAACATCCCATGCTCTGATCTGCCAGGTTTCCAACTACTATCCAGTATACTCCATTGCTACTGGGTCAGTGTGAAAAATCAAGACACCATGAGCAGCACCAGAGCACACTGAGCAGACCTCACAATCACAGCTCTCTGTTAAGCAGACAGCATATTTATTTGCCTAGCCGTCTCCCTGTTAAGCAGAGAAACCAAAAACTATATACACTCACTCTAGTACCTAATTAGGAGGGCGCTACATCATTGATGATGAATCATCTGTCCTTGTTCTCGTACCTGGATACATCACAAACCACTACATGATTTGCAACCCCTACAAGATCATTATCCAAATAAATGTCATTTTCTTGTAAATGCATGTTCTATTGTCATATCTTTTTATTACCTCAGTTTATTTAACTAAGAGGCTTATTCATTTTGCTAAATTATTGGCATACATTTCTAAAATGATCATGTAACTAATCAAGCATACCTTTTTACAGATGCAGATGCATTGAGCATTAAATACATAGTGATGTGATTTTGATTAGTATTTTGATCAAATAAATTGATTTTAAATGGGGATGTGGCCAGCACAGGCATGTAAACGGTCGCACTTCATGAGTTTCTGGACCTCTTTGTAGTAGAGAGGGCTCACCATAAACCTTTAGGGTCCTTCCCTCCTGGAAACCAACCTCGGTCCATGTTGGCCCGTATGCTAAACTACAGGGACGGAGAAATCTTCTTGTGGCTGGCTAGAGAAAAAGCTAACATCCAATTAAATAGGGTGGGGGTCTCGTTTTCCCCGGACTTTTTAGCTGAGGTCCAGCGTAAATGGGCAAAGTTTCAGGATGTGAAGAAATGTCTGATGCACCTCCAAATATCCTACGCTATGCTGTACCCTGCTAGGTTGAGAGTCACAGCCAGGGGTCAAACCCACTTCTTTGATTCTGCATTTGATGCGGCTTCATGGCTGGACCACAACAAACAAAGCCTGCAAAATCGTGGCGCTGAAGTGGACGAGGGCTGATCTCTTCCTACATGCTCCAAGATGAGCTTGTCCATCTTCAATGGACGCCTGCTTTCTACTCTCTATGTTGCGGGAGGGTCGATTACTAGTTCTGAAAATGCAAGCTAGGAAAATATCCACAAACGGGAAAACGTTTTTTTCTACTTATAGGTTATGAGGGGCGGGCTGCCTCTGAGAAGAAAAGTTCAACATGTTTGACTCAGTTTGTCATGTTGACACAACCAATTATGGCGATCTTGTTTTGGTCAGCCATGTTCAATTATTTTTCTTTTGTCATGCCTTTTACCATTAGTCATGGACATTATTTGGCTTATGATAACTTTCAGGCTCCACTTTACCCCTTTTTTTTGTCCAGTGAATATTCTTTCATAGCATTCACACCAGTCTCTGGGTGACATTTGCTATGTTGATGTATTCCCAGGTGACTCCCTGGGGCACATATTACCCACGAGCAACCCGTATAGCTATTTCAGGGCCCGGGACTTCGGTTCTGGACTGGATACCAGGAATCCCTCTGACTTTATGATAATACTCTCATTGTATTATGGCTAATGTGCCTTTGATATCTTGATGTATTCCCAGGTGACTCCCTGGGGCACATAGTACCCACGAGCAACCCGTATAGCTATTTGAGGGCCCAGGACTTTGGTTCTGGACTGGATATCAGGAATCCCTCTGACTATATGATAGTACTCTCATTGTATTATGGCTAATGTGATTTTGATATCTTGGAATGTCTGGGGCCTGCACAATCCTCTGAAAAGAACAATGATCTCTACATGTATAAGATGATTCCAACTTGCTGTAGTCTGCTTCCAGGAGACCCACCCTATGCCAGAATCTGTTTCATGCCTAACTATTCATTGCTCCTGAAGAGCTATCATTCTAAACATTCTGCATACACCCGCGGGGTCAGTGTCCTGATACATAGGAACCTGGCCTTTCAGGGGTTAGGCTGTAAGGTGGATACACTTGGTCAATTAGTTTTTTTATACTGTAAAATATATACTATTACTATCATGTTAGCCTTTATGTACATACCACCTCCTTTCTCTAGGGAGGTGGTGAGGGAGCTTCTGTCATACCTGGCTGATAAATCGGACACCCCATTGCTAATTATGGGGGATTTTAGTTGTTGTATTGATCCCCAAAAGGATAGGCATCCACCGGTGCCACGGTCTAAAGGGGGCAGAGCTACAGTCTTAGGTAAAATTATTTTAGAGGTGGGTTGGATGGATGTTTGGAGGTTCTAGCATCCCCTGGACAAACAATTTTCATGTTTCTCCAAATCTCATGGGTCTTTGTCTAGGATAGACCTTTGTATCAGTAATACGTCTGGTACCTCCCTGATCTCCCGTCTGGAGTATCTTCCTCGCAGTGTGTCTGATCATTCACACCTGGTGGCTTGGCTACAAGCTCAGTCTCTTTCATCACTCTCTAGGGCACCTTGGAAATTAAATGCCTTCTGGCTGCAGTTATTCCCCTCCCATGGCAATATATTTGCTAAAATACAAAATTTTTTAATTGCCAATCCTCTGGCTGGGGGGAATTGGTATGCTGGGAAGCTTTTAAGGCCTACCTTAGGGAAATATTTATAGCGTAAATTAATGCCATTAAGAAGTCCTCCTCTGTATTTGTGTTGCAGGTCAAAAGCCAGGTGTGACAGTTGGAGCTACAATATCTTTTAACCTTACTTCATTCCGTGCAGGAGGCGTGGCTGTTGGCCCAAGATTCTCTAGACCAGCTGTGATCCTCTGCAGCGGTAAGTATACTTTTTTTTTCTCGAATGACGTTTTATGAGGAGGGAGAGAAAACGGGCCGTATGCTGGCTAGAATAGCAAAGTCACATCAATCTTCTCCCGCTATAGGAGCACTCCAAGCATCTGATGGCCACATAGTTAATCAGCCAGAACTCATTACCAATGAGCTGACTCTGTACTATTCATCCCTATATCAATCGTGTAGTAATTATTCCTTAGGGGAACTGCATGACTACTTACACACAGTGCAGCTCCCTACGTTGACTCGGGAGCAGAGGTTGAAACTAGATTCCCCATTGACTTTAGACGAGGTGCAGAGGGTGGCTGCTTCCTTTCCTGTGTCCAAGGCCCCTGGGGACGATGGTATTCCAGTGGAGGGATATCTTAGATATGGGGAAATTATAATGCCGAACCTCCTGAAGGTTCTTAATGTTGCCTGTGATGTCCACTGTCTTCCTGAATCAATGTCGCGGGCTAACATCATTTTGCTTCTGAAACCAGGTAAGGACCCATTGGATCTGGGGTCCTACAGACTGATTTCATTGTTGTAGAGCGATGTAAAAATTCTAGCTAAGATACTTGCCTTATGCCTGAATAAAGTAATTCTCTCTTTTATACATCATGATCCAAGCAAGCTTTATGCCCCACAAGTCTACAGCCCTAAACTTACGGAGGTTATTCCTTAATATGCAAATGACGGCTGACAATATGGGTCACAGAGCGCTACTATCTCTCGAAGCAAATAAAGGTGTCAGTTACCTTGGTGGAGGCCGAAGTGCTGAGAGGGCTTCCCTTGCAGCTTGGTGCGGATCAACCCTGGAGGTGAGACAGGAGATGACACGTCCCAAGGAGCACAGGATGCGGGTGAAGTCCGGATGGATGGTTTGGTGTGGACACCCAGGACCGCTTCCAGAAGATCTAGAGATCCTCAAAGTAAAGAGACAAAGGTTAAATGCCAGGCCGAGGGTCATACACAGTTAAATCAGTCCGAGGGAATGGAGGTAACAGAGGGGCAAGACCAGAGAGAGTCCGTGGAATCCAAGCCAAGGTCGGTACACAGAAGATCCAGCAGAAGGGTTACAGAGCAAAGAGTGGTCAGGCAAGCCGAGGTCGATCACGGGAGAAGGTGCAGACAAGTCAGAGGAGTAAGCCGGGTCAAAGCAGGAACACAGATAAGCGGACGGGTCACAGGTACAGGAGCTGATGGTAAACCAGCACCGGAGCACAGCGGAGAAGTGTCTTATATAGGGCCGGGATGGGCGTGATGACGCACACGCTCTGCGCCGGCACGCCTACGTGCACGCGCCGGCGCGCTCCCACGCATGCGCACCTGCCTCCGACATCGTTGTTATTGCTAAATGGTGCTTTCTTTCCTGACAAAAGGGTTTGACTATATTGAAAGGCAGTACTTGTGGGCTACGCTAACTACATTTGCGATTGGTGAAAGGTTTATTACTTGGGTACCACTGTTTTATCCCTAAGGCTGCTATTAGATGTGCAGATATGGTCTCCCCCACTTTTACATTTGGGCGGAAAACTAGACAGGGGTGCCCCCTATCTCCAGTGCTGTTTGCAGTTACTATCTGCTGGCTGCCTTGATCTGTGCCAATCCATTGATAACAGGGTTTCGCCATGGGGATCTCCATGAGAAGATCACACTTTATGCGTACGATATGTTGCTCTATTTGGGTGATACTACCTCTTCTCTGGAGGCTGCCATGGACACAATTTCTCGGGCCTGACTATAAACTGGACAAAATCCGCGCTATTGTTGCTGGATGGTGGATCGGGGCAGTTGGTCTCAGGGACTTGCCCTATTCCCACTATATCCTCATTTAAATATTTGGGGGTTAACATTACTTCTTGCTTACTGGATTACTATTGCCTAAACATACACCCACTATTTTTCAGATTTAGAGAAAGAGTGAACACTTGGAGTAAACCACGGCTTTCGGTGGCAGGCCGAACAAATTTATTTAAAATGAACTTGATGCCCCAATTACTCTACATTCTGCATAATTTGACTGTAATGGTTCCCCTTGAAAACTTTTAGAATAGTTAACACTATTTTTAGATCCCTGATTTGGAATAATCTGCCCCCTAGAATTAAGCTGGAGCAATTACAAAACCCTAAAGACGAGGGTGGTTTGGCTCTACCTAACCCCTGCATATATTAGGTTGTGGCACAGTTGCAACACCTTGTGGGGATGTTTCCGGGGTCGGCATCCATACCCTCTAAACCACTATCGTCAGTGGCCCACACAATGCTTAGTGGTGTAGGGGCAAATTAGATCCCAGAGGGGTTGTGAGCGGGACTTTTCGCTATACCACATAAGACTTTTCCTGCTTATAGACTTCTTCATAAAAACTAGGGGCAAGTCAAAGCAGCTTCAGCAGGTTGAAGGATTAATAGCATGTAGCCCAATTTGGGGTAATAGATCTTATATGGAATTATCTAAATTGACCCAGGGGTACAGATGGAGGGCCTTTTATGGTGACCCATTTAGCTCACATTTTTCAAAATGGGAGTCTCCTCCCTTTCTCAATATTCAAGGAGAAATCTGCACTTCCCTCCTATATGCAGTTTTTTTTTACATTCAATTGCAACATGCTGTTAGAGCCCCGGGTGTGGGGACTCTATGGATTTTATCACCAGCGCCAATTTTCATAAAATTTCTTCAGTTAATCACGCTAAGGGTCTTTTTTCTCATTGCTACGGTATGCTTTTAAGTAATCACCTGGATAGATATCCCTCCAAGGCCCGAGAGAAATCGGAGAGCGACCTGGGTCAGTTGCCAGGGGACCAGTGGGATGAGGTGCTGCAGGCTGTAGTAACTATCTCACTGATTTCCTTCCAAAGAGTATCTCAGCTGTATATAACTCTGCAATCTCATTACACTCTACCAAGCTCCATCCTGGCTGATCCCCTATGTTGTAAATGTAAGAAAGACAGGGGTGACCTTATACACGTCTTTTGGAGGTGTCCCAAGTTACACCGATACTGGAGGACTGTCCTGGATACTCTTTATAGGGTATTTCAGACTATTAGGTATTCTTAATACCAGGCGAGCCCATGAGGGTGGCATTTAATCGTGCTCTCTTCCAGGCCTGGAAGTTACTTCTGCTGCTTTGGAAATCACCTGAGCCCCCTTCTTACCAACTTTGGGTGTCGCATATGGGACATACCCTTATCTTTGAAAAATATGTTTATCAACATAGGGGCTGTGCGGGAAAATTTAAGAGGTTATGGGCGCCATGGTTGGATATCCTCAGGCTCAGTCCCCGTGAACTCGTACAGTTACGGCTACTGCAATGTCCTGGTTGACCAGTTTCCAACAAGACGGGTTGTAGTGGTGGTGTGTATGCTACTGTTTATATTTGTACTTTTAACATGCTTATAAGTGAATATCCATGTGCATATAATAGACTTATATACATTGTTATTGTATGCCTTTCTTTATGTGTTCGGCTGATGGTATATGCTTTGCTGTTGTTGAAAGCAATTTCATGATGTTTGATTGTATCTGTTTAATTGCAATTAAAAAAAAAAACCTGTTTGATTTAAAAAAAAAAAAAAAGTAATTTTAAATAGGGTAGGGTTTGACCACTGTTGGTAATGAATTTTAATCTCCAGACTGCATGGTTTAATGCACCCCTACCAGGTAGCTCCACATTGATTCTCAATTTATTCTTTTGGGGACCTAGTCAATGGGCAGTTGACAATGGCAGTGGAAACTCTCTGCTTAGTTATTTATGGAAAAATATTAGGAACCTTTGCAGTGTGTGGTTGGTTCCTCCAGTCCAGGGTGGTTGCTGAGCCCTTTGATAATGCAGCAAGAGATCAAATTATATCTAGAGCACCCAAAATGAAGCATGCAGATTTATCTGGAGTTGCTCTCAGGAAAGGAATAACCTAATTTGCAAAGATCCATCTATCTCAATCCAAATAAGAGATAAAGAATGCTAATTTAACCTGACTTTTACAAAACTGTGAATTTATATTTGATGTGTTTTCTACTTTATGATGTCCCATGTCACCTCAACATACATACATGTTTTAAATATCAAGTTTTGTTGTAGTAAAAACTTTTTTTTTGGTGAGCTCAGGCCTATCCTCAGTATGAAAATGAGCTCCTGATTGCAAACTGGATGACCAGGATAATTAGTTGTTTACATATGAGTAATGGCTTCTCTTTGGGTAGATGAAGAAAGGGAGATCTGTAGTTTCCACCAGCCCCAGTACATGATAAATACGATAAGTGCACCAGAAGATTCATCTCTGTAGGGAACCAAAATATGCCATTTATTTTTGCATGTCTCGCACTTGCCTACTGTAAAGCCCCGTACACACGTACCGTCATACAAACGTTCGTCTTTTCTCCCCGGGATGTCGATGTCTGTTGAAAAGTGCAAAGACAGCACAAGAATTTTGTCCGCCGACTTCAGCTGACTGCAGAAGTGATGTCATGTAATGGTTAACTTTCCCTGTGTTTTTTCTTTTCTGAGCATGCCCAGTCTTGCAAATCTGCGGTCTGTCGGCTGATTTCTGTACTGACAGGCGAACAATCGTCCGTTCTGGTGTCGGCATACAAAAATTTTTATGTTTGCAAGAAAGACTCTTGTCCGCAGAATGTGCACAGACAGCTGTCGGAGGCACCATACTAACAAGCGTACAATCGGCAGATCTTTCGTCCGCCGACGTTTGTATGACGACGATCGGTACGTGTGTACGGGCCTTTACAGGTACAATGTTTGGGAGTGGGTCCAACTAAGGCAAAATTTGGAGATGAGATTTACAGTTTTTAAGTGCCCAGTTTTCCAAAAGTATTACATCTCTGCATTTCAAATTGAGTAAAAAGTAAAAAAACTAATTTTAAATAAAATTATAAGGGTATATTATGTATTTTTATTAAAATAGCATTTGCCAGGGCTTTTTTTTATCATAGAATAGGTGTAGGAACTCTCCCTTCTGAGTCGCTTCTTGTCTCCACCCCTACCCTCCTCTGAGCACTGTCCCTTGGTTCCACCCCATACCCCATACCCCAGAGAATACAGGCAAGTATCATATGCAAAGTAATTTGTATGGAATTTGTTAATGACAACAAGCAATAAAATAAACCCACAGTAACAATAGACCCACCTAGGAAACAATAAACCCCCTCAGAAACAATAAACCCCTGCAACAAAATACCACCCCAGCAACAATAGACCTCAAGCAGAAACACCAGATTTTAGAGCAGCCAGCATCAATAGACTTCTCTCTTAACAGTAGAACTCTTCTGGCAACAGTTAATACTTAAGCAACATAAGCCCTCCAAGCAACAATGTATCCCTTACCAGCAACATTAGACCACCATGCAAAAATAAATCTCCTCCAGCAACAATAGATGGCCCAACAGCAAGCCTAAATAGACACTCCAGCACACCCCAGCACCCTTTTCCATTACCTACATTCAGTTCTGGAGGTGCCGGAATGGCATTCCCCCCGCATTCCAGCTGAAAAAATCCCTAGTACTTGCCTATCTGGATTCCTGGACACACTCAGGGAAGATACGTTTTTTTTGCTTTTCTCCCGCATCAGCTCAGAGAGGCCACACCTGATGAGGCAGAGGTAACTAGCCAAATGATCTGTAACCAGTTGCAAAGCCCTCCACTATCAGAACCGGTGTGCAGACA
This sequence comes from Pelophylax lessonae, assembly GCF_965119305.1. NCBI lineage: Eukaryota > Metazoa > Chordata > Amphibia > Anura > Ranidae > Pelophylax > Pelophylax lessonae. Next base: position 407,787,413 of record NC_138768.1, on the reverse strand, counting down.
GTTGCACCCAAGCCTAAAAAGAACACAGCTTCTCCAGAGGACCAAGCAAATAGAGTACAGCATTTCCAGTGGGTTGGTGCTTTGTCTTTGGATCCCTTCAGCTGCTCATCTGTGTTACCAGAACAATTTTGGACTTCACTGTGAGCAATGCTGTCTATAATGTCAATTACAAAACGCTGTGTTTTTCACTGTTTTACTTAAGTAGTTATTCTAAGCTAGACTCTGTTGTTATAGAATCTAACAGAGGCTATGCGGTGCAGTCACGCTACCCTGACTGAGCCACTTAGACATTGCTGTGAAGTCCATGTTTATGAAGCTTTCATAACCTGTTTTGTAATATTCTGCATGCTCTTCACTATTCTGATCCTGTTTTGCATTATTGATTCTAACTTTGCACCTGCTTAGATACCTGCAAATTACAGTTAAGGCCAGTACACACTTGACGAGAATCGGACGAAATATCCTCCTATCTTTCTCTCTCATACTCAGCGGTCATAACCGTTTTTAGTTGACAGTGCATAATGTTCACGAAATTTCTCGTACGATTTTTTTTTTTTTTCGGGAGATTTGTTCCTAGACTTCCGGGTCATCAGCAACTTCAGATCATGCGCGGTCTTTCGTATCTTATTTTTCGTGGACGTACTGCATACACATTAAACGAAAATTGGTCGTGCTGGGGACAGACGATAACAATTTTGGTGTTTGTCCCTCCGTTTTTTTTTTTTCGTTGAAAATGTCGGCATAGGCTGCTGAAAGTTGTGTACACACTAGCCGAAAATCGTACGATTTTACCTCGGGCGGGAATTTTCGGCAGATTTTCTACTAGTGTGTACCCCACTTTACTCTCTGTCTGATCTTTCAGTCGAATACCCATTCCGTTACACAATCACAATAAGCTGTTGAGCTCTTTGGACTTGTCAAGTACGTCCTGAGCTTAAGAGATTAAAACAAGCTCAACAACAACCTCTTCCAGGTTGCTGCATCTAACTCTTGGCATTTCTGCAAAAATGATCTCAGGGCCACTTGATCACTCCACTGTTCCTCCTGGGATCTCCCACTCCTCCTGGGAGCCCAAGACCACAACATATATTGTCAGAATGGTAAGCAGTAGGAGATCAGGAAGCATCCATTCCTCAATCTCCTCTGATAAATGTGAACATAGAAGCATTCAGCTCTGTTCACAGTTGCCAAAATTCTAGCTGAAAAGCTGGGTAAACAGCAAATCAAGCTCAGTCTGTACTTGATCTGCTGGAGCAGAAGGTAGGGCAGAAATTAGGGGTCTTACAGACCCCTGATGTCTCCAAAACTAGTACCTCTCACCTGCCCAATGCTATTATATAGGGGGCTTACTGGCCCCCTTGTGATAGCAATATATTTAGATAAAAATATGTTTTAAAAAGTGTTAAAAGAAGTAAAATGTAATAAAATTACAAAAAGATTTGAAGCACCGCCGTTACCCTGCATACACACATACAAGTGCAAACGTACACATAGGGTGCACACATGTATTTAAACCTTGTTCACTCTAAAATGATGAGCTGCAAAGACATTAAAAGTGTCACCTATTGATAATTTTGTGTACTGTTATTTTCACCATTTCACAGAGCACACAGTTTTGAGGCTTGACATGTTTGGTATCTATATATTCAACATAACCTCATCTTTTATTTTGTTAAAAAAAATAAAATGGGAATACATTGTATTTATATCCACTAAAATGTATTTTAGTGTATTTTTTCCTGAAAAAATAGATTTCATGAACAATAATTTTACCACCAAAAATGCACATTTTAATGTGTGTGATTAAAATGCTCCAGAGGGGAAGTGGTTAAAATAACTCCTTTCAGCAGTTCAAACAAAGCATATCCTATGTTAAAGATGTAAGAGGATTCTATTGATTTTATGCAATGTCACCTCTAAATGTGTTTCTAGGAACATATTGACAGTAGAGACACTTATTTGTTTTGACAACACAGTACTGAGCCTGCACAACCCCTACCTATGATGATCAAATAGCATCTAAAATGAAAAATAAAAAGAGAATGACAAATCATGATCTGCACAAGCAAGTGTGTCTGATGATTGCAATAGTCATTATTAATTTTAATAATAGAGCCAGGATGAGCTTGAGTCATTTTAGTAGTTAAGGCAAGAGCTGATAAGCAGTATTTAGGTTATGACTGGGCTGCTGCTACAAGCTGGAAGCCTATCATTTCTATTTGACAACAATCTAAATATAATTCTGTTCTCAAAACCAGAAACTCTGCATCAGGTCCCTACTTTAACCACTCGAAGACCCAGCCTTTTCTGTATTTTTTGCTAGAAAATGACTAATAACCCCCAAACATTTTATATATATATATATATTTTAGCAGAGACCCTAGGGAATAAAATGGCGATCGTTGCAATTTTTTATAACACATGGTACATACGCAGCAGTTTTTTAAATGCAATTATTTGGGAAAAAATATATATTTTAATGAATTAAAAAAACAAAACACAATATATACTTTTTTGTGTAATATGAAAGATGATGTTACGCTGAGTAAATAGATACCTAACATATCACACGTTAAAATTGTGCACGCACGTGGAATGTCAACAAAGTATGGTATATAAAAATCTCCATAGCAGATGCTTTACAAGTTACCTGTTTAGAGTTACAAAGGAGGTTTAGCTCTAGAATTAATGCTCTTGCTCTAACGTTCGCGGCGATAACCACATGTGCGGTGCGAACCCCGTTTATATATGCGTGCGCGGCTTACGTATGCTTTCGCTTGTGTGCGAGCATGGAGGGATGGGGGCGCTTTACTTTTGTTTTTCTTATTTATTTTATTTTTTATTTTTACAATATTCCTTTTATTTATTTATTTTTTTGATCACTTTTGTTCTTATTACAAGGAGTGTAAACATCTCTTGTAATAGAAATAAGGATGACAGGTCCTCTTTATGGAGAGATCTTGGGGCACAAAGACTCCAAATCTCTTCTTTACTTTTAAAAGCAAAAAAGCATTTTTTTTAATCCTTTATATTGTTTACGTTCACCCTGGACCAGAAGTGGCATCATGACCTCACTCCAGTCCTCCAAGGCTATAGAGGTGATCAAACACAATCTAGTCTTTTATCGCCTCTGGGACCAGCCGGCCGCACCGTAAGGTTCGTTTCTCGGACGAGCCAGTGGAAATGGTGAGCCGGAGAGATACCTTTGAGAAGAAAGCCAGCCACCGGCTAAATAAAAACAATAGGGGGGGTTATGGCTTAAATCTGCAGCCATATTCCCTGTAAACCACTTGCAAACTGCAATTTATATACACATATTGCGGTCGGCCAGTGGTTAAAATACCTCTTCACTGAGTACTGGTACTGTTAATGGTATGATTGAAAGTCTATCCTCACCAGCCAGCATATCCTGTACAAAATAAACTAATACCACACTCTATTAGAGAAAAGTCATATCCATCCATCGAGCTTCTCCCTCTAGGGCAGGGATCCTCAAACTATGGCCCTCCAGCTGTTGTGGAACTACACATCCCTTGAGGCATTGTAAAACTCTGACATTCACACACATGACCAGGCATGATGGGATTTGAAGTTCCTGAACAACTGGAGGGCCATAGCTTGAAGACCCCTGCTCTAGGGTGTCTCTCCACAATAGGGCCTAATCGTAGAGGTGGATGTGGCTTTTATCTTTAATACATTTAAATATGAAGTTCTCTTGGAGCATGATATGAATTTCTTTTCAATAAATGGAATTCTGCTCTTTTAAAAGTGTTATTGTATAAAAGCCCACGTCTTTACACATCAAACTGAAAGCAAAACCCTCACAACAACACAATCTGCCTCTTAATAATCCTTCACAGCAAAATACAAGTGGACTAAAAGGAACCAGGCTCAAATAATCTTAATTTCTTTATCGTACAGTATAGGACACTGGTTTTCATTATAATGGATGGGTTATTTGCTGCCACCTTCAAGTGACTGGACACTGGAAAATCCACATAACCCCCCCACCAAGTGATCTTCAGCGTTTTTGCTTGTGTCTGATTCTGGCTCATTCTTCTTTATCTGCTGGCATGTCTTGGTTTCGACATCAGTATCACGTACCTGGAAGCAGAGCCTAAAATGATGAGGAAGGCCTCTCTTACACCTCTGGTAGTGTAAACAGAACGCACGGGAGTGCAGAATGGCATGAGTGCCTGTAGGCCCTGCCAGTAGCAGATCAGGTATCCACGCCAGGCAGAAGATGTTGTCAGGAGTCCTCATTGAAGCAGGCGGGCTGGTAGACAGCTGGTGGATAGCACACCGCAGCAGGCTGACACTGGCGAGCGCAGGCAGGTGAGGCATGCACTGGTTGCAGACTGTAGAACAGCAGGCATAGCTGGATGTGTTGGGAAGCAGAGTCAGGCAAGATGGGTCATATACTGGCAGTATGGATCAGGGAAAGAGGAGCAGGAAAGAGCGTGGTCTGTGTACAAGCTGGGTAAGGAACCAATCGGTGGAAGAGAAGAAAATGAAGCGAACGTCAAGGACAAGCCTGGGTTGGTGCAGGGTGAGTTCAGGGAGTGTTTAGACAGGCTGGGTGAGCAACTGGAATCAGGATAAGAATATCAGGATCACAGGATACAGGGAAATTTGAAAGACGCAGCAGCACTGAACCTGAGCACTTCCCGAGTTTAAATAGCCTATTTGGCATGTGTGCACAAGTATGCGCATGTGCATACACATTACCCAGTGCCAAATTCTTGCAAACACGAAGGGGAACATGTTTTATCCTGTGCACAGAAGTGTGTCCAGAGGAGTCATCTTGAATATTGCCAAGCCTTTCCATACTATCAGGTTTTTGTTAAACAACTTTGCAAGGCCACTACTTGGCCTTCTGTGCATACCTTTGTTAATTTTTACCGATTATGTTTAGAATTCAGCCTGGTGCAGGCAATTTAACCTTGGCCTTATTAGGCTTTGGGGGTTTTCTTGAGAGCCTGTTGGCTATATAGTTTTTGTTGCCTATTAGTTGCCCTCCCGTCAATTACTGCTTTGAGTCTTCCCATCTGTTATGATGAAAACCCTGCCCTGTACTGTACAAGAAAGAAAATTCGATTTTCTAGGTACCTGTAAAATCTTTTTTTTTTTTGGAGTACAATACAAGACACAGGGCCCTCCCCTGTGCCTTTGGTTCTTCATTGCTTGCTACAAAACTGAGGATCACATGGTGGGAAGGGTTATACTGTTATGCCGCAAACTTGTATCCTGTACTGCACTCCAGGAAAAGGATCATACAGGTACCTAAAACATCCAATCTTTCAGTTACTTATTGTGTAGTATTCACTTGGCTGGAATCTAAAAACACATTGCTAGATGCACTATAACATTTTCACTCCACCTCTTTCATACATAGCTGTGCACTGAGCATAGAGTAAACAATCATATACTGTAAATCATATAGAGCAGTGGTTCTTAACCTGGGTTCGATCGAACCCCAGGGGTTCGGTGAGTCAATCTCGCGGGTTCGGCGGGGGTCAAGACACACACCCAACTCATATGATTCATTATTCTGTTTTTGGTGAAAATCATGTTTTAATGGTTTTGTTCTTTGTTCTTAATGGTTTTGTTCTTTAATGGTTTTGTTCATCTTGTGCACCTATGTATAAATATATACCTATGTTTTGAATTTGAAAAAATCATATTTTATTTTTCCAATTAAGGGTTCGGTGAATGCGCATATGAAACTGGTGGGGTTCAGTACCTCCAACAAGGTTCAGAACCACTGATATAGAGAATTTTACAATGTTATTACTTAAAGTAGAACTATAGAAAAACAATTTTTTTTCATTTTGGATAGAGTAAGGGAGGTTTATAACCACAGTCACATCTTTTTTTTCGTCATCTGTATCCCATTGCGAAGAGTTTTCTTAATTTTCTATCCCATAGCCAAACAGGAAGTGAGAATAAATCCCTGCAAATTGGGGGAATTCCTTGGGGACTCCCAGGTCACCAGAACTAGTGTCCCCATTGGAAGATTTCCTCTCTATTACTTTTCTGAGGACAACTCAAAATTTGGGGTGATGATAATAGAAAACAGGACAAATGGAGAGGGAGAATCTCCTTAACAGGGGACCAGACAGCAATAAAAGCTGCCAGGTGCTCTAATCCATTTCCACCCTGCCCAAAACTAAAAAATAAAAAAGTTTTCCCTTTAGTTATACTTTAAGGATTTCCAAAAGCACAGCTAACCTACCTGAAAAAAAAAAAAAAAAAGGAAAGTTCAATACTGCCTGTTGAGTCAGCGGCCCACTCAGATCACAACAAGCAATTATTATGGTGTAAACCTGTTCAAATGTTACATAATTTCGTTCAAAATACAGTGCAATGCATTACAAAACATCTCAAATATTTACAGTGATACATTATTTAAACATCATATTCACATGGTGTAAGTGTGTAATATTCACATTACAGTGTCACAGCCAAATCATGCATCCCCAGGAAATTCTGCGAAGGGGTTCCTTGTGAAATCACTGCACATATCAAAGTCACACTGCTGCAACCACTGGATAAATAAATTATTTGGTTTTAATGTAAGAGTTTTGCGTTGGTAACTTAAGGCCTATAGAGATTTTGTACCTTATTTGCATGGACAATTAAAAATATGTGAACCCCTTGGAAAGCTGAAAAGTACATGAACCCCCTTGGAATTAACTATTTTTTTGCAGTCATTTGTCAAAAAATGTGATCTGATCCTCATCTAAGTGACAATATTAGACAAACACTATGTGCTTAAGCTGATAACATGCAAACAATTCAAATGTCTTGAGTCTTTATTGAATACACAACATTCACAGGGCTGGAAGAAAAAGTAAAGCAACCCCTTGTAGTTAATAGCTGGTTAAACCTTCTTTGACAGCAATGACTTCAAGCAAGCACTTTCATTAGCTCTGGAACAGACCTGCACAATGTTCAGGAGGGATTTTTTACCATTCCTCTTTACAAAACTGCTTCAGCTCAGACACATTTGTAGGATGTCTGGTGTGAGCGGTTCTCCTGAGGTCATTCCATAGCATCTCTATGGGGTTAAGGTCTGGCCTCGGACTGGGCCATTCCAAAAGATGCATTTTCTTTTTACGAAGCCACTCTATGGTGATTTACTTCAATGTCTAGGGTTATTGTGCTGCTGCCTCACCCAACTCCTACTAAGCTCCAGCTGGCAGACAGCAAAGCAAGCCCAAACCGTAATGTTCCCTCCACCACACTTCACCATTGGGATGATGTTTTGATATTGGTAGCTGTGAACTTTTTTGCACCATACATAGTTCTGATTTTTCTTTCCTGAACAATTCAACTTGTCTTTCACCAGTCCACAAAACATTTTCCCAGTAGTGTTGCAGTTTGTCAAGGTGCTCTTTTGCACACTTCAGATGCGCAGCAATGTTTTTGTTTTTGGAGAGCAGTGGCTTCATCTATGATGTTCTGCCTTTCTGTTCAAAGACTTATATATGGTAGACTCAAGAATGTTTGCCAGCTCCAGTAATGTCTTTAACCTTTAGCTGTTACTCGTGGGTTCTTCTTTAACTTATTGAGGTTTTTGCTTTGTGCCTTGGGAGTCATCTTGGCTGGGCGCCCAGTTCTAGGAATAGTAGCCACAGTACTAAACTGTCTCCATTGATAGACATTTGTCTAACTGACGACTGATGGATGCCTAAACACTTTGAGATTACTTTGTTTCCCTTTCCAGCCTTATGCAGATCAACTACACTTAATTGTATGTCCTCCAACAGCAGTCTTAAAATGTTTAAGTGTCTTTTATCAATCAAAGTAGCTCTCAACTACACCTCCAAACTAATTTAATTAATTGGACTTCAGGTGTGCAAACCACTAACTCACATACAGTCACATACTTTTTCTTGTCACTGTATATATACACTATATTACCAAAAATATTGGGACACCTGCCTTTACACACAGATGAACTTTAATAGCATCCCAGTCTTAGTCCGTAGGGTTCAATATTGAGTTGGCCCATCATTTGCAGCTATAACAGCTTCAACTCTTCTGGGAAAGCTGTCCACAAGGTTTAGGAGTGTGTCTATGGGAATGTTTGACCATTCTTCCAGAAGCGCATTTGTGAGGTCAAGCACTGATGTTGGACGAGAAGACCTGGCTTGCAGTCTCCGCTCTACTTCATCCCAAAGGTCTTCTATCGGGTTGAGGTTAGTACTTTGTGCAGGCCAGTCAACTTCCTCCACCCCAAACTCGCTCATCCATGTCTTTATGGACTTTGTTTTGTTCACTGGTCCAAATCATTTGGTGGAGGGGGGTGTAAGGTGCGGGGCTGTTTTTCAGGGGTTGGGCTTGACACTTTAGTTTCAGTGAAGTGAACTCTTAAGGCGTCAGCACACCAAGACATTTTGGACAGTTTCCTGCTCCCAACTTTGTGGAAAAAGTTTGGGAATGGCCCCTTCCTGTTCCAACATGACTGCACACTAGTGCACAACGCAAGGTCAATTAGGACTTAGGTGAGCGAGTTTTGGTTGGAGGAACTTGACTAGCCTGCACAAAGTCCTGAGCTCAACCTGATAGAATACCTTTGGATGAATTAGAACAGACTGCAAGTCAGAATTTCAGGTCCACATGAGTGCCTGACCTCACAAATGCGCTTCTGGAAGAATGGTCAAACATTCCCATAGACACACTCCTAAACCTTGTGAACAGCCTTCCCAGAAGAGTTGCAATTGTTATAGCTGCAAAAGATGGGCCAACTCAATATTGAACCCTATAGACTAAGACTGGGATGCCATTAAAGTTCATGTGTGTGTAAAGCCAGGCGTCCCAATACTTTTGGAAATATAGTGTATGTGAATAGGGTGAGTTTACTTTTGATACAAGTTACCAGGGCAGCTCTAGCCATTTCATAAAATGTTTTCAATAAAGCTATATTTCCCACTGCATTTATAATTCTCATCATAAGGACAGCATGACCTTTTTAAAACAAAAGTTAACAAGTCACTTCCACGTCATCACTTCCACACAAAGCCAAGAAAAAAAAAATGTAAAAATCTTGTGTTTTTTGTTTTGTGAACAACCAAGCGATCTGACTCCAGTGCGGGGAGAAAAAAAAGTTCCTGCAGCATTTTTATGTGAATGGGATGCGAGTTCAGCCATACAAACTGTTTGAACAGACATTGCATGTAATCTGCACAGCAATGCGGTGCAAATCACATGCAATGTCTGTGTTCGCAATAGTGTGAACCCAGGCTATAGGGCAATTTGTCCCCATGAAAACAGTGCCTGGGCATGCATTGGTTCATTAGTTAGTGCTCGTTCACACTTGATCAAAATACTGACGCTTATCAAGCGCTTCTATAGCGTTAATGGGCGTTAATAGGTGTGGTTGATAAGCTTTTAGTGAGCATTAAAAACTCTCCTCCCAAATACCCTATGTACATTTGCGGTGCGTTTGACAAGCACTTTAGGCTTGTTAAAACCGCACCATAAACGCCTACAATAGCTGGTTGCTAAGGAGCAGGCTGGGAAGCCGGCTGCTGCGTCCTAAACAATCCATGAGTCAACAGCTGTCAGCAGGTTTTTATTTGTAAAAACCATGTTAGTCTCATACTGAAAAGTTTGGAAGGCCTCCCGCTCTAGTCCATAGATTCGGCCTCATCTTTTATACATTGCTCTTGTCCTTCATGGCTATGAAGGCAACAAGATGTCTACAGTGTGTGGAAAACACCCCACAGCTACAGTGAAAGGATTAAACATTTTCAACAGGACAGAAAGTGAGTAAAAATCTCTCTAATAGAGCCCCCCCCCCCAGCATAAAAACCAAACAGGGGTTCTAACATTTCCCCACTCCATCCAACACTAAGAAATAAAGTTTTGGTTGGAAATACAAATGGGCTGTTCATTTCTATGTTGGTATTTTTGGCTGTAGGTCTGTTGTAACCACTTGAACCACCACTCCTGTGGATCACAGCTATTATTACATTTCAGCTTTGGGTCACAAATTATTCCAAAAAATGATCTTTCTTCCAAAGGAAAAAGTAAGTAAAAAACACAAAAAGTGCCTTCGGGCGGCACAGTGGTGTAGTGGTTAGCACTTTCACCTAGCAGCAAGGGGGTCACTGGTTCAAGTCCCAACCATGACACTACCTGCCTGGAGTTTGCATGTTCTCCCTTTGCCTGCCTGGGTTTCCTCCCACACTCCAAAGATATGCTGGTAGGTTAATTGGATCCTGTATAAATTGGCCCTACTATGTATGTATGAATGTGAGTTAGGGACCTTAGATTGTAAGCTCCTTGAGGGCAGGGACTGATGTGAATGTGTAATGTATATGTAAAGCACTGCGTAAATTGACAGTGCTATATAAGTACCTGAAATAATAATAATATGACTGGTGATAATCTTAATTAAAATTATGCTACAGTAGATCAAAAGTACACATTGTATTTTACCTTTTGTCCTGTGTGCAATAGCAATAACATTATGTTTCTGGTGCAAAACATAGGGAAGCTCATTACAAATTAAAGCGGAACTAAAATTACTCAGTCAACATTAACTGCTTTTAATCCTTATGCTGTTAGAATTAATAAATAGATAGAAAGGTATATTATATTTACTTGTTTTAGACATTTCTATTTACATTTCTTCAGTTACTTTCTGGTTTCTGTCCTAGGCCAAAATTAAGTCATACCTCCCAGGACTCTTTTGAGGCATTTCTTTTTTAATGTGGGAGAAGGAGGAAGAGTTTTTTCAGCTAAGCATGCCCTTTTGCTTGTATGCCTGAGCTAAAGACAGATGGATTATAGGAAGTAAATGCTACATTAATTATCTTGAGCTGAAAAAACAAATCGATTAATCGACAATTTGTCAAATATTTTCATAATCTATTACTTGGTCAGCCGATTAGTTGGCGTGCATACAGAATGCATTATTTGTTTACATATCAGAAGACACAGTGAAGCACACATACAGCTCAGTACACCATCCATAGATTTTATTAAGTGCCTTAGAAAATGTGAATGTGTGAGGAGCAATGCCTCATGGGACATGTAGTCCTGGGCAGGAAGTGAGTGGGTCTAAAGGCAGAAGTTTCTTTACCTTGCTATATAGGGGCACTCTATACTACACTTTGCAGTTTGCTATTGGGGCACTGTGAAGGCAGGAGGAGCCAGAAGCGTCAGGGGGACCCCAGAAGAGGAGAATCATGACTGCAAAATGTACAGCAAAAAGCATGAAAAGCAAACTGCATAGGTGTGAACCGAGCCTTATGCTGGCCATTACACATCAATTTTCGGACGAGAATATTCATACGAAAAAAACCTTTGTACATTCGCTGAATGAAAGATTGTCGTTTTGAAAATTTCACTTGTTTTTAACATTAAGTTTTAAAATGAATATCATTTCTGAACGAAAACCACATTCACTGTCTGAAAATTCCTTTGACCAAGAAGTTTTCTATTCTTCTCTTTCAAATCTTCCCACCAATGTGGTTGAAAACTATTGTCGATTTGACCCCACTAACAATTTGAAAATCAAACAAATGTTCTTCAAATGACATTTTTTTTTTTAAAGAAGACATTGTTTTTGTATGGCCAGCATAAGTGACAGCCGGCGCAGGTAGCTTTTATCAAACCACCTGCCTATGACAAGGGAGTCTGTCATGCATCCATATGTTACAGTTCTTTCATGAAAATCAGAAAAAATAAATAAATAAAAAATAAATAAATAATAAAAATAAATAAATAAAAAATTTGATCTTCGGTTTTGATGATATTTACCAGATTCAACCTCTAATAGTATATACAGTATATCTCTTCTCGGTTATTCTCACAGTGGATTTTGCTCCCTAACCTTATAGTTGGTTATTTAGATTTACCACTGCATATAGATATTTAGGAATAAATTGCCTTTTTTTTTAACTTTCAATATTAACTAAATTATACACCACACTTTTTTTTTTAAGGTTATTATCCGATAAGTCGATTAATCAAAATAATAATCGGTCAACTATTCGATTATGAAAATAATCGGTAGTTGCAGCCATAGAGCTATCTGCCTTTTCTCAAGGTGACCGTGGCTAAAACTGCTAAGGGGGGGAGGGGGGGGGGGTTATATATCAAAGTGATTTCTAAACAAAATAAAGCGTTGAGATATGGGTGGATGGAGGAGTTTGCTTTAAATAATAAAAATGTATTAAATAGCGTTTTCTGTTTGTGGTATATGTTTCATGTCACAAAACAATTTACAGTACATACAAAGAAAAAGAAGAACAAATGGTCAGTTGTGATAAAGTTGCCAAAACCAGGGCACTTTGAATCTGGCACAGGACCTTTTAAAGAGCAATGCTGCCAGAAAAGATTCTTAAGGGCTTTATTGAATTTTCCTGATTTACATTTTTGGTGGTTTGTCATAAAAAAAAAAAATGGACAGATAAAAAAATCTGCACATGCTAATGTCCTTAAATGAATGTCATGCCCTTCGTATAGTGCATATGTCCCAACTGTCCCTAATTTGGAGGGACTGTCCCTTATTGGGAACCAAATCCCTCTGTCCCTCGTGCAGCCTCAGTTGTCCCTCATTTTGGACAGATGCGTTGGCCTCTATAATAAATACAATATTTAACTACCAAAAGTGTTACACTACATTACAACTTTCACAGAAACCTGTTTATTATCACATTATTGTTTTAAAAATTCACTATAAAGTAAACGTAACGGCGAAAATAAGCATTTTTTGCTTATGAATTCTTCATGGGCCCGGCTGTAGGAAAGGGATATGCAAACTGTGGCCCTCCAGCTGTTGCAAAACTACAAGTCCCATCATGCCTCTGCCTTTGGGTGTCATGCTTGTGGCTGTCAGAGCCTTCCTATGCCTCCTGGGACTTGTAGTTCTGCAACATCTGGAGGGCCACAGTTTGCATATCTCTGCTGTAGGCTAACATTCAGTGGTGTTTAGAGGCAGAAAAAAAAAAATGTCCAGTGTGCATAGGGCCAAAGGATGTCCCTTGTTGCCATCTCAGAAATTTGTGAGGTATGCATAGTGTTAAGACCTTATAACCAGAGATAGCTTTAGCTACAGTCATGCTATTTTACTGAGCACAGTACAAAATGTCTGAATATGACATATACCTACTCCCATCCTTTTCACTATATCTCATATAAATGAATCTGACAAGCAGCAGGTGGAGGTGCACCCTTGGGCCCTGGTTCACATTGATGTTACTTTGAAATCGTGCTACTTCACTTGCAGTAGTATGATTTCAAAGTACCAGGTCAGCGAGATTTCAGGTGCTACTTGAAAGAAATCTGTGCAGATTTATGCACAGATATTTATTGACGTCGCACCCAAAATCTGCAAAAGTAGTGCAGGAACTACTTTTGCAAATTGCACCAATCGGAACGGTGCCATTGCCGGCGATAAGCTGCGACTTGTCATGCGATTTGACCTGTCAAATCGCATGACAGATCGCTCCAATGTGAACGAGAGCCCAAAGGCCATCTACACATACCCTAACAAATCTGACCCGGGATCGTATTGATGTACCATATTTTTATTATTTATACCAAAATACTGCTGTTATAACCTCAAGACCTTTCTAGATATCCATTTAGTATATTAGGACTAAGACAAACTGACTGTTCTAATCCCTTTCGTGTCACAAGCCCTAGCAATGTATTACCTATCTGTCAGCTAGGTTAAAGGGTCACTGAAGCTACCTGAATAGATCTGGTAAAACAAAGAAGTGCTTTATCCTTTGCTGAGCAAGCAGCATTCATTGCCTTTTCATATAGCCTTTTTCTGTAATATGCTGTAATACTCTTAGTCAGCCCAAGCAAAGTTATACATGCACGGATTAGTCAAAATATTATGACCGTAGTGCAAAAAGATAAATCAGCGCAATTAAATATAAAGTGATATAGTGTTAAGACCCAATGATGGGTTTGGATGGGATCGGAAGAGAACGGACAGGCGGTCCGTTCTCATTCGATTCCTCCATGGAGAACAGCAGGGACCTGACAGCTCTGTCTCCGCACACAGCGCGGAGACAGAGCTGCCATCCACCTGCTCAGCGGGGGATCGGCAGATCGATCCCCAGCTGAGAAAAACTGAGTCCGCCGACGGACTCCCATGTGTGAAAGGGGCCTTAAGCTGTGAAGGGCAGATGCAGACAGGCATTGAGACCACTCACACTCCTGTAGCAGATGATGCAAGTCTGTAAAGGAGGGCTGCACACCACTGGTATCATACACAGGAAACTTTATTGGAGACCACTCAGAGAATATGGTTCTGCCATGGTGTTCTGTCTGAGCAGCCTCCCATAACATTTCTTGTGAATGATACCAGTGGTGTGCGACCCTCCTTTTCAATTGGTACAAAATTGTATTATTCTCATCATAATTATAAGCAGATGTCCAGAGCACCCAGCCTGCCTTACACAAGATGACAAGAGTCCCCCACCATCAGAAGTCAAGAGTCCCCCACAGTCCCTTACGTCACAGGATTTGATTGACAGCAACAGAAGGCAATGGTTCCTGCTGCTGCCTCAGTCCCTGTTGGAGAGAGAGAGGGTGAGACAGCATTGCATCAAGATACGGCTCAGTTAAGTGTTTGGCGAGGAGACTGACCATGGATGTTCTCTGCATTAAAGTAAAAAATATTTAGCAATTACAACTGCTTTCAAAACTATTCAAATTCAGTATGTGATTCCACACATAATGTAATAACATTGTGTAACATTTAACCCAGTGGATCAACATTCTACAATGGTATTTTTTATTGTATATACAGGTCTGTTACAAAGAATACCTTTGTGTCTTTTGCAGTGACCCTAAAGTGGATAACTGTCCAACATTGAACCACATTTACCATATACAGGTCCATCTCATAACATTACAATATCATAAAAAAGTTAATTTATTTCAGTAATTCTATTCAAAAAGTGAAACTCATGTATTTGATATGGATACATTACAATTATTTTGATGATTATGGCTTACAGCTAGTGAAAACCCCAAATTCAGGATCACAGAAATTAGAATATTACATAAGACCAATAAAAAAAAGGATTTTTAATGACTGTGGAAAATATAGCATTTCATTTGGAAATCAAGGTCCCAGAGTCTGGAGGAAGAGAGGAGAGGCACAGAATCCAAGTTGCATGAGGTCCAGTGTGAAGTAGCTATGTCATCTGCTGATGTTGGTCCACTGTGTTTTATCAAGTCCAAAGTCAGCGCAGCCCTCTAGCAGGAAATTCTAGAGCACTTCATGCTTCCCTCTGCTGACCAGCTTTATGGAGATGCTGATTTCATTTTCCAGCAGGACTTGGCACCTGCCCACACTGTCAGAAGTACTAATAAGTGGTTTAATGATCATGGTATCACTGTGCTTGATTGGCCAGCAAACTAGCCTGACCTAAACCCCATAGAGCATCTGTGGGGTGTTGTCAAGATGAAGATGAGAGACAGCAGACCCAACAATGCAGACAAGCTAAAGGCCAATATCAAAGCAACCTGGGCTTCCATAACATCTCAGCAGTGCCACAGGCTGATCACCTCCATGGCACGCTCGACTGATGCAGTAATTCATGCAAAAAGAGCCCCGACCAAGTATTGAGTGCATACTATACTGGACATGGACATATTTTTCAGTAATCCAACATTTCTGTATTAAAAAAACTTTTTTTTAATTGATCCTTTGTAATTTTCTAGTTTTCTGAGATACTGAATTTTGGGTTTTCACTGGCTGTAAGCCATACTTATCAAAATAAAAGAAAGAAATGCTTGAAATATATCACGCTGTGTGTAATGCATCTTTATAAAATATACAGGTTTCACTTTTTGAATTGAATTAATGAAATAAATTAACTTTTTGATAATATTCTAATTTTATGAGATGCACCTGTATTTGCCCAAGAACCAGCTCGTCCAGGTCAGTTTGTAAATTAGAGGCACAGTAAAGTCTATAAGGGGGGGAATCTTCTCACTAAAATCAGGCCTTTGGGGTAATAAGCAAGTAATTGTGAAAAAAATCTGGGTGCCTTGGGGGGACATGTATCAACACCAAAAATGTAAAAACAAAAACAAAAAAAACCTACTGTACAGCAGGGAAAGGGTTCTTTGTTTAGTGGCTATGACGATGACATGGAAAAACACAATCTTGAAAGCTACAGACAGTATTACAGAACAGCAATACTGGTGTGAAAATTATCCAGTGGCAGGACAGTTTTAAAGCACAAAACTATGTCAAAATGTGGAGATAAAAGGCACCGGCAGATGCCTTTTTTTCTAGCAAACAGCACCTTACTACTGCAATTTACAAAAGTAAAGCACCGTTGGCTAAATGACCATCATTTCTCCCTATGCAGTTTGTCAGCAAATTTCAAAATCCATTGAGTTTCTGTGAAACCAAGATTGCAGCCAATCCAAACACCATCCCTACTTGCAAGAAATGTATGCAACTACATAGGTTTTTCATAGGAATTGTGCTTTATATTTCAAGCTCTATATAATTTATAAACAGGTTAAAAAGTTTTTGGCCTTAAACCTTGGTGTATACCATTTACCTCTGCATATTGCCTGAAATTACTTGGTCATGAGAAAAGGAGAGAGGTCGCCTTCAGAGTTAGAAAGATGTCAACATCCCACTGCTCTAAACTTTTTTTGAGTCAAAGACTTAAACACTATCATAGCCAAAGCATCAGCATGACAGCCAGAGAACTAGCATTCTCAAAAGGAGAGCTTGGAAATGGCAGCTTTCATTAGTCTCTGATTAAACCTGTTCTCTATCCATTTACATACCTAAGCCTATAAATCTAAATTTTTTCATTAGTAGTCTGTGAGGACCATGTAAAACAATCTAGCAAAGTCCAAATATAATACATCCTCAGCTATCTATTTCCCTAAGCTTTTGGGTTCATACGGTCCATGTGGACAGACACCCATCTTTTGGAACCTGTTTATTAGCTCCACTACCCTTGTACAACCATGGAGGTAGGGAGCCATATTTAGGAACTGATACCTGCTTGATGGGTGCAGCTTTACCTTTTTGTATATGTTAATGAGTATGTTAAAATTTGGATATACCGGAAAATGCTTGATTTTGATTTTATCTTTATTTGTTCATTAATAAATTCACCACACTTTTCCTTGAAGAAGCCGAAATGGTGAAACATGTCAGAATTTTAAGCGTGGTGAAACAAAACGTTTCCCACATTTAACCGGTTGCCGACCGCCGCACGACTATATACTGCGGCGGTCAGCCCCGGCCAGGCAGAGTGACGTATCGGTACGTCACTCGCCTGTCACTGACTTGCGAGCCTATCGCGGGCGGGCGCGCGCCCGCCGAGGCGCGCGCCCGCCGCGGCTCGTTCACAGGCAAGTCAGTGCGTGTGACCGGCGGACTCGATGTCCGCCGGCCACACTACGATCGCTCCTGTGAAGGGAGAAAGACAGAGCAGCTTGTGTAAACAAGCTGCCTGTCAGTTCTCCCTGTGTAAAAGTAAAGATCTGACCGTTCTACTATGTAGAACGGTTGATCTTTGCTTTTACACCAATAGGAATGTCCCTACACAGTAGAAAGCACGCCCCTAGGACACACTTAACCCCTCCCTGTCCAATAAAGTTAACCCCTTCCCTGCCAGTGTCATTTTTGCAGTAACAGTGCATATGTATAGCACTGATTACTGCAGTAATGTCACTGGTAACCCCAAAAGTGTCAAAAATGTCAGTCAAGGGTCCGATCTGTCCGCCGCAATGTCGCAGTACCGAAAAAAAAATCGCAGATCGCCGCCATTATGCGTTAAAAAAAAAAACACCAAAAATGACAAAAATCTTTCTCTTTGTTAGTAAACGCGATAACTTTTGCGCAAACCAATCAAAATACGCTTTTTGCGATTTTTTTTACCAAACATAGGTAGCGTAAAACAAATTGGCCGAAAAATGTTAAAAAATTTTGATTTTTACTTTTTTTTTTGGGGAATTTCATATAAAAAAATGTGAAAAATATTGTTATTTTTGCAAAATTTACGCTCTTTTTTTGTTTATAGCGCGTGATCAAAAAATCGCACAGGTGATCAAATACCACCAAAAGAAAGCTCTGTTTGTGGGAAAAAAAGGACGTCAAATTCGTTTAGGTACAGCGTCGCACGACCGCGCAATTGTCCGTTAAAGTCACGCAGTAAAAAATCGCAAAAAAACCCCTGGTCCTTTAGCAGCCAAATCCTCCGGGGCTTAAGTGGTTAAAGGATGACAACATATGGTTGTACAAATGTTTTTAGCCTAATTATGTTTAACTAAATAAAGATTGTTGTTTTAAGGAATGTTTGCTCAATTTTTCGCACCTAAAAAGTTCTGCATCTCCTGTTTTATTCTGAATTTTCCCTAAGCTTTTGCTTACTTCCTCATAATAATAAGAAAAAAAATTGTCTGATAGCTTCTGTCTTTCAAATCTTTGCTGGCTATCATTTATGATAATATTATCTAGCAGATACTTTTGTATGTGATCCTTAACTAATCCCTCAAATATCATCCCCACAATAGCTGAACTCCGGGGTAAATTCAAAACTACCAGTGTTTGACTTATGCCACCTTGCAGTGATTAAATGCTCGCTTTTGTCCTGGGCACCTTCAAAAAGCAGTTTTCCTTACCTGGGAAAGCAGCTAATCCCGATCTGTACCACAAAATATGGATTTCATAAACTCTGTATTTCTCAAATTCTGGACCACAAAATATGGATTTCATAACTATTTACAAATATATTATACAACATAAGAAATGTAAACTACATAATTTATTCTATAGGGCCTCTGCTTGTAAAAAAATATATAATTGTTTGAGATTTGCAATAATTTTCTATTAAAAAAAGGCAGATTTAACATTTGTGTGAAAATTAAAAAAAAATTCCTTTGACAGAAAGTATTGGAACTATTGGGAATTTGCTGTACACTTTTACAGCCTTTCCTATTTCTTGTTGCGTTGCCAGTCAAATCTTTGCAACTTTTTGTTTCTTGTAGAAAATAAATAAGTGCACACATCATTAAAGGTATGTTTAGAATCTGTATGGCAAGATAGCTCCACCTCTAAAAAACAATCTGAATACGGTTTGACAGGCAGGGAAGAGGTAATATGTAACCTCCTCCTCACCACCTGTTTTGCCCTGTAAATGCTGTAGCAATGCACCGCAACCAGGTTTCTGGCACGTCTTCATTTGCTTGAATTGGTTGCGTTCAGAAGGGTTACTGCCTGCTAAGGGCATCAGGAGCAATAGTTGTAGCCATGTGCATGAAGCAAAGCATTGCATGTGAACACCCCTTAACTGCTTAAATGGCCAGTACATCCTCCCAGAAGCATGCCTTGTACGGGTCCTCAGGGGCACACAGCGCCACGATCTGTGACAAACACAGTAGATCACAGATCAGGGTACAGGGCCTCTGTAATTGGCCCTGGTATATGCTGTCATTCATGACCCCATTGTTTACTACTGTGATCTTTGTGACTGGTAACAGCTATCACTTGATACAGAGCCAATCACAGTGACCCTGTACCATGAGATAGCTGTCGCCAATCACAGCTACCACAGCAGTACTCAATGGCTGCATGAATGCAGCCTGATAGTGTTAAAAATAACTGCTTATATAGCCATCATGGCTGTAAACGCAATCATATTTTAAACAGAAAAAACAAATGTACGCCCCATCCCCCCAGAGCATTACAGTGTCACTATGGTAACAATAATTATAATTTAATTTATTTTATATTGTCACCAAAGCAAGTGCAGTGTCACTATGGTGATTTTTACTGCTGCAAGGGTGATCATGTACAATGGCTGGCTGCTCTTATATCACTGTATAACAGTGTCACCAAACATTATCTCTGATCACTGCCACAGCAGTACAATGTCACCAGGCCAGTGCTACCAGTCAATCCCTGATCATTGCCACACCAGTCACGGGGTCTCTATTCACTGCCACCCACTCACAGTGTCCCTAATGACTGCTACACCCTATTCACCGCCACCCACTCACAGTGTCCCTAATCACTGCTACACCGGTTACAGTGTCCCTGATCACTGCCAAGACAATTACGGTGTCTCTTATCACCACCACACAAGTTACAGTGCCACTGATCACCACTACACCAGTCCCAGTGTTCCTTATCACTGACACACCAATCCCAGCGTCCCTGATTACTGCCACACTGCCATACCAGTCATATTGTCCCTAATCATCACCTCACCAATCCTATTGTCTCTAATCACTGTCACAATAGGTACATTGTCCCTGATCACTGCCACACCAGTAATAGCGTCCCTGATAACCGTCCTACCAGTTACAGTGTGCCTGATCACCACCACACCAGTCATATTGTCTCTAATCAAAGCTATACCAGTTACAGTGTCCCAGTTACAGTCATAGGGGATAATTTCTAAAACTGGAGAGTCCAAAATCAAGGTTTTGCAAGGTAGCTAATCGGCTTCTAACTTCAACGTATGCAATTAACTGGTTAACTGTAAACAGTGTGACAATGATCGGGGACTATGTAATTGGTGTGACAGTGATTAGGGACAATATGACTGGTAAGGTGATAACTTGGAACAATATGACTGGTGTGGCAGTGTGGCAGGATTCAGGGACACTGGGACTGGTGTGTTAGTGATTGGGGACATTGGTACTGGAGTGGCGATGATCAGTTACAGTGTCCCTGACCATCACCATACCAGTTGCAGTGTCCCTGATTGCCGCCACACCAGTCCCAGGGTCCCTAAACATTGCTACACCAGTCCCAGTGTTCCTGATCACCATCACACCAGCCATTTTACTAAATACAGATTTACTAAAACTGGGGGGTCCAAAATCTGGTGCAGCTGAGCAAGGTAGCCAATCAGTTTCTAACTTCAGCTTGTTCAATTAAGCTACGACAAAAAAAAAAAGAAAAAACTAAAAGGGGATTGATTTCTATGCAGAGCTGCACCAGATTTTGCACTCTCCATAGTGCCATGTCACCATAAGGACTTTCACATGTATGAGGAATTTGACAGGCAGTGGGAAGTAGTATCATCTGCTCACCACTCTTGGATCCCACAAAAGCACTCCTCATTCACTTGAATTGGTCGGGATTGGTGGGTGTAATTCCTGCCACAGCTGCAAAGCAAGGCATCGTAGTCATGCCATGTGTACACCCCCAGATGCTACCTCTGCAGTTAACCAATTCTGGGCCGGAAGGATTTACCCCCTTAGGGACAAGGCCATTTTTTGCAATTCGGCACTGCATTCTTTTAACTGACAATTGCGCGGTGCAGTGTATGCCACATAATGCCAGCTACAGAGGTACTTATAACCCCCACACCAGTCCTAGTGTCACCACACCAGTGTAAGCCAGCAACGATATCCCTGATTGTCTCCACACCAGTCGCAGTGTCACCAGGCCAGTTTAAGTCAGCAGCAGTGTTCCTGATTGCTGCCACACTAGTCCCCAGTGTCACCAGACCAGTGTAAGTCAGCAACAGTGTTCTTGATTACTACCACAGAAGTGAAGTTGCCTTTGCTTGTGGCTTGTACTAAACCTGGTGTTTGTAGTCCATGTTTGAGGCTGCTGCCTGGGCCAATCCTTTGTCTGTTTGCTGACCATGTCTCTGCCTGTGGCCTGAACTGATCTATCTGCACATTTTATTGACTGCTTTCCTGCAAGACATTAGCTCTAGCTATCCTCTGTGAACAACTGCAGTCCTGGAACCACAGGAACTGCCTTGTTCTTCCTTTCTTCGGTCTCCTGTGCTGTCAGGAAATTAAATAAGTAATTGATGTGCCTGGAAAGCCTAAAAGTGCTCCATTAGCCTCTGTGTGGCTAGGCTGTAAAAAAGTCTCACACATGTGGTGTACCCATATGGGAGGCATAGCAAGATATGTTTTGGGGCCTATGCCTATGCTGCGTGTGAGAAATAACTTGGTAAAATAAGAACTTTGTGAAAAACAAAAACAAATTGTATTTAATTTAAATTTTTCCAAAAATTGTTACAAAAAATTACAACTTCAAAAAACTCACCATGCGTCTTACTAAATTGCTTGGACTTTCAATATTCCAAAAGAGGTAGCTTTTGGTGCATTTATACTGACCCGCCATTTTATTTTCTCAAAAGATGAGATAGGAAGTCAGTACATCCGGATTGATCTATTTTCAAATATATATACCATAGTTTGTGGACTCTTACAGACTCTTACCGATTTGGGTTACTTTTGCCAATGAAATGTAGCAGAATACATTTTTACCTAAATTTATGATGAAAGATTTTTTATTTGCACATTTTATAACAGAAAATAAGAAAGCTCTTTTTTAAAAAAAAAATGTTCAGTCTTTTTTCATTTATATAGCAAACAATTAAAAAACAAACAAAAAACAGTGGTGATTAAAAACTACCAAAAGAAAGCTCTCTGTCTCAAAAAATGATAAACCTTTGCGCAGAAGTCTTCCCTGGCCTCCAGAGTTCAAGAAACCGATTATAGGATTTTGACTAGGTGGTAGACCACCGCTTCCTCCCTCAAATCTCGGACACGTGTTGGTGTAGCAATGTAGACCGGGGTTCAATGATGCATATTTTCTGGGATTGCCCGAACCTGAGACCCTTTTGGAGGTCGGTAACCAAGGTTATCAAACAGCTGACTGATGTTGACCTAACGGATGACCCGGCAACATGCCTGCTGCACCTCATGCGCAGACCCATTAAAAAAATATAAGTCATCTCTCACCATTCAACTACTGAACGTGGCCAAAGCCTGTATCCCAGTGTGTTGGAGGTCTGTGAATCCACCTACGAGGTCTCTGTGGTTTTCTAAAATCAATGAGCTCCAGGATATGGAGGATCTCACAGCCACACAATATAACAGAGAGGAGTCCTTTCAAGATACCTGGGGACCGTGGCTACATTTCATCTCCACAGATATAGCCTATCTCTGGGAAATCTCATGATGCGGGGTTGGCCATGGGAGGTGGCGGGTGGCCTCTGGCGGGGGAAAGTTCTCTCAGTTCTCTCCCCCTCTCTCTGCTATGCTCATATCTTATATCCTTCTAACCCTATCTTTTACCTCGTTCTTGTTCTCCCCTCTTCGTTCCAATCCTCTACTTAACCTCCACTGCTACTCCCTCTTTTCCCCTACTATTATGTTCTTAATCCAACTTGCATTTCTCATTCCGCTTCCCCCTTAAGCTTAATCCTTCTCAGATTTGTCATTCAAAATGTGACAGCACTGAAAACTTAAAAATGGCCTGAGCAGGAAAGGGGTGCAACAGTTTTGTCTTGAAGTGGCAAAGGGAGGGTGTTTGGAGGGGAGGGGGCGCTAAATAGGCAGCTCAAGTTAATGTTTTTTTTATTCCCTCCCAACCTCAAGTCTAAATGAGCCCTTTAAATCCCCATTATTGCATCAGTAGGCTTGTGTGATAATGTATGTAGGTAGCCTAAGGCTGGCAATACATGGTTTGAATCTCCTGTTGAACTAGTCGAGATTCGAACCGTTAATGGGCAGACTGAATGTACCAAGTTGATCGATTGATCAGCTTGGGTACAACCAGCTTGCATGATTCTCTTGCTAGTGGCTGCAATAGCCGCTAGTGATAATCACTGTCTTCTCCCGGCGGGGACAGCTTCTCCCAGGAAGAGACCATTGCTCAGCAGAAGGGACTCCTCTGTCAACACTGCCGGTGTTCTGTGAGAATTACCTACCCGTGAGAAAAACCTACCCTCGTCACTTCCGGTGCACGGCAGTGTGTGTAACGCGACCGGTTACATTAAAACAGCTGCGCTGCAATATGAGTCATCTCCGCTCCTGTCCCTGTCACTACCCTGATCTCGGCTAGTAAATATAAAAGCGGCGGCGGCTGAATGAAAAGATAAATCACGGAGCCTAGAGCCGCTTTTATATTTACTAGCCAAGATCAGGGTAGTGACAGGGACAGGAGCGGAGATGACTCATATTGTAGCACAGCTGTTTTAATGTAACCGCCGCGTGGGTAGGTTTTTTTCACGGACACCGTGATCATTTCATACTAGTGCGCATGCGCACTAGTCAGCTCCTCAACTCTTCCATTGCGTATCCGGAGCTGTGAGCATGCGCAATGCTGCGCTGCTCAGCTGTTCCTGGCCGGAAGTGACGAGGGTAGGTTTTTCTCACAGGGTAGGTAATTCTCACGTTACACCTGTGTTGATGGGCGAATCAAGCAAATCCGTGGTTGCAGGAAAGGAATTCACTCCATGTGTGGCCAGCCTAATACTCCCCTGAAATTTTGTCTCTCCGTGCCTAGGTCTGTGTGCCTTTTCAGAAATACAAATATAACATATCCCTTTTTCAGTACATTCACCATGGTCCACCCTCACACAACAACTTTTCGAGAGGCAATCTTTTATTTGAAAACATTTCATAAGCTGGCTGATACAAGTTTCCACATTTGTAAGTATGAAATCAAGATTTGGCAATTCCTGTGGCTGTTATTTGGAAAATTACATGTATCTTGTGCTCTTGTTCATGATGATTGCAAGTAGCACTGGTACCTGGAACAAAGAAAATAGACTCATTATGTAGGACATGGGAATTTCACTGGGAAAAATCAGATGTTTGCCTGACTTTTATCATACATTGTAACCTTGGTTATAGCACACATTTTTTAAATATTTGTTGTGCTGCTGTCTTTTTTTGAAATGTGTCTTTTTTTACATCATATAATTTAAATGTGGCAACACTTCTTTTGTATCACGTATCTCAACTTCAATCTGTAAAAGGTCCTACAAGCTACCTATCCATTGCTTCTCCTTTACACAGTCTAAGATAATGTTTTTTCTGCCACACTACGTTGTATAAATAAGTGTTAAACCATTACTGTTTGCAAACAAATTCTTCCAAACTCTGCTTCAGCAATGTCAGGTATACATTTCACTCACTAAGCAATTGCAGTTAATTTAACATTGCCTCCCCCCCCTCCCTCCCCGCCAGCAGAATTCCAGCTCAAATACAAGAACAAAGCTAGTATGCTGGCTTATTACAAGGGCATGAGAGCTATAGTGAGCTTTGTACGCAAGCTAACCCTGGAATTGCAGTTAGAGGTGTGAATGTGTTTCAGCAGCCAAAACTTTCCCAGTAACATGAACGTGACATTCCTGGTATTGCAACCTGCGGGGGAGTTACTGGAACACTTTGAACAGGAAGTGCTCAGTCTTGCGCACTTTGGATCGATAAGTGTTCTGTTTATTAAAATAGTTATATTTAGTTATTAGAGCCGGTTCACACTATTACAACTTGCCAGGCGACTTGGTCAGCCTGGCAAGTCGCGCACCGTCAGGTCCATTGAGTAGTACAGGACCGGTTCTAATAGGAGCGACACAAGTCGCTCCGACTTAGAAAAAGGGTCCTGTACTACTTCGAGGCAACCTGGAGACAACTTGCATAGACATTCATTAGATGAAGTCCGTGTAAGTCACGCCGAAGTTTTTTTGTCACAGGTGTTTGAAAAATGACTAAAAAAACTAATAAAAAGTTGTCATTGAAATTATATATTGCTCACAAATGCCATGGGTATATGTGTAATTTTCACCCCAAAATATATTCTGCTGCTTCTCCTGAGTACAGGGATACCACATATGTGAGACTTTTTCTGGAGCCTAACTGTGTACGGGACCCCGAAAACCAATCCCCACCATCAGAATTTCAAAGGGCGTACATTTTTCATTGCATTTCCTCACTACCTATAACGGTTTAGGAGGCCCTGAAATGTCAAGATACCACAAACCCCCCCCCCCCAAATGACCCCATTTTGGAAAGTAGACACCCCAAGCTATTTGCTGAGAGGCATGGTGGGTCCATGGAATATTTTATATTTTGCCACAAGGAAGAAAGGAGTGAGATCAACAATTTACGCCCTTAGAAAGCCAGAAGGTGCGGATTGGATTTCGGGGTCCTGTACGCGGCTAGACTGACAAAAAGTCTCACACATGGGGTATCCCTGTACTCCAGAGAAGCAGCAGAATGTATTTTATGGTGTCATTTCACATATACCCTTGGCATGTGTGAGCATTATATCATTTACTGACAACTTTGTGTAAAAAAACTAAAACAAAAACAAAAAAATAATAAATTTCCCGAAACTTGTGGCAAAATCTAAACTATTCCATGGACTCATCATGCCTCTCAGCTAATAACTTGGAGTGTCTACTTTGCAAAATGGGGTCATTTGGGGGGTTTTGTGCTATCTTGAAATTTCAGGGGCCTCTGAAACTGTGACAGGTAGCGCATAGGTAAAATAAGCAATCTACGCTATTAAAAAACCTGAAGATGGGGATTGGTTTTTGGGGTCCTGTACACAGCTAGGCTCCCAAAAAGTCTCACGCATGTGGTATCCCTGTACTCAGGAGAAGCAGCAGAATGTATTTTGAGGTGTCATTTCACATATACCCATGGCATGCGTGAGCAATATATCATTTAGTGACAACTTTCTGTAAAAAAAAAAAAATTGTCATTTTCCCGAAACTTAGGGCAAAATATAAAATAATCCATGGACTCAATATGCCTCTCAGCAAATAGCTTTGGGTGTCTACTTTTCAAAAAGGGGTCATTTGGGGGGTGTTTGAACTGTCCCGGCATTTTATGCTCAATCTTAGCCACACATCACCCACTCTTCTAACCACTTGAAAACCAAGCCTTTTCTGTGACTTTTTGTTTACATGAAAAAATATTATTTTTTTTACTAGAAAATTACTTTGAACCCCCAAACATTATATATTTCTTTAAAGCAGAGGCCCTATAGAACAAAATGGTGGATGTTGCAAATTTTTTTGTCACACGGTATTTGCGCACAGATTTTCCAAACGCAATTTCTGCGAAAAAAATACATTTTTTTTAAATTTATTGCACAAATACACTATATAATTCCAAATTGTTTGGTAAAATTTAAAGGTGATATTATGCCAAGTACATAGATACCAAACATGACATGCTTTAAAAATTGGGCACGCCTGTGCAGCGGCAACAAACTACGTACATTTTTAAAAGCCTTTAAAAGTCTTTACAAGTTACCACTTTTGACTTACAGAGGAGGTCTACTGCAAGAATTACTGCACTCGACCTGGCGTTCGCGGCGATACCTCACATGCATGCTGTAATTGCGGTTTACATATGACACTAGACCAACGCTTGCGTGCGCCTTTGTGCGCAAGTACGGGGGGACAGGGGGGGCTTGATTTTTTTTTATTTTGCTTTTTTATGTTATTTTGACACCTTTCCTTTCATTTATTTAATAATTTTTATTGTTAATCACAGTGAATTTAAATATCCCCTATGATAGCAATCTGTAGTGACAGGTACTCTTTTTTAAAAAAAAATTGGGGTCTTTTAGACTCTAGATCTCTCCTCTGACCTTAACGCATCTGACCACACCAAAATTGGTGTGATAAAATACTTTCCCAATTTCCCAATGGCGCTGTTTATTTCTGACGAAACAGAAGTCATGAAATGCTCGTAGCTTCCGGTATCTTAGGCCATAGAGATGATTGGAGCCATTCTCATCTCCAATCAGCTCTATGGTTAGATAATTGAACCACCGGCTGCCCTCTCGGGTTAACCGGTTGATAAGGACTGTAATAGGCAACTGTACAGTGTGTGGAGAAGTGCGACAATGGCCATTGCAAAAGTACTCCACTGGGTCGATTAAGAGGGGAGAGAGGCCTGCAGAGATTTGGCAGATTGACTTCATCGGTCCCCTGCCCCGGGGAAACAATGGACTGAGGTATTGTTGCACTGCAGTGGACACCAATTCAGGACTTTTGTTTGTTCATCCTTGCAAACGTGCAGATCAAGCCGCAACACTTCAACTGCTACAGAAAATTGTTGTTGCGTATGGCTGTCCCAAACAAGTCCAAAGTGATAATGGCTCACACTTCACCGGATCAACAGTACAGCAATGGGCCAAAGATTCTGGAGTGTACTGGTTGTGCCACATCTCATACCATCCACAGGCAGCTGGTTTGATTGAAAGATACAATGGGCTATTGAAGGACCAGATACGCAAACTTACACCCACACGTACACTAAGGGGGTGGGATCGGGTCCTCACACAGGCAGTCATGTTGTTAAATTCTAGGCCATTAGCCAAAAGCACACCATATGAAAGGATGGTTGGGGCTGGGGTGTAGATTCCACAGCTAGAGTGCAGAGTTCAGTATTTACACAAGGTTCCTGAAAGAACAGGGTTTAACAGGTACCAAGTTACTGCTTCCCATGACATAGAAACCAAGAGTGACGTATCTGAAGCTGAAGCCTATCTAGGAATGAGAGGGAATCTGGCAGGAAGGTTTGAAGTTATATTTGCATTGGCAGATGAGCTTCAGGATAGTGGCTGGGACTCTGATTGGTTAGTGGATACTTCCCAGCAAGAGTGGAAACTATAATATCAAACCTTCCAAAATAAACAGCAGTGATCTTCTAGGAAATATCAGTATATTTCCTCTCCTCCCTATTGATGTTCTTTGGGAGGGTCAGAAGTGGATACAGGCAGGTGGAAAAGTATTGGTCAGAGATCCAGGCAAGAAGTCAGTTAGAGGAGAGATTGTAGCTGAAGGACCGAGATCTACTGTATATGTATTATTAGAAGGAACAGATAATCCGCTTTGTTTTCCACTCCACAGGCTGTCTCCGATTTGATCCATAGATAGACCAGAAGAAAGTGGTTACATGATGGACAGAATGATGGAAGACCACAAGAGCTATGGAGAGCAAGGCCTTTTGATGTATTACAAGCCTGGACTTGTTTTCTAAAGAATGTTAGATTGGACTTTTCTAATGAACTTTTAGCCAAAGACTGAAATACCTTCATAGTTATAGGAGGGGGTTGTATTTTAGTTAGTTCCCCCATTGTGTTTTATTTTAGATAAACCAGGGGGTGGGAGAATTATTAGATGTCTTTATGTAAAGTTGGAGGCATTATGTCATTTGTGAGCCAAGGGGTGGAGTGTTGTGGAAGTTGCATATTTGACAGTGGCTCACTAAATGATACCTTTCTTTTGTAAATATTTTGGAAGGAAGTTTGGCCAAGCCTAACCCCCCCCCCCTTCAAAGTCACTGTACAATGGATAAACAGTCCTTTTGTCCTCAGGACAAATGGTGTTGGTTACGCACGCAAAACACCGGTGGGACAGGAGAGCCTGAGAAAAACCACGGAAGGCGGTGGAAGGTGGCGGTGGGGGGGGGGGGGGGAGTCCCCTCCCACCGCATGTAAAAGCAGTCTAGCAGCCAATTATCCGCTAGGATTGCTTTTACATGTAAGCCGACCGCTGGCTGTAAAAAACGATACCAAGGTGATGCCTAAATCTGTAGGCATCATCCTGGTATAACCACTCAAAGTCCAGCATCGTACCAGTACATTGCTAGTCCTTGTTTGGCATATAGTGTAGTTTTTTTTTTTTCATGCAGCCTGTGGGCTGAACGAAAAAAAAGAGAACCTAACAGAAATCCCCACAGGAATTTTGTGTAGTATTACACACTATTAACCGCCCAAACAGCCACCCACTGAATTTAATGGTGGGTATACATGACAATATTCCACGTATACCTAAAGGTATTTTGACTGCAGTGGTGAAATCAGCCTACCACAGCTGCTGCCATCAGAGGTATCCATATATGCTGTGCGCAAACACTGTTTGTGTCAGAATATATAAAATCAATGTGGCAGCCGACGGGTACCTGCAAGAGAAACAGGTTAACAAAAGAATGAAAAACAAACAAAGTACAGTAAAAGTACAGTAGGAAGAGTAGAAGAACATAAAAAATGACTGACAAGCCAACTGTTTTTGGATTTTTTATTTTTTTTTGTAACACTTTTTTTTTCGTGAACTGTGATTTTCAAGCTTGGGTCTCTCAAAATGTCGATAGCCATCGAACATCTTTCGAGACCCTGTGTTTGTGTGCCCTACACTATGTCGTGCTGTACCCTACACCAATACTCTACTAGTGTATGGTAGCGCTCAAAACATTCCCCGATACAGAGACCAGGTTGGTCAGGACATCTGGGACAATAATAGCGGGTGTCACGCCTACATCCACGCCTGCTACAGAGACGACATCTTCTTTGGGGGTGTCTTTGGGTAGGGGTACGCGGGAGGACATGTGGAAAATGTCTCTCATGCAGCCAGCTCACTGCATATGGAAGGGGAAGTTGGGCAGGCATACCTCCTGGGTACAGGTAGGCTTCGATGATCGCTTCCTGGAAAGGCGTTCAGGATAGTGAATTGGAATATATAAACAGACACTTTTTTGTACCAGCGTCTGGCTTTACGGGCAACTAAATACGGCGCCAAAAGCTGGTCGTTAAGGTCCACCCCTCCCATATTAAGGTTATATTCGTGGACACAGAGGGGTTTCTCCATAACGGCAGTTGCCATAGAAATTTGGACTGTCGTGTCTGGGTGAAGGGAGGACAGAACGAAAACATTCCGTGTATCCCTCCACGTCACTGCAAGCAATTTGTCTGTTTTCAAGCAGGCTCTCTCCCCCGACTAAGACGGGAATTTACAAGCCGTTGGGGGAAGCCCCGGCGATTAGGTCGCACGGTGCCACATGCGCCAATTTGTAATTCAAGAAGGTGACTAAATAGTGGCACGCTTGTGTAGAAGTTGTCCACGTACAAATGGTACCCCTTTCCGGATAAGGGTGACACCAAGTCCCAAACTATCTTGCCACTGCTCCCTATGTAGTTTGGGCAGTTGGGGGGCTCCACAGTGCTATCTTTTCCCTCATAGACCCGGAAACTAACTGTATAGCCTGTGGCCCTGTCACAGAGCTTGTACAGCTTGACCCCGTATCTGGCACTCTTGCTGGGGAGGTACTGTTTCATAGAAAGGCGGCCAGTAAACTTAATCAGGGACTAGTCAACGCAGACAACTTGTTCGGGCGTAAACAAGGCTGCAAACCGCTGATTGAAGTGGTCTATGAGGGGCCGAATTTTGTGGAGCCGATCATATTCAGGGTCTCCCCGAGGACGACAGATTTCATTGTCGTTGAAATGCATAAATCGCAGAATTTGCTCGTATCTCACCCTGGACATAGAGGACGAGTACATGCGCATATGGTGAAGTGGGCTAGTGGACCAATATAGCCGCCATTCACTCTGTTTGGTTATGCCCATGTTGAGGGAAAGGCCCAGAAAGATTTTAAAATCGGGGAACCGTTATAGGTTTCCAGCCGAATGGTCTGGCAAGGGGTGAATTTGGGTTGGCGGCGATAAATTGTTGTGCATATAAATTTGATTGATCCACAATAGATCCGTAAAGATCTTCCGTGAAGGACAGCTCAAAAAAATTCAGGGGCGTAAAACCAGCTGTCTCCACGTGGATTCCAGGTTGGGCAGTGAATGGAGGAAGTACTGGAGCTGTAGAATCAGTGGGTTGCCAATTGGGATATGCCAGCACATCAGGGAGGGCACTATGGGCCTGTTTTCGAATACGCGGTGGCTGCGGGCCACTACTCGTGCTAGCCACCGCACCAGCTTCAACTGCACTTATGGGACTCGCCACGTCACCAAGTGTTACTGCAGTGCTGGTTGTACAAGGTCCAGGGTGTACTAGGCCGCTGGCGCTTGCCAGGCCACCAGAAGGATGAGCGGCACTAGTACCGACACTCTGCTCCATACGAGCTCCCTGTGATTCCTGCATCTCAACAACTCCAGAATGGGGTCGGTTACACCTGGGTCTAACAGGGACCCATGTGTCATCGGAGCTATCTGTCAGGGAGCCGCTGCTGTCATCAGGTTCGTATACTGACCCTGATTCTGCCAGTGAGGCTTCCCCATCGCTCTCATCTGACATGGTCAGCATACTGTAAGCCTCTGCACTACTGTACCAATGTTTGTTCATTTTAGTTAACTAAATTTACCGGTACAGTAGTGTGACTCACAGGTAATAAAAGCACCTGGTTGTCAAGGACTATTTCAACCGCTACCAAAAAAAACTGCTAATGCTAGCAGGGATCAGGCCTGACTCTGCTAACACAGCGGTTTTGTGTGTTGTGTTTTTTGTAAGTGACAGTAATCTATTGATTACTACACTTACCTGGGTGGGGTGGGGTGGGCGGAGGGGTTAAACGCAGGTGCTGGCAGGAATCAGTGCTGATCGTGCAAACACCGCGTTTTGGGAACCCTAAACTATGGGGATGCTAGTATAGTTCTGATCAGATCAGATATTGATCTGTTCAAACACTATACTAGTAATGGAAGTGTGTGTGTGTGTGTGTGGTAATCAAGGGGTTATTTTTAACTATGCGCCGGGGATCTGCGCTTTTTTAGACTGACTGACACTAGCTAATGTCACCTGTGTCACTAATAATAGTGATCAGAAAAACAACTGTACACTATAAAAGTGACACTGTTACAGGGCAGCGAAGGGGTTAACTGGGGGTGATCAGGGGGTTAAATCTTTATTGGGGGGGTGGCGGGGACCCTAAACCTCCTTGGGACAGAAACTAACTCGCTAGCGCTAACTCAAGTCACAATCACATTAATACAAAATACAGTAAAACAGTATATTACATGTGTATTAGTGTGCAATGTGACAGGGGGGAAGGGGTTAACTGGATGTGATCAGGGGGGGATCAGGGGGTTAAATCTTTATTGGGAGGGGGTGGCGGGTATCCTAAGGATAAAAGGAACGACCGCAAGTGCTAAATCTGGTCACAAGTCAACCTTATACGGGTATATAGAAAATGCCATATACTGTATACAGTGTGTGTTGTGACAGGGGGTGTAGGGGTGATCAGGGGGGATCAGGGTGTTAAATCTTTATTGGGGGGGGGGGGTGGCAGGGACCCTAAACCTCCTTGGGACAGAAACGAACTCGCTAGCGCTAACTCAAGTCACAATCACACTAATACAAAATACAGTAAAACAGTATATTACATGTGTATTAGTGTGCAATGTGACAGGGGGGAAGGTGTTAACTGGATGTGATCAGGGGGGGATCAGGGGGTTAAATCTTTATTGGGAGGGGGTGGCGGGTATCCTAAGGATAAAAGGAACGACCGCAAGTGCTAAATCTGGTCACAAGTCAACCTTATACGGGTATATAGAAAATGCCATATACTGTATACAGTGTGTGTTGTGACAGGGGGTGTAGGGGTGATCAGGGGGGATCAGGGTGTTAAATCTTTATTGGGGGGGGGGGGGGGTGGCAGGGACCCTAAACCTCCTTGGGACAGAAACGAACTCGCTAGCGCTAACTCAAGTCACAATCACACTAATAGAAAATACAGTAAAACACTATATTACTTGTTTATTAGTGTGCAATGTGACAGGGGGGAATGGGTTAACTGGGGGTGATCAGGGGGGGATCAGGAGGGATCAGGGGATTTAAATCTTTATTGGGAGGGGGTGGCGGGTATCCTAAGGATAAAAGGAACGACCGCAAGTGCTAAATCTGGTCACAAATCACACTTATACGGGTATATAGGAAAATGCTATATACTGTATACACTGTGTGTTGTGAAAGGGGGTGTAGGGGTGATCAGGGGGGAATCAGGGGGGTTAAATCTTTATTGGGATGGTGGCGGGGACCCTAAACCTACTTGGGACAGAAACTAAGTCGCTAGCGCTAACTCAAGTTACAATTGCACTAATACAAAATACAGAAAAACAGTATATTACGTTTGTATTAGTGTGCAATGTGACAGGGGGAAGGGGTTAACTGGGGGTGATCAGGGGGGGATCAGGGGATTAAATCTTTATGGGGGGGTGGCGGGTATTTTAAGTGTAAAAGAGAGGGCCGCAAGTGCTACACCTGGTCACAAATCACACTTATACGGGTATATAGGAAAATGCTATATACTGTATACAGTGTGTGTTGTGACAGGGGGTGTAGGGGTTAACTGGGGGGCCGATCGGGGGTTAAGTGTGCCTATCTTAGTGTGTGTGGGTGTGCTTGGTGCAGTCCTCACAGTTAGATGTGCTCTCTCTCCTCTCGATGAATCCAAAAAGGATCATGGGAGGGGAGAGCATGTCTTTACTGAGCCTGTGTTTACATTACACAGGCTCATCATGGAATCTGATTGGGCAGGACCGATCAACAGGTCCAGGCCAAAAATCATTGGCCTGGACCTGATGACTGATTGGTTCTGTACCCAATCAGGTCATCAGCGGCAGCGGCAGGATCTAGTGACGTAGTACTACTTCACTTTGCCTGCATGGGGCTGACCGCCGTAGTAAATGTACTTGCGGCGGTCGGCAAGTGGTTAAGGACATGCAGTCTGAACATCCGTACTGGACATTAACAGACAGATGCAAAAATTACAGATTTTACAAACTGTTTGTTAATTTAATGAAAGTTGGCAACCCTGATACCAAGCAGGTACTAATGATCATCAGTTTTATGTGTAGGTTGAAACACAGTTACTAACTGAAACAGAAACTGCTGTGTAGGAGGCTTAAAACTGGGTGAGGAACAGCCAAACTCTGTTACAAGGTACACTGAACAAAATTATAAACGCAACACTTTTGTTTTTGCCCCATTTTTCATGAGCAGAAGGCCTATTTCTCTCAAATATTCTTCACAATTCTGTCTAAATCTGTGTTAGTGAGCAAACTTCTCTTTTGCCGAGATAATACATCCACCTCACAGGTGTGGCATATCAAGACGCTGATTAGACAGCATGATTATTACACAGGTGTGCCTTAGGATGGCCACAATAAAGGCCACTCTAAAATGTGAAAATGTGCAGTTTTACTGTATTGGGGGGGGGAGGGGGGTTCGAAAACCAGTCAGTTTCTGATGTGACCACCATTTTCCCCATGCAGTCCAATGTTGGCCCTCTCCTCTTCAATGGCTGTGCGAAGTTGCTGAATCTTGGCAGGACCTGGAACACACTGTCATATACGCCGGATCCAGAGCATCCCAAACATGCTCAATGGGTGACATGTCCGGTGAGTATGCTGGCCATGCAAGAACTGGGATGTTTTCAGCTTCCAGGAATTGTGTACAGATCCTTGCAACATGGGGCCGTGCATTATCATGCTGCAACATGAGGTGATGGTCGTGGATAAATGGCACAACAATGGGCCTCAGGATCTCGTCACGGTATGCATTCAAAATTCGCCGGAGGATCGCTCAGCGGGAGTCGGGCCAGGGGAGGAGAGACGGTGATCACCGCCGCTCTTCCCCGATCGTCGGGGATCGAGTGAGGAGATCCGCCCGCTTGTGTAAACAAAGCGGGCGGATCTCCTATGTGACAGACAGTCACAGATTACAGGATTCAGCATAGCTGAACCTGCGATCTGTGTCTGTGTCACACAGTCCCCTCCCCCCACACACGTCAGTAAGCACCAGGCATACATTAACCCCTTGATCACCAATAAAGTTAACCCCTTCCCTGCCAGTGTCATTATTACAGTAACAGTGCATATTTATGCAATGTCACTGGTACCCCCAAAAGTGTCAAAAATGTCAGTTAGGGGTCCAAACTGTCCGCCGCAATGTCGTAGTCCCGCAAAAAAAAAATCACAGATCGCCGCCATTACTAGTTAAAAAAAAAAACAATAAAAATGACATAAATTTCCCGTAGTTAGTAGCTGCAATAACTTTTGCGCAAACCAATCAAAATATGCTTATTGCGATTTTTTTTTTACCAAACATATGTAGCAGAAAACAAATTGGCCTAAAATGTAAAAAAAATTTGATTTTTACATTTTTTTGGGGGGAATTTCATATAAAAAAATTTGAAAAATATTATTTTTTCAAAATTGTCGCTCTTTTTTTGTTTATAGCGCAAAAAGTAAAAATCGCACAGGTGATCAAATACCCCCAAAAGAAAGCTCTATTTGTGGGGGGGAAAAGGACATAAAATTTGGGTACAGCGTCGCACGACCGCGCAATTGTCCGTTAAAGTAACGCAGTGCCGAATCGCAAAATATGGCCTGGTCAGGAATGGGGTAAAATCTTCCGGTCTTAAAGCGGTTAAAAATACGCTTATTGTGAATTTTTTTATCAAAGACATGTAGCTAAATACATTTTGTCCTAAATATATGACAAACATTGAATATATTGGATATTTTTTAACTGTCAACGTAGAAAAACATTGTTATTTTTTCAAAATTGTCGCTTTTTTTTATTAATATCGCAAAAAATGAAAAGCGCAGAGGTGATCAAATACCACCAAAAGAAAGCTCTGTTTGTGGGAAAAAAAGGATGTAAATTTCGTTTGGGTTCGTTTGCATGGCCACACAATTGTCAGTTAAAGTCGCACAGTGCCAAGTTGCAAAAAGTGGCCTGGACGTAAAGCAGCAAAATCCTCCGGTCCTAAAGTGGTTAAAGCACACCTGCCTAAAACTTTTCCACAGTACTATATACTGTATAATGTATAGAAAAAAGTTGTAAAAATATTTCATCCTCTAAGTGGAAATTCCAAAGATTAAGCCCCCGTTCACACTGGGGCGACGCTACTTCGGACCGCGACCTCCGAGGTCGCAGTGCGAGCAGCGCGCCGCGACCTCGGAGCGGCCGCCACGGACTTCATAACATTGAAGTCTATGGCGGTCGCCTCCTGGTCGCCCCAAAGAAGTTCCGGACCCTTTTTCTGAGTCGGAGCGACTTGTGTCGCTCCTATCAGAACGGGTCCGCAGCTTCCCTATGGGAGGCGACCTGCGGCGACCTGTGAGGCGACCAGGTCGCCTCACAGGTCGCCCCAGTGTGAACGGGGGCTTATGCAACTGCTACACAAGACATGTTTACTGTTTATTTATTAGCCTCAAAAGCTATTGAAACAAAAATCAGCCAAGCAGCATACTTCTTACAGCCTTAATGGTACAAACTTCCATTCAATGGCCATTCTGAGGACAAATTGCCACCAGTGATGGAGTCCAAGTGGTATTTCAACTTGCCAATTTCCATCAACATATGAAAAGTCACTTCTGTGAGCAACATCTTTATGTACTCCTTGACATTCTACATCCAAAAGTGTTTATGACTGATTTGCATTTAAACATATTTAAGGTATTCTACGGTATATAGCAAAACTAGATTGAATGTCCTACTGCCTTCTAGAACAAAAGACCAGATCAATCATGCCTATATTTGTACCAATAAAATAACTTGTTGCACTTCCACTCTCCTCCCCGTATGAATTTATACCCTGAAACTGGCACAGCTCCTATGGTTTTCTCTGATTGTAGGCATTATTTACCAGAGAGATGCCCAAAGCACTTACAACGTAGTCAGTTCTATTCTCATAGTGCTATACTCATAAATATGCAATGTGACATTCACAGTTAAGTAGGCCAAATGGAGCCCAAGACCTGTGCGTAGATAAGTGAGTTTGGAAAGTTTGTCACAATGGAAAGGGCCCGTCTACCAATTCACAGGCACATAGGTCCTAAACCAGAAAACATGGTATTCTGCTCACTTCAATACAGGCATATTATAGTCTACAGCCAAATGTGTTACAAATTGCGGCACATTTTTGCCTATAACCTAATATCTACAGCTACTGGGTAGTTAAGATTAGTTTTCAAAGAAACACTTTGCAATGGATTTTACCATTTTTGTCAGTTACTGGGGAATGTACAGTAAAAATGTGGTGCTGTTGGTTTTACATCTTATCTCTGGGAACAAAAACTTTCATTCTAACATATTCTTCAATAGCCAGAACGGGGATCAGCAGGCCCACCCACTACAGGCTGCCTGCAAATAACTACAGGGGGGTGGATACAAGACCAGTCACCTGCACAAGGAAAGAGAGCAGCAGTGACCGGTCTTTATTACAGGAAGCTCCTGCACAGAGGAAATTTCCCAATAGATTGCTGCACAGATCTACAAGAATTACACAAAGCACACACGTTTTTTGTATTTAGACAATATTTTATTAAGGTGATATCAAAGTCTTGTTTTTCTTTTTAGTTAATCACTTGCCGACCGTATGCTGTAAATATATGGCGGCAGAGTGGCTCCCCCAGGCAAAACCACGTATGGGTATGTCGAATGTCAGCAGGGAAGCTGATGCGTGTGTCAGGTGGCTCCGATTGCCGCCTGACACCCACGATCGCTCCCCGTTGAGAGAGAGAAGGAGGGTCAGCTGTTGTAAATACAGCCGACCATCCTTCTCCCTGAAATGATCACAGAGCTCATGTGATCCTTCTATATAGGATCACATGTCTCTATGGTCATCTCAGAAGCCACGCTTCCCGTAGTTAGTAGACTCCCGTAGTTAGTAGATGCCTTATCTTTTGCGCAAACCAAAAATATGTAGCAGAAAACAAATTGGCCTAAAATGTTAAAAAAATTTTATTTTTTATTTTTTTTTTTTGAGAATGTCATATAGCAGAATGTGAAATATATTGTTTTTTTTTTTTTTTTCAAAATTTTACCTCTTTATTTGTTTATAGCGCAAAAAATAAATATCGCACAGGTGATCAAATACCACCAAAAGAAAGCTCTATTTGTGGGAAAAAAAGAACGTCAATTTTATTTGGGTACAGCGTTGCACGACCGGGCAATTGTCCGTTAAAGTAACGCAAAATAGGGCCTGGTCATTAAGGGGGCAAATCCATCCGGTCTTAAAGTGGTTAAAAATAACAAAACATGTTCTACTTACCTGCTCTGTGCAGTGGGTTTGCACAGAGCAGCCCCGATTCTCCTATTCTTGAGTCCCTCCTGCTCCTGGCCCCTCCATCCTGCCAAGTGCCCCCACAGCAAGCAGCTTGCTATGGGGGCACCTGAGCTTAGCCACTGCTCTGTGTGTCCATTCGGACATGGAGCCGTGGCTCAGCCCCACTCCTTCTGTAATGGTGCGAGTGGCTGAGCCTGACGTGCAGAGGTAGCCTAGCGGAATCCGGTAAAACATGGACGGGTCACACTGGTGGTAGACACAGGCTAACCTGAGGTGCGGAGTCTAAGTGACAGCAGGTCTTCCCCAGAGCCTCTGATGGTGAGGATGGATTTTGCTGCGTGCTGAACTCCAGGTCGCGGTCCTCAGGGTCGCCCCAACAGGAGGTGAGCAAGTCCAGAACCGGAAGAAGATAAGCCGACAAGGATAAGGCAGGAGAGTGGTCACAGGAACGAGCCAAGGTCAGGGAGGGCAGCAAGCAGACGAAGTAGTGGACAAGCCGGGAAGTCAATCAGGAATTCAACAGGATACAGCAGGTTCAGGATCAGGAGTACAAGTAAAGCTGCAGACAAGACAACAAGGAACAAGTGTGCCAGTCACCTTTATATAGGCCACGTATGGCGCCAAATTGTGACGCTATTGCGTGCGCACGTTTGCATACGCGCATGCGCATTGGCGAACGCAAGTTTGCCATTAAATGGGAATGAGTAAATTTGCGCATGCGCATTCTCG
This sequence comes from Pelophylax lessonae, assembly GCF_965119305.1. Classification (NCBI taxonomy): domain Eukaryota; kingdom Metazoa; phylum Chordata; class Amphibia; order Anura; family Ranidae; genus Pelophylax; species Pelophylax lessonae. The sequence goes on along the minus strand of NC_138768.1, from coordinate 407,748,077 downwards.
TACGCCCCCCGGGATGTCACCGTGCGTTCCTTACACCTTCTCATTGGCTCACTGACTTTGATTGACAGCAGGGGGAGCCAATGGTGCCTGCTGCTGTCTTAGCCAGTGAGGAGGGAGGGTGGCAGACAGCCGAGACTCTCGTGCAACATCGCTGGATGGAGATGGGGCTCAGGTGTGTATCTGGGGGCTGATGCACACAGAAGGTTGTTTTTTAACTTATTACATAGAATGCATTACGATAAAAAAAAAAAACCTTCTGCCTTTAGAACTACTTTAACCTAAGAGTTCATCCTTAAAGTGGTTGTAAACCTCAGACATGAAATATGAACAAAGCATATCCCTCTACATAGTGTAATTAAGAGCACCAGCGGCGGCCGGTCCATAAGGAGTGCAGGGCCTCCGACCCCCTAATTTCCATGTGGGGCACCAATCTCATAGGTTTTTTATGAGGTTTTTTTTGGAAGCACATGATTAGAGCCCGAGGCTCTAATTGGCCTCAAAAAGGATGGTCTCAGGGCACAGAACCCATCCACTTGTGACATTAGGGAATCAATCATCGCTATTGTCTTACGGCTTCTCATTCTGGCCATTCAGGACGGGAGGCAGATCTTAAGACCGGATTAGCCGGGAGGAGAAGATGGGGAACACGCAACCATGGATGGGGTGAGTGCAGACCTGGCAGAGGGGGGGGGTGTTGCGGCCCCCCCAAAAAAAAATTGAGCACCAGCTGCCACTGAGGAGCACTAAGTGTTATTTCTGTTGCCTGCTTTGCTCCTCTGCTATCAGCATGAATCACTTCTGACAACTGTTCCTGACACCAAGAGAAAAATGGTGACAGGGGAGGGATCTCCAACTATTTGACAGCCTCAGTTCTGTTCCTGTGTGCTGTGTGAAGGAGCATGTGTCTCTTCCCTCTATTCAGCTCTGACACCTCTCCTCACTGAGCTCTGCCGATTGTAACTTCAGCTCTCCGCCCCCTTTTTTCTGAATTCTCAGACAAGCTTTAAAATTTAGTTATTTGAATGGATGTAGAGAAGAAAGGGCTGCAGATAGACAGATACAACTCATATAGGAAGATTTGTTTCATCTCTGTGTATCACCTGAAGCCAGTCACTTTGCTATATGTAAGGGCTTACAACCACTTTAAGTCTGTTGTTGCTTTAGAAACCTTTCTCCATTTTCTCTTGGGCACCTGTGCAAAGATAAAATAAAAAAATTCTCTAATTGGACAGCTCCACAGAATTATTTGCTGTATGTATGTGTGATGAAATTCTTTCCTATTTTGTGTATATTGGCTGTATAATAAAGGAAGAGAAATAATTCATAAATAAAATGCTTATTTGCTGTATGTATGTATCACAAAATTCTTTCCTATTTTGTGTATATTGGCTGTATAATAAAGGAAGAAAATAAATAATATGATGCACATGTACAGTATTCCTGTCAATGCTATGATTTATAGAGAATGTGTGTTAAAAGGTGTCCTTGTTTTTCTGTAATCTGTTATATTCAGGATAACCCGGTGAAAGTGTCAGGAATGAGACAGTGAAGCCTTGATTAAAGTGAACATTACATTCAAGGTCACCCTATAAAAACTTCACAAGGTTCAAGAACACTTCCCCACTGTAACAGCACATTATTTTTTGGTGTATTTATCAGCAGTACTTTCTTAATGTGCCATGCAAGTATGCCTTTTTGTCTAAAATGACTTCATGAAAATTATTACTGAATGGCATGATTCAACTTTCTGGCACCATTAATCACATCACTTTACTTATAGCAATCATGGTCTTTTCTGTTCTTTATAGGCTAATATTTATTTTCATAAGCAATATTTGTGGATCCCCCTTCTAGATAGATTGCTAGTCAGTAGGAAAATTTGGTTTTTGGCTGGGTGGTAGTTTGATTTGTATAGTTGTGCACTGCGTATCTTCCTAAGCTCAGTGGGTTTGTGATCTCTCACTGTTGCCAGTAGGTAGGTGTTAGTGGTACCACTGGCTATAGTATCAGGTTTTCCTGCCAGGCTAAGTTATAAATATTTATATTTCCCCTAGCCATTCCTGTTAGCGCCGGTTCACATTGCAGTGACGCTACTTCGCACCGCGACCTCCGAGGTCGCGGTGCGAGCAGCGCGCCGCGACCTCGGAGCGGCCGCCACGGACTTCATAACATTGAAGTCTATGGCGGTCGCCTCCGGGTCGCCCCAAAGAAGCTCCGGACCCTTTTTCTAGGTCGGAGCGACTTGTGTCGCTCCTATTAGAACGGGTCCGCAGCTTCCCTATGGGAAGCGACCTGCGGCGACCTGTGAGGCGACCAGGTCGCCTCACAGGTCGCCCTAGTGTGAACCGGCACTAAGAGGTTCATGCCACTGGGGCACAATGGGGGAGGGTATAAATATTTGGGAGAGGTGATGTGCTTGCTCTTCTCTTGCCTTTTGCTGAAGCCTTAGGAGTTGCTCCTGGACTGTTCATGCTGCTAGGCCCAAAAGCCTAGCATGTGCTGTGTATCTAGCTTTACACATATGGCCTAAAGCAGTGATGGCGAACCTTGGCACCCCAGATGTTTTGGAACCACATTTCCCATGATGTTCATGCACTCTGCAGTGTAGTTGAGCATCATGGGAAATGCAGTTCCAAAACATCTGAGGTGCCAAGGTTCGCCATCACTGGCCTAGGCAATTCCTCAGCTGGAAAAGCTGCCATCTCTCCAGGCTGTGCTGTGAGTTCAATTGCTGTTCACCAGGGTCCTGTTTGGGACAGAGCCTAGCAGCCCTACCTACAACTAAAAAATACCTCTGAGGTCTACTATCACTTGGCTTTGTGAGTAAAAGACTGTTTGTTGATCTGGTTGACGTTTGGTGCTGCAAGGAGATAAGTAGTAGTAGTTCTATGGGGTACAGATTGTGTAACAACTCATTACCTGGCCTTTCTCTTCCAGTCTCAGTGGTCAGGAAATTCTATCTTTAGGACAGTGAAGTTATTGTCCTCTTTGTTACAACCTTTATTTATCAGAGTATTCCATGCCCTACACCCCTCCTCAGTTAAAAGTTTACTCAGCGTTAAAATCTTAAAAAAGACATCCCCTAGACTGGTTACTGGGTCAGTGTGCATGGAGCCGTTAATATGTGTGTGTTTGCATGTTCTCCCTGTGCCTGCATGGGTTTCCTCCGGGTACTCCGGTTTCCTCTTACACTTTAAAGACATGCTGGTAGGTCATTAGGCTGCTGTCTAAATTGGCCCTAGTATGTGTATGTACGAATGTAAGTTAGGGACAGTAGACTGTAAGCTCCTAGAGGGTAGGGACTGATGTGAATGTACAATATATTTGTAAAGCACTGTGTAAAATTGACGGTGCTATATAAGTACATGTAATAAATAATAAGAAATAAATAAATAAATAAGAAAAATCTTTCTGCAATATTTCAATTGCCCTTTAACTCCTATGGCTAACCTACGATAAGTAAGATAGATTTACTCAGTAAGGGCTAGTTTTAGACATGTGCAGCTTGTTTTGTTCCAAATAATTATTCAGACGAATTTTTAGTTATTCGGAGATTTGGATATATCCGAATCCCCGAATGACAGGACAAACTAATTTTACAGAATTCGTCCAAATTTCCGAAATTTCAACTGAAATTCGACTTGAATTTTACATCGAATTCCAAAATCAAAGTGTGTGTTATTAGTGTACCATTTCGAAATAATGCTGTTTTTGTTAAAACCAAGGTGATTTAAAGAGTCATTGTAATCATTAGATGAAGATTTTTCTTTTGTTTGTTCATTTTGCAAGTGGAAAATTGATGAAAAGAAACCAGTAAAATATAAATATTTAAAAACATTTGTACTTGACATTATTTTTTCCCAGCTGGCTAAAACTTTTATTAATTAGAACACTTCGCATATTTAGAATAAATGTAATATTAATACAAACAAGATCAATATGTATAAATAACAATCAGATGTTTGGTTACTCAGCTGCGCATCCAAATCGGAAAAAAAAAAAAAATTTTAGATTCACCTGATTCAAAAAAAAATTGGTAAATTTGAAAAAATAAATAGAATGAATTCCGAATACGAATCCCGAATACGAATTGAATGAATCAACCGAATTTAACTAGACTAAAGGAAACAAAAACAAAACTAATTTTTTCGTCATGCACATGTCTAGCTAGTTTCCACTAACATTAGCCCTTTAAAGAGTGATCCACAGTGGATCAGTATTTAGAGAATGTTTGACAGGCAGTGGTGTTATTTTACTTTCTCACCACCCATTTTAACCCTTAAAAGCCGGAACCACCACCCTGCAACCATGTGCATTGCACGCAGTTGCAGAACAGCCCTGATCACTTGAACAAATTGTGTTTGGAGGCGTACTGCCCACCAGATTTAACAAGGGGTTGAATTCTTGCCACGGCATGTGAGCTGTCTTTGCACCTAAAGGGGGAGAAGTTGGAGGGTGCTAAAAACCCATCAAGTGTAAAAAAGCCTTGAATCCAAAGTGGGGTACACACTATAAGTAAATCGGGCAAACGATCGTCTGATTTTCCTCATTGTTTCACAGCAAATCGGAACCGATGAATGAAAATTCGTATGAAAATTCTCCTACGACAAAGGCTTTTTTTTTTTTGTTGTTTATTCATTCTGATCATGCGTACTCTTTCTTTTCTTATATTTCTTGTAAAAAAATCATATGAAAATTGTACACATTAACCAAAAATCATTTGTTTTTTTTCATACGAGAAAAATTTTGGAGTCTGTTCCTTCGAGAATTTTCATACGAAAATTCTGAATCGTCTGTAGAAAGTTGTGTACACACTATATGAAAATCATACAAAAATTCTTTGGGCAAAAGTGTTCGCCCAATTTTCTTATAGTGTGTATGAGCCTTAAGGCCTCATGCACACTGGACATTTTTACAGCTGCTGTTTTTGGCCTTAGACGTTTTTTTCTGCAGCCAGTAAACTCCCCAGCATGCTATCCTATGTGTTCATGCACACATAGGCTTTTATCAGCAGTTTTTGGCAGGGGCGTTTTCTGGCTGGAAAAAAAACGAAAACTAGTGGGTTTTAAGAGGCGTGTTTCAGCTGTAAAAATGCTCTAACTTTGATAAAAGCTTAAAAATGCTGAAAAACACCAAAATCACTGAAAAACACAGCTATTCAACGTTTATCAACATTTTTGAGCCATAAGCTTTTGCTAAAAAAAAAACTAAAAAACGCTACAGCTAAAAAAAAAAAAAAAGTAAAAAAACCGTGAAAAACGCTACTACAAAAAAGCTGAATACTGCATTTTTTTACAGTTGAAGTTAAAAACTCTTTGTGCAACGTGCCATTTCTGAAAGAAAAATACTACATTTTTAAACTTGATTAAAACCAGTGCAAGCCATTTTTGTAGGAGGGTTGGTTAATATTGTAAATGTAAAATATATAGCAATATGAGGTGGAAATATAAACTTAAAGCGGAGTTCCACTCAAAATGGGAACATCCGCTTATCTTTCTCCTCCCCCTCTCCAGTGCCACATTTGGTACCCTGTCCCCCACTTCCATCAGACCTCGCCGTAGCGAGCTACATCAGAGGTTCAGCCCCCTCCTCCTCCCTCTGCTTCAAGGCCAGTTACCGTGCGCAGCCCGCTTCGCGCATGCGAAGCAGGAACCCGGCTGTGAAGCCACAATGCTTCACTGCCAGGTTCCCTTACCTGCAATGGCGGTGGCAGCACCCGACAGCCAATGGAATCATCGGCTGAGGTGCCAACATCGCTGGACTCCAGGACAGGTAAGTGTCCTAATATTAAAAGTCACCAGCAACAGTATGTGTAGCTGCTGACTTTTAATTTTTGGAGGGGGGCGGAACTCTGTTTTAATTATAATAGGCAATGAGTACTTTGTTGCTCTTATTCATCTGCTGGCCATTTCATTAAATTGCCCTTTTAAGAGTAATCTTTCCCAGTGCAGCATGAGGTGGAGTTAAAGCAATGAATACTGGGAAATGAAGTTCGTTGGACGTAATTCTCTGTGTTGTTGAAAATCTTTTGAACTGTGCTTGCTAGATCCAGGATTACTGTATTTTCATTTGCCTTGCGAATCCAGCATATAGTAGTGCCAGATGCTTGTTTTATAGGAACAAATTGAAAGCCTGTGAGCCGTGTTCCAAAATTCATTCCTGACATCGTGGATGCCAAGCCTCAAGCATGCTCACATACAGTACATATTCAAAATGCTTGCGTACAGGGATCTTGGATGAAGCTGTACCTTTTAATGCTTTTCCCCAATTGTATTAAAAAAAATAGAATTGTGCTAATGTCTGTGCCAATTTAGGGAAGAGCTGTAGTATTCATTAATATTTATTTTCAAAATACACTATATTGTCACAAGTATTGGGACGCCTGCCTTTACACGCACATGAACTTTAATAGCATCCCAGTCTTAGTCTGTAGGGTTCAATATTGAGTGGGCCCGCCCTTTGCAGCTATAACAGATTCAACTCTTCTGGGAAGGCTGTCTACAAGATTTAGGAGTGTGTCTATGGGAATGTCTGACCATTCTTCCAGAAGGGCATTTGTGAGGTCAGGCACTGATGTTGGAGAGAAGGCCTGGCTTGCAGTCTCCGCTCTAATTCATCCCAAAGGTGTTCTATCAGGTTGAGGTCAGGCCAGTCAACTTCCTCCACCCCAAACTCGCTCATCCATGTCTTTATAGACCTTGCTTTGTGCACTGGTGCGCAGTCATGTTGGAACAGGAAGGGGCCATCCCCAAACTGTTCCCACAAAGTTGGGAGCATGAAACTGTCCAAAATATATGGGAATGCTGACACCTTAAGGCTCCTTTCACACTATCCGTCCGTCGGACGGATTCCGTTTTTCTCAGCGGGGGATCGAGCCGCCGATCTCACGCTGAGCAGGAGGATGACAGCTGTGTCTCCGCGCTGTGTGCGGAGACACAGCTGTCAGTTCCCCATGCATCTCTATGGGGGAAATCGGATGGGAACGGACCGTCGGTCCGTTCTCATCCAATCCCATCCGATCCGCTGGACGGATGGAAAATAGGGTTTCCATCCGTCCAGATTTGACGGATCGGATCGGGTGTCAGCGGACATATCTCCGCTGACATCCGATGCCCCATAGGAATGCATGGGGGGACCGTTCAGATCCGCCAAAAAAACGGACAGGTGGATCTGAACGGTCCGCCTGTGTGAAAGGGGCCTAAGAGTTTCCTTTACTGGAACTAAGGGGCCAAGCCCAACCCCTCCACCAAATGATTTCGACCAGTAAATAAGTTAATAAGCGGTACAATTGTGCCAAAGAACCAATCGGCGCAATCCCAGTGTAAAAAAATTAGTAAAAATGTGCATATAACTTTAAATGGCCACTGTCATGACACAGTGTTTTCACTACACTCAATAAAATACATCAAACTTAAAAACAGTGTTGCACCACAACTAACGTAAATGAACCATATAGTGCAACAATAATCAATAAATATAATAAAGTTCTAATCAAGGTGTATAAACCACAAAAATCAAACAATCAATGTGAAAAATAAAATCCATAAATGATAGAAAATGTGTTCTGATAGAGCCAATCAGGAAGATGATCCACCATACAGTGCAGACAAATATGTGTGCTAGTGCTCACCTCCACCTGTGCAATCAGGCCGCTCACCTCATATTTTGACCCCTGTGTTACCAGTAGGTAAAATCACCGGTTCTCCTCTGGGGACAAGAGATTGATCCGGTGTACTGCTGGAGCTCTTTTCCTCTGTAACTTTCTCTCCCTCCAGCCGGCTCTGTGAGCCTCGACAATACTGCTCTACAATATAAAGGGGAATAAGAGAATAGTAGAATCTAGTGCTCGCTGTTATACTTAAATTTTAGTGTTCCATATAAAATCACACGATAAAACACTCACACGTGTGGCACTTAAGCAGTGAGAGCTGATCCGGCAAATATCATATGTTTCTTTCAGACGAGATGGCCACGATGTGACATCAGGACGTAGGCTCCACCCCTATACACGTTACATCAAGGCGTAGACTTCTTCATTAGGGGTGAGTGTTTTATCTTGTGATTTTATATGGGACAATAAAATTTTAGTATAAACAAGCAAAAAATAAGCAAAAAATTGGGGGAGCAAACCCTGAACATGTATATCTAAAGCCGGTGCAGCTATGAACCAAGCGACATGTATATTAAAAAATAATAGCGCACACATGCAAAAGAAATGACTATCAAATATGGAGACAATCCATAAATAAAAATGGGGATTTAGTCCCACCATATGGCCATATCGTGCTCAAGCCCACCACTACGTCAAAGTACCCCATTATCAGTGGGTCCTACACTATCCATAAAAAAGGGGTGAATCCAGCCTCTCTAACCCTTGGAGACAACACTCCTTGCTGGGACCAGACTTCTGAGGTTGAGCACCCCACCCCCCACACACACCTGTACTCTATCACTGTCCACTATCAAGTAGATATAGGAGGTGTCCCCTGTAGTGCATTAGCACATCTCTCCCAGCAAGGAGTGTTGTCTCCAAGGGTTAGAGAGGCTGGATTCACCCCTTTTTTATGGATAGTGTAGGACCCACTGATAATGGGGTACTTTGACGTAGTGGTGGGCTTGAGCACGATATGGCCATATGGTGGGACTAAATCCCCATTTTTATTTATGGATTGTCTCCATATTTGATAGTCATTTCTTTTGCATGTGTGCGCTATTCTTTTTTAATAAAATTTTAGTATAACCTAGAGCACTGGATTCTGCTATTACCTTGTTCCCCCTGATATTGTGGAGTGGTATCGAGGCTCACAGAGCCGGCTGGAGGGAGAGTAAGTTACAGAGGAATAGAGCACCAGCAGTTCACCGGATCAATCTCTTGTTCCCAGAGGGGAACCGGTGATTTTGAGCTATTGGTTACACATGGGTCAAAAGATGAGGTGAGCGGCCTGAGTGCACAGGTGGAGGCGAGCACTAGCACATTAAGGCCCCTTTCACACATGGAAGTCCGTTGACGGACTCTGTTTTTCTCAGAGGGTATCGATCCGCCGATCCCCCTGCTGAGCAGGCGGATGGCAGCTCTGTCTCCATGCTGTGTGCGGAGACAGAGCTGTCAGGTCCCATTCTTCTCTATGGGGGAATAAGATGAGAATGGAACATCTGTCCGTTCTCATCCGATCCGCTAGACGGATGGAAAATAGGGTTTCCATCCGTCTGGATTTGACGGATCGGATCGGATGTCAGCGGACATGTCTCCGCTGACATCCGATGCCCCATAGAGATGCATGGGGCATCCGTTCAGATCCGCCTGAAAAACGGACAGGCAGATCTGAACAGTCTGCTTGTGTGAAAGGGGCCAAATATTTGTCTGCGCTGTATGGTTGATTATCTTGCTGATTGGCTCTATCAAGGCACATTTTCTATCATTTATGGACTTTATTTTTCACATTGATTGTTTAACTTTTATGGTTTATACACCTTGATTTGCACTTTATTATATTTAATGATTATTGTTGCACTATATGGCTCATTTACTTTAGTTGTGGCGCAGCACTGTTTAAGTTTGAGGTACAATTGTATTGATTATGTCTGTAAATGTGTTGTGTGCTTCTAATATTTAAAAAAAAAAAAAAAAACATAGGATAGGATAGCAAGTCTGATTGGAATATTCAGTTTGTTAAAAATCTCTGTTTTGCTGTTGCCAAGAAATTATAAGAAACCAAATTAATAGTCCAATGATTATATACTGATGACTCTATTCATCACACACTTCCTTCTGTTTTTCTGTTGTGCCTTAACTCACTTAAGTCCCTTAATCTGGGCAGAATGTCATCTGCTGAGAACGATTTCACTATCAAAAATCCTTTTACTGCTTTCTTAGGGCATATTGTAGGGCATATAATGTGATATGTGGATCTCTGGTGAACAGAGGACCTCACATCTGGACCATGAAAGCTAGCTGTACCTTAGATACCAAAATCAGCATATGGACGTGTTATGAATTACTGTAAAGGGATAACAGGTGTTCTTAGCAGGTGTATGTGCTCATTGACTCTAGGAAGAGATGCAGAGAGTGATTGGCATTGGGGTGCTTATGGTATTGGAGCCCGGAGTGTGGATGTGTGCTGGAGTGGGGAAGTTTGGCGGTCTTTGTCAAGGAAGGTCACCAGGTAGTTGCCTAGAGAGACAGATTTCAGACAGTCAGTTTATTTTCCCTAAAATTCAATGTTGTAGTGTCTGGATATAAGTAAAGGGATCAGTTGTTAAGCAGATATCACTCACCTTGAAAGTTGTATTAGAGGTGTTCCCTATAGAGACTAAAGCCCCGTACACACGCAACGATTATCGGCCGACCGATCGTCCGTATTTTGTCCAGAGTTGTGTTTTGTTGGTTGGAATGTGCCTAGACTGCACACAAATTTTCTCGCCCAACAAAATTCTACTTCAAAAGTGATGTCATGTGTTGGGTTGCTTTCTTTGTGTTTTTTCTTCACTGAGCATGCCCAGACTTGCTCATCAGATTTTTCCCTGTCGAATTCTGTACTGACTGCACGAAAATCGGCCGTTGTGTTGACAGCCAACAAAAATTTTATAGTCTGCACACCAGATTTTTTTCAGCCAAAAAGTCAGAGTTGGTTGTCGGAAGCATCATACTAACAAGCCGAAAATCGGCAGCTCGGTCGTTGGACGAAAAATTCCCTGCCGATTTTCAATGCGTGTGTACGAGGCTTTAGGCTAAGTGCAAGAGAGTCTGCCATATGTACCCACAGACCTATGCTGCTATTACCAAGCAGGAGAGAAGCTACCAGAGAAGTACAAGTGGACTGAACCTGCTATTGCCAAACCTAGATATATACATAATAAAGTGCTGTCATGCAGTACGATTGGCTGGATTGCTAGCAAAATCTATAGCAGTCTTCTTTACTATGCTGAGGAACCCTTGAAATAATTGTCAGGAAACCCCTGTTAAAAAATGTTACACCTACCGCTACTGGTACATTTGCACAAACAATAAACTGAACACAGTTCTAAATAATAGCATGATCAGTAAAATATACAAAGTTTTAAATAAAATAATAAATATTGTGACATATCTAAAATATTTGACACCTTGGTGTAAAAGAATGAAAATTGTGGTATGCTCTAATATTAGTGGTCAGTGTAGATGTAACTCCTTGTGTTGGCAGTCAATGGAAAACTGTCTTCTTGCATTGGTGGTCAGTGAAGGTGGGATATCAATTTTCCATTCCTCACTGCTCTAGAGACCCTAAAAACTTCAAGAGGAACCCTGGTTGAGAAAGGCTCATCTAGATTGTACTGCTAAACTACAGAATTTGTAGGCCTATAAGTGGAGTTTTTCAGTACAGTACCACAAAGAAGACTGTGTTCCTAAACAACAGGTCTTTGAGAAGGACTTGTTGCTACACCTAAGTAAGGACTATACTGTTCTGCGCAGCCAATGTACCTGTCACACAAGCAGTTGTACCTCCAGCTGTCCAGGGCACTGTGGAACTAGTTATTATGGGTTTTCTTTTCTCCAGTAAATGACTAGGTCAGCTAAGACCACTAAAAAAGAATTAGTCAAGAGTGTCTCAATCTAATGTTTTTTTCCCATTGTGGTGGTCAACACGGTTACTTACATCTACTGTGTGTCCTGCACCCTCCAAAGTAGCCTTATAAAGTAAAGGCTTGTGTGATTAGCGAGGAGTGTCCGTTGTCCACAAAAATGTCTCACTTGATGATTTTTAGAGTTCTTTATTGAACATAAAAGTATACAAGTGGAGCCAATGCGTTTCGGAGAAGTTGCCTCCCCCTTCTTTAGCACTATATTTCTTGGAGAATGGTTAGACTCTGAGAGGGTTAAAAGTATTTGATCAGCGGCTTTGCAGTATGCCAGTGTTGTGGAGCAGAGACAGCCATAAAAAGTAAAGGGACAGCTCTGCATTCCCAGAAGTAGGTAAAGACACACAATCAGAAAATACTGAGTTTTTCGTTTTGATAGAAATATTTCAAATTTAAATTTTGCACTTTTTTGTTATACTTTTTTCAATTTTGTGGTAATATAGTTAAATTATTTGCCATTATAAACTGAAAATAGAAAATTGCACCTTCATCCGTCTGCAGGTCATAACAATCTCATTAGTACAACTAGCAGTAGGGAAATCAGATAAGACAGTGGTATATGGCAATGTCAATCATACAACCACTTCTGCAGTCAGAGTGGCACTGCTGTCTGAAATGTCTGTCTGGTATGTCTGAGAGCCAAGTGCAACTTGAGACACTGATTACTTGTAGGCAACAGCAAAGCGTAACAAGAGACTACACAAGACAGGCTGAAGTACGGGTGAAATAATGGAGATAGGGACCATCACCTGGAGCCCAGGGGTCCTAAAGCCAAACAGGTTAAATGTCCGGCGGCATCGGCCGGTTCAAAAGAAACCGTCCAACTTTCAGTCCGTGTGTACTGCAGGCGGTCTGACAGAAGCCCGCATTTTCATAGAAGGGGCAAAACCGAAAAAGGTCTACCGATCAGCTCAAGATCAGTCAATGTCTGAGGGGGCTGACTGGAGTGTTCGCCCTGGGGGGGCGTCACCCTGTCAGAACACAATAGAACAGCAGGGGAGATCGCTGTACTAACGTTTGATTGTTAGTACAGCGGTTCCAGGTTGTCAGTTTTTTTTTTCATTCAGCCCACTAGGTTAAATGAAAAAAAAAAAACTATTAGTGTGTACCAGGCTTAAGGAACCTCCAGTTATCAAGTAATATACTATAAATATGTTAAGGCTCCCTAACTGTTACCTATTCTCCTAGTTTACCATTATGTTTGTCATTCTTTAGCTCATTTATTAGTACCGATATATATAAGCAAACTGGATGACTCTTATTCAGTGCCGATTCACACTATTGCGATGACAGACATCGCATGTGATTCGGAGCACACTGCTCCTAAAATCACATGCGATTTCTGTGCGGTGTGAATTCAGCCATACAGTTTGTATGGCTGAATTCGCACCGCAATCGCAGTGAACTCGTACAGGATCCTTTTTTTGGTCCGCAGCAGAATCGGATCGCATGGTGGTTCACACCAGTGCGATCCGATTCATGTGCAATATGCAATCTGAACTGGGGGTGTCGTTAACTTTGAATTGACACCCCCAGCGATTCACATATGGCAGTGTGAACTGCCTGTGCTGCGAATGCGAACATGCAGTAGATTCACAGTGTTCCCGCATAGCAATAGTGTGAACCGGGACTTACAGTCAGGTCCATAAATATTGGGACATCGACACAATTTTAATCTTTTTGGCTCTATACACCCCCACAATGGATTTGAAATGAAACAAACAAGATGTGCTTTAACTGCAGACTTTAATTTGACGGTATTTACATCCAAATCAGGTGAAAGGTGTAGGAATTACAACAGTTTGTATATGTGCCTCACACTTTTTAAGGGACCAAAAGTAATGGGACAATTGGCTGCTCAGCTGTTTCATGGCCAGGTGTGTGCTATTCCCTCATTATCCCATTTACAAAGAGCAGATAATAGGTACAGAGTTCATTTCAAGTGTGCTATTTGCATTTGGAATCTGTGGCTGTCAACTCTCAAAAAGAGATCCAAAGAGCTGTCACTATCAGTGAAGCAAGCCATCATTAGGCTGAAAAAACAAAACAAATCCATCAGAGAGATAGCAGAAACATTAGGTGTGGCCAAATCAACTGTTTGGAACATCCTTAAAAAGAAAGAACGCACCGGTGAGCTCAGCAACACCAAAAGACCCGGAAGACCACGGAAAACAACTGTGGTGGATGACCGAAGAATTCTTTCCCTGGTGAAGAAAACGCCCTTCACAACAGTTGGCCAGATCAAGAACACTCTCCAGGAGGTAGATGTATGTGTGTCAAAGTCAACAATCAACCAGAGTGAATGCTGAGGGTTCACCACAAGATGTAAACCATTGGTGAGCCTCAAACAGGAAGGCCAGATTAGAGTTTGCCAAACAACATCTAAAAAAGCCTTCACAGTTCTGGAACAACACCCTATGGACAGATGAGAAGGGATTTTTAAGTACCAAAGTTTGTCGCCATTCTGAGAGCGAGCACAATTTTAAAGCATGACATGTTGGGTATCTATTTACTCGGCGTAACATTATTTTTCACATTATGGAAAAAAAAATTGGGTTAACTTTACTGTTTTCTTATTTTTTAATAAAAAAAAAGTGAATTTTTTTAAAAAAAAATTGCGTTTGAAAGACTGCTGCGAAAATACAGTGTGATAAAAAATATTGCAGCAATCTCCATTTTATTCTCTAGGGTCTCTGCTAAAAAATATATATATATATAATGTTTGGGGGTTCTAAGTAGTTTTCTAGCAAAAAAACTGATTTTAGCTTGTAGTGTCAAAAATAGGCATGGTCTTAAAGTGGTTGAACTCAAGAGCAAAAATATAGTATATTGCAAGTGCTTAGATGAAATGGCTGCATTTGTTTTCTTTCTTAGCATTTTTTCGTTATCTTCACCTGGTGATGCTGCCCGTAACACATATTCTGTTCTAGGTGACAATGCTTACTTACTAGGACACAGAAGAGGTTGATTTACTAAAACTGTAGATTGCAGAATCTGGTGCAAATTTACATGGTAGCCAACCGACTTCCAACTTTAGCTTGTTCAATTAAGCTTTACCAAGAAAAATAAAAAAATCTGGAATGGAATCTGATTGGCTTCTATGCAGAGCTGCAACAGATTTTGCACTCTCCAGTTTTAACCCCAAAGAACCACAGAACACCTCCCCCTCTCCTCCTTTCCATAATATAGATGTACAGTATCTCACAAAAGTGAGTACACCCCTCACATTTTTGTAAATATTTTATTCTATCTTTTCATGTGACAGCACTGAAGAAATGACACTTTGCTACAATGTAAAGTAGTGAGTGTACAGCTTGTATAATGGTGTAAATTTGCTGTCCCCTCAAAATAACTCAACACACAGCCATTAATGTCCAAACTGCTGGAAATAAAAGGGAGTACACCCCTAAGTGAAAATGTCCAAATTGGGCCCAAAGTGTCAATATTTTGTGTGGTCACCATTATTTTCCAACACTGCCTTAACCCTCTTGGGCATGGAGTTCACCAGAGCTTCACAGATTGCCACTGGAGCCCTCTTTCACTCCTCCATGACGACATCACGGAGCTGGTGAATGATAGAGACCTTGCGCTCCTCCACGTTCTGTTTGAGGATACCCCACAAATGCTCAATAGGTTTTAGGTCTGGGGACATGCTTGGCCAGTCCATCACCTTTACCCTCAGCTTCTTTATCATCTTGGTCATCTTGGAGGTATGTTTAGGGTCGTTATGTTGGAATACTGCCCTGCGGCCCAGTCTCCACAGGGAGGGGATCATGCTCTGCTTCAGTATGTCACAGTACATTTTGGCATTCATGGTTCCCTCAATGAACTGTAGCTCCCCAGTTCCGGCAGCACTCATGCAGCCCCAGACCATGACACGCCCACCACCATGCTTGAATGTAGGCAAGACACACTTGTCTTTGTACTCCTCACCTGGTTGCCACCACACACGCTTGACACCATCTGAACCAAATAAGTATATCTTGGTCTCATAAGACCACAGGACATGGTTTCAGTAATCCATGTCCTTACTCTGCTTGTCTTCAGCAAACTGCGGGCTTTCTTGTGCATCATCTTTAGAAGAGGCTTCCTTCTGGGATGACAGCCATGCAGACCAATTTTATGCAGTGTGCGACGTATGGTTTGAGCACTGACAGGCTGACCCCCCACCCCTTCAACCTCTGCAGCAATGCTGGCAGCACTCATACGTCTATTTTCCTCTAATTAAGGTAATGCCTCGCTTACAGTGTGTAACGCTCCTGCGTTTTACGTATGATGTGGATTTTCAGCTGCAGAAATATTCCACTTCAGTAGTAGAGAAACACTGAGACACCAATCCCAACTCTCAATGACTCATCATGTGTGGATGATCTCAATTCAGCAAGTAAATACACACACTCAATAAGATGTTTCCTAGAGTGACTTATGTATATAGTAACACAGTGATGATAGGCTGAAGAGACAGGTTGGGTAGAGATGGTAGATGACAGACACTTGAAAGGAAATGTTCTTGAAAGTAAGATAGTAGCAGATGGGATGCAGATAGGTTTAGCAATCATGTATGGTAGTAGATGACAGAGTAGCAGGTGGACATACAAGAGAGATCAACCCAGTGCAAGAACAGGTGGTAGTAGGCTCAAGAGCTAGCAATCTTAGATAATGCAGATGTAGTAATAGTCCTTAGTATGCAGAGCTAGATAGTGTAAGCTTTAGTATAAAGGTTATAGAGGTTTCCCCTGTGGGGTACTTATCACTAATAGCAATGTAGCAGAGGAGAGGTTCGGCAAGAGCGGATGATCCGGTAGCGGGATACAGGGATCAGCGCAGCGTGGTTCCGACAGCGAGGTATGCTTGCAAGCATGAGAGCTTCAAGACAGGTTAGCATCAAGGCACAAAGCAGTTTGAACGAACACATGTGAGTGAGAGCCGGCGATCTAAATAGCCATCCAGTCCGGCGCTCAGTGATGACAGCATCAGTCTTAAAGGTGTATGCGCACCTTACCAAAAGAGAATGGTGGGGCGCATACACTTATGAAAAAGTAATTAGGGTACCCAAAGGTACCAGAACATTACACAGTGGCTTTCTGGACACACAGAAAAGAAGTGTTCCTAAAATCTTTAAATCTTTTTTTAAATGTTGGAAACTATGTTAGCTTTGTCTGGCAGTTCAATGAGGGGGCAACAAACTTCACAGGGGATATAGACAGAGCCGGTGCTAGAGTATTTTGCGCCCTTTCTATACCATATAGAGGTATAGAATTTTTATTTGGGGGGGGGGTGCAAGTAGCTGGTCTTGTGCCTAGGGTGTAAAATAGTCTAGTACCGGCCCTGGTGACACCTGTGGGCAGCGGCACCGCAATCCTACACTGATCTGCGTCTCTCACCAGCTGTCTCTGTCTCACACAGCGGATCGGACCGAAGCCGCCTCCCCCTCCTAGCAGCGGTTTACATCTACACAGGAGGAGGGACACAAGGTATGTACATTGTAATGTAGATGGACAGCGGAGGGGGACAGTGACCAGGAAGGGGGGCAAGTTAAAAAAAAAAGATGGGGGAGGGATTGGGTGTGGTTTAAGAGGACATGTGCTGGGTGCCACTATGGAAGGGGAGAGGAAGGTCATATGCTAGTAATGGGGGTTGGGTTGTTCCAAAAGAACACAAGCCCTTGTTGGAGATACAACAACTTTAAGCTTAGTCTATTGCAGTTCACAAATAGGACAGTAGATGTCGCTAATGCTAAGTGATATGCTATGCATTTTCTATGATGTGCATTTCCTGTACACTGCACTGTACTTGTTGGTTATCTTTTCCTGTCTGTGTTCTTATTACAATGAGGTGATAGGTTTGATTCCTGTGTTATGTTCCAATAAAGAAGCCAGTTCCTGTTTACTCCACAATGTCTGATCTGAATGGACTCCGCTGCACCCAGTGATCGCACTCTGCAACAGGTTATGGGCCCAGGATCCGGATAAAGATCAACATAATGAAGCTTTCCAGCGACATCTCATATAGACAAGTAAGACTGTTTATATATAAAGGAGGGAAAAATGCCCGGAAACTCAGAACTTAAACTCTCAGTGGCCAAGCTGAAGAATGACAATTATCAGTTATGGAAGTTTAAAGTGGAAATGCTATTATCTAGAGATGACTTGTGGGAGGTTACCACCACAGAGAGGCCACAGGACAATAATCAGGACTGGGACAAGAAAAACAGACAGGCACGGGCCACCATAAGCTTACTAGTGGAGGATGATCAGCTCATACATATACGCCATGAGGACACAGCGAAAGGCATGTGGGACATCCTAAATAGACTGCATGAAAGATCCAGTTTAAACAGCAAGTTGTTTCTACTGCGGAAACTTTACAGAATGAGACTTAGCAGAGAACAGGACATGCAGGAGCACATAAACGCAATGCTGGAAGTGATTGCGCAACTCAGATCAATCGGGGAGAATATAACAGACAGCCACACTGCAGCTATGTTGTTATGCAGTTTGCCAGATACATATACTGCACTGATCAATGCACTAGAGACACGTCCTGAGACAGATCTGACGCTAACATTTGTAAAAACCAGGCTCATAGATGAGTATCAGAGAAGAAAGGAATTAGTGCATGACTCCACAGAAATTGACACCAGAACCGCTCTTAAAGCTACAGACACAAGGTTACACAGGAAAGAGACCAGAGTGTGTTTCAGATGTCACAAACAGGGACACATAAAGAAAGAATGTACTATATGGAAAGCAGAGCAAAGAAGACAGCGTCCCTCTTATGCTAAACAAAAGGTCAAAGCCACAATCAATGATCCATGGGAAGGAAACTGGAATGCCACATTTTAAGCGACAGGCAACAATAAATGTCAAGGCTGGTGCATCGATTTGGGGGCAACTAGTCACATGACAAGTGATAGAAGTTTTTTCACAGAACTTGATCTGAACAACAAAGAAACTATTTATCTTGCAGATGGAAGCAAAATACATGCAGAAGGATATGGGCATGGAACCCTTGTATGCCCTGATGATGCGGGACACAACCTAGCCATACCAGTGAAAGATGTACTTTATGTTCCTAATCTAGAAGGAGGACTCTTATCTGTGAAGCGTCTAACAGCCAGAGGACTCACTGTAAAATTCCAAGGTGACAAGTGTTCAATCCTAAACGGCAACCAGACAATAGCAAGTGCCAAGCTGGATGATCATCTATATCACCTCGACACAGTGAAGGAAAAGGTGAGACTATGTACACACAAGCACAATGACTGTATACATATATGGCACAGACGTCTAGGTCACAGACACCCAGAATGCATACAGGAACTACAGAGGAGGAATCTGACAAGGGATCTAACAATATCCCCTTGTCCAGTTACTGTTAAGTGTGAATGTTGCATTAAATCCAAAGCTACAAGAGCAACACTTCCCAAAGTCAGTCAGAAGAGAGCTTCAAGACCACTTGACTTAGTTCACAGTGACGTGTGTGGTCCCCTAAACCCACCTACACCTGGAGGCAACAGGTACATAGTGACTTTCATAGATGACTATTCAAGATACACAGTCACCTACCTAATGCAACACAAGAGTGAAGTTTTTGACAAATTACAAGACTATATAATAAAGACCAGTAACAAGTTTCAGAGGAAGCCTCTCATACTTCAGAGTGACAATGGACAATGGAGGTGAATTCACAGGATATAAGATACAAGAGTACTTAAAACAGAATGGAATAGAACATCAAAAGACAGTCCCATATACACCAGAACAAAATGGAGTAGCTGAAAGAAAGAACAGAACTTTGACTGAAATGATCAGATGTATGCTGACAGACTCTGGACTACCACAAAAATACTGGGGTGAAGCAGCTATGACAGCTACATATTTGCAGAACAGACTTCTTTCCAAAACTCCATATGAACTTTGGCACAATGAGAAGCCAAATGTAATACACCTAAGAGTTTTTGGATGCAAAGCATTTATCTACATACTTGAAGAAAAACGCACCAAAGTCCAAAACAGAGCATTTGAAGGTATCTTCGTTGGATACAGTGACAATGTCAAAGGTTACAGAATCCTTGATCCCAAAACAGACAAGGTTACCGTTAGCAACAGCATAACTTTTGTTGAAGATTTCAGAGACAATGTAATGACAACAGTAGAAGCAAGAATAGAAGAGAAAACTGACATTGACCAGCCTATCTCTGTAACTTCTGAACAAACAGCTGAAGTGAGTGCAGACTCTACCAGTACTGAAGAGCAGATACAAGAAGGCTCAGACACAAAACCGAGACGTTTAACAAGAGAAAACAAAGGTAAACCACCTGTACGTCTCTTATACAAAGCAAGTACTGCCAGTATCAACGAACCTGCAACCTGGGAAGAAATATCTCAGCTTTCAGAACAAGAAGCAAGTAAATGGATAAAGGCTGCTGATGAAGAGATAAAATCCATGCATGATACTAAAACATGGACACTTACAGAGCTACCACCCGGAAGGAAAGCCATAGGCTGTAAATGGACTTTTAAAGTGAAATACAATGCAGATGGCACAATTGAGCGATACAAAGCAAGGCTAGTAGCCAAGGGCTATTCTCAAAAATACGGAGAGGACTATGACGAGACATTTGCACCAGTAGTCAAGCACACTACAATACGGACTTTACTGACAGTAGCCGTCACAAGGAAAATGCAAGTGAAACATTTTGATGTGAAAACCGCATTTCTACATGGCGAGCTAACAGAAGAAATTTACATGGAACAGCCGCCAGGGTTCAAAGATGAACAAAGGCCAGACCTAGTTTGCAAACTTTGCAGGAGTATTTATGGTCTAAAGCAAGCAGCCAGAGCGTGGAATATAAAAATAAATGAAGTGCTTACACATCAAAACTTTCTGAGGAGTAAAGCGGACCCCTGCTTATACACAAAGAAATTGGGAGACAGATGGGTCTATATGCTTATTTATGTGGATGATATCCTGATTTGCTTTGAGCAAGAAGGGGATGAAGCAGAAATACTAGAAAAACTAAATCAGAACTTCAACACCAAAGATCTTGGCAACATAAAGAATTACCTCGGCATCCAGATCGAGAGAGAGGAAGATGGCAGCTTTCTTCTGAACCAAAGACACAAAATACAAGAAATAATTGAAACATTTGGAATGGAAGACGCCAAACCAGTAAAGTCTCCTATGGAAACCAACTACCTAAAGGAGATGAATTGCCAAGATAACCCATTAACTACTAATACTCAATACAGGAAGGCAGTAGGGAAATTGCTGTATCTTACCACTGCTACAAGACCGGACATTGCAGCAACTGTTGGAATCCTATGCAGAAAGGTTTCAATGCCAAGTCAAAAGGACTGGAATGCTGTAAAGCAAATAATTCACTATCTAAAAGGGACTTTGCATTACAAGTTAAAGTTACCAGCAAGTGATGAAAGCACCTGGACAGGATATGTGGATGCTGACTGGGCAGGAGACACCAGCGACAGGAAATCTACCAGTGGATACTTATTTTTTCCGTCAGGAGGTGCCATCAGTTGGACTAGTAAAAAGCAACTCTCTGTTTCACTGTCCTCTACTGAAGCAGAATACGTTGCTGCAGCGCAGGCAAGCCAAGAAGTTATATGGCTGAGACAGCTATTAACAGATTTGGGTCAACCACAGTTGGGACCAACAGAAATCTATGAGGACAATCAAGGATGCCTCGCACTTGCGAGCATGGAAGGAGTTAATTCAAGAACCAAGCACATTGATGTGAAGTTCCACTTTCTTAGGGATCTTCAAGAGCAAGGTCTTCCTGAGTTACTTTATTGCCCAACTGAGGATATGACAGCAGATATCCTTACAAAGCATCTGACCGCTGAAAGACACTCAAGGCTTACAAAGAAGATGGGTTTAATAGACTAAGCCTTAGCTGTTGAGAAGGGGTGTTGGAGATACAACAACTTTAAGCTTAGTCTATTGCAGTTCACAAATAGGACAGTAGATGTCGCTAATGCTAAGTGATATGCTATGCATTTTCTATGATGTGCATTTCCTGTACACTGCACTGTACTTGTTGGTTATCTTTTCCTGTCTGTGTTCTTATTACAATGAGGTGACATGTTTGATTCCTGTGTTATGTTCCAATAAAGAAGCCAGTTCCTGTTTACTCCACAATGTCTGATCTGAATGGACTCCGCTGCACCCAGTGATCGCACTCTGCAACAGCCCTTTCCCCTCCCATAGGACCCCCCCCCCCCAGCACATATCCAAACCTTGACCTCCCTACTAGCACAAGTGGAGAGGGGGTCTATACTGATGTAAGGGGGGTCTGCACTGAGGGGAGGGGGGTCTGTACTGATGGAGAACGGTCTATACTGATGGCAGGGGGGTCTTTACTGAGGGTGGGGTCTATACTGATGGAGGAGTGTCTGTACAGAGGGAGGTCTGCAGTGATGAAGGGGGGACTGTACTGAGGAAGGGGGGTCTGCACTGAGGGGAGTCTTTACTGATGGAGGAGGGTCTGCACTGAGGGGAGGGGGGTCTGTACTGATGGGGAAGGGTGTATACTGATGGAAGGGGGGTCTATACTGATGGAAGGGGGGTCTATACTGAGGAGGGGTCTATACTGATGGAGGGGGGGGGGTCTATACTGTGGGAGGGGGTCTGTACTTAGTGGGGGGTCTATACTGAGGGAGGTCTGTACTTAGCGGAGGGGGGTCTGTACTTAGTGGGGGGGGTCTATACTGATGAAGAGGGGTCTGTACAGAGGGGGGTTCTGCAATGATGGAGGAGGGTTTGCACTGAGGGGAGGGTGGGTCTGTTCAGATGGAGGGGGGTCTGCACTGAGGGGGGAAGGTCTGCACTGATGGAAGGGGGTCTGTACTGATGAAGGGGGTATATACTGATGGATGTGGGTCTGCACTGGGGGGTCTATACTGATGGAGGGGTGATCTGCACTGATGGAGGGGGGTCTTCACTGATGGAGGGGGGTCTGTACTGATGGAGGGGGGTCTGCACTGATGGGGGGGGTCTATAGTGCGGGAGAGGGGTCTATAGTGCGGGAGGGGGGTCTGTACTTAGTGAGGGGGGTCTATACTGAGGGAGGGGGGTCTGTACTGAGGGGGGTCTATACCTGATGGAGGAGGGTCTGCACTGAGGGGAGGGGGGTCTGTACTGATGGAGAGTGGTCAATACTGATAGGGGGGTCTGCACTTAGTGGGGGGTCTATACTGAGGGAGAGGGGTCTGTACTTAGTGGAGGGGGGGTCTGTACTGAGGGGGGACTATCGTTGGTGGAGGGGGGGGTGACACCAACCCTAGTGACACCACTGTGTGCACGTGTATTTTACTGTACTTGCAGCATATTTAAAATTAAAACATGAAGAAATGTGCAAGTATTGGGCCATGTTTACACGAGGTAGCGGTTCAAACAAGTGGATGAGATGTGGTATTGCCCCTTCTGCCTATGTTAGTATACACTGCCATGGTCACAGTGTTACATGGCAAAATATATACCACCTGTTGCATTTGGCAAGCATTACTGCAAGTGAATGCAAGCCATTCAAAGTCACACAGTTGCAGTGCAATTGCCTTTCAATGGCTAACAAAGGCATTGATGTCGCCTGCAAAAATGCATCAGAAAAGCGATCCACCGTATGTAAACAAGCCATTTGAGAGATTGCCCTGACATACAACACATTATAATGTTAAAAAGTTAATATTATTTTTCATTATTCTTTACATTGGTAATCATACTATACTGAAAAGAACTGTACGTGCCATACCAAAATAAAAATCAGCTTTGATCATTGGTTAACTATGAACTTTTGTAAGCCCCTAACACAATACAATGGCATTTTATCTGCTGCATGCAACAAATGTGTTGATAATCAGTAAATCACTTTGACTTTTAGTGCACCTGAAAAAACCTCAGAGCTTTTCTGTCTGTGCATGTGCCTCAGTCACATCCTTGTTCTTTGACCGATAGTAACCCCAGAGAGATGGGAAGAGAGTTTGCAATAAAAACACTTCATTATGGGGCTTGCTTAACCAAGCTGGATGAGTAAGTGAATAATCTGCCATGCTGAACCCTTGTAAGGGCACATTTTTATTTAGTGTGTGATATCAGATTAGTTAAATAAAGAGCTCAGATCAGGCAATTTACAGCAAAACAGCAAAATAACACTTTTGTTATTATGGCATTTTGATTTTTTAGCCTTTATTAAGAGCCCATTCACACTAGCATGACTTGTGAGGCGACTTGTGTAGCCCCAGGTTGCCCCAGGTCGCTTGACATAACAAAAGCAATGTTAATCAATCAGTGCTGTCTTAATTGGCACTACTGAAGTCGCTCTGACTTCAGAAAAGGGTCCTGTACTACTTCGAGGCGACCTGTGATCCGACTTGTCCCATATACTTCAATGGGAGTCGCCTCCTTATCTTAATTGAAGCGACTTGTTATCAGACTTTCCAGGAAGAAGAGAGAGATTAGCCAGGCATTCCCCACATTGCAGCCATGCCTATATGGTATATATATGGTATATATATATATATATATATATATATATATATGTAATGGTATATATATTCCATTATCTCTGCTTGGTCTGTGTGAGTGGCACTGGTGGACACAGATAAGTGGCACTGGTGGACACTGATTCATGGAACTGATACGTGGCACTGATATGTGGCACTGGTGGGCAGTGGCACTAGTGGACACATATGTGGCACTGGTGGGCAGTGGCACTGGTGGGCAGTGGTACTGGTGGACACATACGTGGCACTGGTGGGCAGTGGCACTGGTGGACAGTGATACGTGGCACTGGTGGGCAGTGGCACTGGTGGACACATACGTGGCACTGGTGGTCAATGGCACTGGTGGACACTGATACGTGGCACTGGTGGGCAATGAGGAAATGAGTAAAAAAAAAACAGAAAAGGGGAATCAAGTCACAACACATCATATTCTGATTGGCCAAACACAAAGTCTTCTGTCATATACGTCGCGGTAAAATCGCGGTTAAAAAGTCGCTCCGACATGGGGCGACTTATGGTCGCGGCAGTGTGAACCGGCTCTAAACGTGTTGAGGACAGAAATCAGTAGAAATATTGATTTGCAATTAACTGTTCATTTTACCTTTGAAGTTTAAAAAAAAGAAAAATTAGACTATTTGTTAACAAGGTACTCAGTGTTTCCTAATAGCTTCTAAAGAATGGTCTGCGCCACTCACATGCTATTATTTGGAACATTAGGATGGGAGGTTGCAGACTGGGATTACAAATTGTAATTAGGGTCTGCACACACTTATTACAAAATATAACTTAAAGCCCAGCTCCCAAGATAAAAAAAAATAAAAAAAATCACTCTTGCAGTGAGCCCCTCTTTCCCCTCCCCCATTCTGCAAGGGTTAACTGCTCATTATGTAGGACTGAGTAATAGGGAAAAATACCTTCCTTGCTCCAGCAGATTGCTCCACTGTTGGGACTGGCTGCCTGCAGATGCCTCCTTAAGGCTGGGTTCACATTTATGCAAATTTGATTTTGGTCTCACCGCATCCAATTCGCATGTCAGGAGCCAGTGACCAGCTCTCAATGGAGCTGGTTCACACAGCTCAGGGACGGCTGCAGATCGAATTGCACAGGAGTCCTATGCGTTTCTAGTCCGTTTCAGGTCTGAATTCAGCCAAAAATTCAGGCCGAAATCAGACCTGAAACATTGAACAGGGAGGCACTGGACATCTGCTCTGAGCTGCTGCGCACAGAGGTGTGAACCCAGCCTAATGAAGTTGAAGATACATTTTTTATTTGGTTAAAAGGAAAAATATGTTATACTTAGCTGCTCTGTGCAATGATATTGCACAGAGTAGTCCCTTTCCTCCTCTAGTGGTCCCCCACTGGTGATGTCCGCTCCTTACTGCTAGGGACCCTGCAAGACTGAATTTTAAATATTCCTAGAGTTGGGCTTTAAGCTGGCCATTCTAACCATTCCATTCCTCATCCATCCTGTATAGTGTAGATCAGGGGTGTCAAACTCAATTTAAATTGTGGGGCGCATCAACATTATGGTTGACCTCAAAGGACCGGTTGTATCTGTAAGACTATATACATTTATGCAGGGCTTTTTTCTCAGAGATTAGGTGCAGGAATTCAACCATGCCCCCTGCCGCACCGCATCGGATGGTCAGTGTGTCCAAATTGCACCTACAGTGGGAGGAACCTAAAGGGGCAATAAATACCAGGAGTGTGTTATGTGCAGAGTTCAGGGGTGTGCTATGTACAGAGTACAGTGTTGCGGAGTGCGCTACATACAGAGTGCAGGGTTTAGGGGTTTGCTATGCACAGTTTGCGGTGTTCAGCTCTCTTTTACATCTCACTTGGTGCGAGGGCCACATGATATGGTCTAGGGGGCTGGATTCGGCCCGCGGGCCTTGTGTTTGACACATGTGGTGTGTATGAATCTCTTGCTGTGCCCACTGTATTTTGACAGTCAGCCTATCCCGATAGTGGCAACGTTTTATTGGATGCAGCAGTTTTCAGCTAACACTTTTCCTCCAGACTCTTTTGATTTTTTTTCCAAGTGATGTTGGGTGGGAGGAAGTTGACAGGGTAACCGAGGGAGCAAAATTTGTACAGTGTTTGGCCAGCTTCAGATTAGGTTTATAGCCGATTCACAATACTGCGACCAGAAAGTCGCCCCATGAAGGAGCAAATTTTTAGCGCGACTTTGAAGAGACTTAAATGATAGGCGACTTTGTCTGTGGGGAATGCCTGGCTAATCTTTTTCTTCTTCCTGGAAAGTCTGATCACAGTCGCTTGAAAATAGATAAGGATCCGACATAGAGGCGACTCTCATTGAAGTCTATGGGCACAAGTCGGATAGAGGCCGCCTTGAAGTAGTACAGGAACCTTTTCTGAAGTCGGAGCGATTTCCGTAGTGCATATTAAGACGGCTCTCATTCATTTACATTGAATTTCTAATGACAAGCTACTTGGGGCGACTTAAGGTAGCACAAGTCACGTCCTAAGTCGGAGTAGTGTGAACCAGGTCTTACACTTGGGCTTCTTCAAGTGTTTTTTTTTATGCGTGTTTATACTGTACATGTGTTTTTCAGCTATTTTCAGGTTTAAGTCTGTTTGTTTTAGCCAAATAACAGCCAGCTACTAGGAGAAGAAGAAACAAAAAAAAAATGTGGGTTTTTGAGCATTTTCTTCCAGATGCTCCTAGAAAAGTCTGTAGGGTCCAAAAACACTTGACTCTGCCCAAAAAAAACTAATTTTTCGAGCTTTGAGTGACGAATGCGATGCAAATTCAGCCATACAATCTGCATGGCTGAATTCACAACGCACAGACATCGCATGTGATTTTCTGAGCAATGCACTGCGAATCACATGCGATGTCTGACATCACATATGTGTGAACGGCACTTAACCACTTAAGGATCGGAAGGCTTTACCCCCTTAATGACCAGCCCATTTTTTTTTTTGCAATTTGGCACAGTGTTATTTTAACTGACAATTGCGTAATCGTGCAGCACTGTACCTAAATACAATTGATGTCCTTTTTTCCCACAAATAGAGCTTTCTTTTGGTGGTATTTGATCACCTGTGCGATTTTTATTTTTTGCGCTATAAACAAAAAAAAGAGCGACAATTCTGAAAAAAAAAAAAAAAAAAACAATATTTTTTACTTTCCGCTATATAACATTCCCAATAAAAAAAATGTATGAATCTATTTTTTTTCATTTCAGGCCAATTTGTATTCTGCTACATATTTTTGGTAAAAAAAATCCCAATACTTGTATATTGATTGGTTTGTGCAAAAGTTATCGCTTCTACAAACTAGGGGAAGGATTTCTGTCATTTTTATTTATTTATTTATTTTTTTACTAGTAATGGCGGCAATCTGCGTTTTTTAGCAGGACTGCGACATTGCAGTGAGCAGATCGGACACCTGACATGTTTTGACTCTTTTGGGGAGACCAGTGACATTACTACAGTAATCAGTGCTAAAAAATATGCACTGTTACTGTACCAATCTAATGACACTGACAGGGAATTGGCTAACACCAGGGGCGATCAAAGGGTTAAATGTATGCCTAGCATGTGTTTTCTATCTGTGAGGGGGATGGGCCTATGGAATAAACACAGGGACCTGTGTTCCTAAGTAGGAGGAACACAGGAGCTCTGTGTTGATTGCTGACATTCTGTCTTCCCAGGGAGTGATCGCAGGTGGATGGCGGCAATCGGGGCTGCCAGCCCCCGCAGATCAACTTCCCCTCTCGTTAATTGCTGCACACCCCCCCACGCTCGCTCCCGAGGAGTGCCGTTCAGGTACGGCGATTCACGCAGAGGAGCCAGCCTGCCGCAGAATGTCTGCGGTGGGCGGTTGGCAACTGTTTAAACATATGATTGGAGTCTTTCTCATTTATTTTGGTATTTGCTACTTTGTACTGTCCCATGCACACATACTAACAAAGCACAACAGCGTGTATGAGCTTTAAAAATCAAATTGATTGCATTGTGACTTAATCATGAGGTTGCATGAGTGAATAACTGTACAGCCAGAAAGGGGAGAGTCTGAGGTATCCATCAGTCCCTATCTGTCTGAGGTATCCATCCATCCCTATCTGTCTGAGGTATCCATCCATCCCTATCTGTCTGAGGTATCCATCAGTTCCTATCTGTCTGAGGTATCCATCAGTTCCTATCTGTCTGAGGTATCCATCCGTCCCTATCTGTCTGAGGTATCCATCAGTTCCTATCTGTCTGAGGTATCCATCAGTCCCTATCTGTCTGAGGTATCCATCAGTCCCTATCTGTCTGAGGTATCCATCAGTCCCTATCTGTCTGAGGTATCCATCCATCCCTATCTATCTGAGGTATCCATCAGTCCCTATCTGTCTGAGGTATCCATCAGTTCCTATCTGTCTGAGGTATCCATCAGTTCCTATCTGTCTGAGGTATCCATCCGTCCCTATCTGTCTGAGGTATCCATCAGTTCCTATCTGTCTGAGGTATCCATCAGTCCCTATCTGTCTGAGGTATCCATCAGTTCCTATCTGTCTGAGGTATCCATCCGTCCCTATCTGTCTGAGGTATCCATCAGTTCCTATCTGTCTGAGGTATCCATCCATCCCTATCTGTCTGAGGTATTCATCCGTCCCTATCTTTCTGAGGTATCCATCAGTTCCTATCTGTCTGAGGTATCCATCCGTCCCTATCCGTCTGAGATATCCATCCGTCCCTATCCGTCTGAGATATCCATCCGTCCCTATCCGTCTGAGGTATCCATCCGTCCCTATCCGTCTGAGGTATCCATCCGTCCCTATCTGTCTGAGGTATCCATCGGTCCCTATCTGTCTGGGGTATCCATCCGTCCCTATCTGTCTGGGGTATCCATCCGTCCCTATCCGTCTGAGATATCCATCCGTCCCTATCCGTCTGAGATATCCATCCGTCCCTATCCGTCTGAGATATCCATCCGTCCCTATCCGTCTGAGGTATCCATCCGTCCCTATCCGTCTGAGATATCCATCGGTCCCTATCTGTCTGAGGTATCCATCGGTCCCTATCCGTCTGAGATATCCACCCGTCCCTATCCGTCTGAGGTATCCATCCGTCCCTATCCGTCTGAGGTATCCATCCGTCCCTATCCGTCTGAGGTATCCATCCGTCCCTATCTGTCTGAGGTATCCATCCATCCCTATCTGTCTGAGGTATCCATCCATCCCTATCTGTCTGAGGTATCCATCCATCCCTATCTGTCTGAGGTATCCATCCGTCCCTATCCGTCTGAGGTATCCATCCGTCCCTATCCGTCTGAGGTATCCATCAGTCCCTATCTGTCTGAGGTATCCATCCGTCCCTATCTGTCTGAGGTATCCATCCATCCCTATCTGTCTGAGATATCCATCCATCCCTATGTACTGGGCCTACGGTGTCCTATACTAGTACTGTCGTCTTGTGACCATGCTTATCAGCACTGCTATTGTGTCTGAGTTGCAGAAAACAATTCTCCACCTTTGTCATGCAGTCATCCGGCTGGGAACAGAGCCCACATTACGCCTAATTTCCAGTCAGCAAGAATCTTCACCGATACGTAGCGCGCCTCAGTCCCCGCACTCTCCTCATTATATATGCCTTTGCCCCTATGAAAGCACTATAAAGCATTGATATATTGCTTTTACACGTCCAGTTGCTTTTATGAAATCTCACTGCCCTCTCACCGCCATCATTCTGTCATTTAAAAGAGAGATGTGAATACAGTGTACATAACAGAGGGGAAGGGGAGCGCACAGGCGCCGAGCAGCCTCTAGGCCCTGAACGCTAGTAACCTTTCCATCAGCTGGAGAAGTAGGTGAAAGGTAACTTGATGTCAGCAACAGCTGTGAGCTCAGGCAGAACAGCCTGTTACACAACTTCTTCCTCCCTGGCTGCAGTCACAGCAATATGGCTGAATCTCAGACAACTGAAGCTCTTTGTTCAAACCAAAGTCCTTTTATTCTCTACCCACATTGGGGTAAAATGGCAATATGCCTGCCCATTTATTACATGCTATCAGTTACCGTCTCAGTAGTTTAGCAAATGCAGCCGTGCTAAAAAAGCTTACTTTATTAAAAACAAAGCACCAAGCAAAGTGCATTCGTCTATAGCAACTGAACAGCAGCCATACTGAAAGCTACTGAGCTTTATCCACCCCACTCAACAGCATATGTTCACCTTCCCATTACTCAGTTTGCTGCTGGGACTGAAGAGAAGATTTGCTGCGGCACTAGAAGTCAGTCCTAGGTGGAGCTTACATAGGACTGAGGGCCCTGCCCCAAACCCCATGGTGGGGTCAAAATGAATTAATTATTTTTTTTTTTTATGATCCCAAGGGGGATTTTAGTTTAAAATACCATGCATTAACCACTTTACCACCGGAGGATTTTGCTGTCTTCCGTCCAGGCCACTTTTTGCGATTCGGCGCTGTGCGACTTCAACTGACAATTGCGCAGTCGTGCGACGCCGTACCCAAACGAAATTTACGTCCTTTTTTTCCCACAAACAGAGCTTTCTTTTGGTGGTATTTGATCACCTGTGCGATTTTTACTTTTTGCGCTATAAACAAAAAAAGAGCGTTTATTTTGAAAAAACAACAATATTTTTAACATTTTTTTATATGAAATTCCCCCCAAAAAAGATGTAAAAACCAATTTTTTTAAAAATTTTTGGCCAATTTGTTTTATGCTACATATGTTTGGTAAAAAAAAAAATCGCAATAAGCGTATTTTGATTGGTTTGCGCAAAAGTTATTTACAAAGGGAAAGATTTCTGTCATTTTTGGTGTTTTTTTTTTAACGCGTAATGGCGGCGATCTGCGATTTTTTTTGCGGGACTGCGACATTGCGGCGGACAGATCGGACCCTTGACTGACATTTTTGACACTTTTGGGGGTACCAGTGACATTACTGCAGTAATCAGTG
This sequence comes from Pelophylax lessonae, assembly GCF_965119305.1. Lineage (NCBI taxonomy): Eukaryota > Metazoa > Chordata > Amphibia > Anura > Ranidae > Pelophylax > Pelophylax lessonae. The sequence continues at coordinate 407,717,011 of NC_138768.1, read as the reverse complement.
CTATAAATATGCACTGTTACTGTAAAAATGACACTGGCAGGGAAGGGGTTAATTTTATTGGAGAGGGAGGGGTTAATGTATGCCTGGTGCTTACTGACGTGTAGGGGGGGAGGTGACTGTGTGAGTCATGGACAGATCGGATGTCCAGCTATGCTGAACAGTCCGATCTGTCACTCCCTGTCACTATGGAGATCCGCCCGCTGTGTTTACACACAGCGGGCGGATCTCCAGACTCGATCCCCGACGATCGGGTAAGAGCAGCGGCAATCGCCGCTGCTCCTCCCCTGGCCCGACTCCCGCTGTGAATGAAAACAGCGGGAGCGAGCCTCCGGCGGCGCACAAGCGCCGCCCAGAAGGGGGAGTGTCTAACGACGTTAATACTACGTCGCTGGACGATAACGAACCACTCTGCCGCAGTAGTATTACTGTGAGCGGTTCTAAAGTGGTTAAACACATTTATTTTTTAAAAATAATAAACATGTCATACTTACCTGCTCTGTGCACGGTATTGCACACAGCAGCCCCGAACTTCCTTTTCTGGGGTCTCCCGCTGGTGCTTCCAGCTTCTCCTCCCTTCCAAGTGCCCCCATGGCAAGCCTTTTGCTATAGGGGCACTTGTGCAGGCTCAATCCTTAACCCAGGCTGTGTGCCTCTATTTACAAACACAACACGGCTCTGTACCCAACCCCTTCTACCTCCTCCTGTATTTGATTGACTGCAGTGGGAGCCAATGGCTGTCTCTGTGCCTGTGAGAGAGAGGTTTCAGGCACAGCACTGGATTGAGGTAGGACTCACACATGTCTGGCCGCGGGTTCGTGTCTGCGTCCCTGATCACTGGTTCAGGCGCGAATCAGGT
>NC_138768.1:403268445-403460955 GCF_965119305.1 Pelophylax lessonae | reverse complement strand
CTTTGTTTTGTGATGTCCCAGCTGCTGACCGGTAGTTGGATAGTTGGGATGGCCTGCCACCACTACCCCCTCCCATTTGCAAATGCTGGTTATACCTTCAGGGATGGACCTTGTGGGTCACTCCCAAGGCCTATACGGAAAGGTGGGGTCCCGGGTGTCGGTCTGGGAATCCCCCTTAGCTGGACCCAGGAGGCGGTTTCCGAATGTTTCGCAACCTTTTTGGTGCTCGGAGACCTCTGCCTGGCTAGGAGTTTAGCAGACCCAGAGTCCCCGTAGGAAGGGGATGGATGATGGCGGGTCTGCCCCCCCATTTTCCTTACGTTTATTACTGTTTGGGTTTTATGATGCAGGAAATGTGGCCGGATCTTCTTTAGCCAGTCACACCCCTTTGTCCCCTTTGTTCTCACTACTTTACATCTGGCTTGGTTTTACTATAATGCATATTGTGTGTTTCACAGATGTTCCACTGTTAATGCAATTGTATGTTACCTGATTGTTGTTATTCCTGCGAACCTCTACTGGTTCGAGGTTCCATACTACTGATTGTTTGATATTTTGCTGTGTTTTGTGTTTATCAAACTTCCAATAAAACTTTTTGAAAGAAAATAGTAATAAATTTAAAACCAAAAATGGAATATACTACAGTTTACTAATCCTTTGATATGGTGGCTGCATTAGCTTTTGTTATTAGGCTCTTTTTCCTTAATTTCACCTGGTGATCTTGCCAGTAACACAGATCTTGTCTTAGGATCTTTTGGTTTTGTTTTTTAGTTTTTTGTAGATTTTGATTAGGGAATAGGTAAAACCCCTGTTGTGTTTTTTTATTTTTTAAGTTTTTTTTTTTTTACTTATCTGCCTTACTATCTGACTAAGGGAGAGTTATTTCTTCATTCTCATTCCTTCATGTCTCATCCTAGAGGCATTATTGGAAATTTCAATTTATTACCATAACTGGTCTTCCCAATGAAAGATTTTCTTCCTGTTCTGGTGGTCACTGTTACATTTTAGGATTTGCCTCCTCAGTGAAAACTGAAGGCTAGTACAAAATTTTCAGGAAGAATATCTCCCAATGGGGTGAAAGGATATGTGTTGGTAAAACACTGGACCCTGGGAGAGGCAAATGCCCATCTTTTAGAGCCAGCACCCTGTCTACCATAGGTGTCCTATAGGCTCCCTGGAGTGCAATAGAAAGATAATTGTGCCACAAAACTAGTGAGTCCAGTGAGATTTTGTTTTTATTAACAAAAGATAAAAAAAGCCAATGCATTTTGAGGGCCCTTCATCAGAGCTTGAATGCTTACATAAATTTACAGAAATACTGGACAATAGATACAAGTCTAACTGATAGTAAGTTACTGCTTTGGGTCGTTTGACAGAGACCCACCCAGACTTACTCTTCCAGAGCAAATCCAGTTGCCTCACCAGGTGCCCAAAAATATATTGCTGTTTCTCTTCCAAATGTTACTACATGTGTTTTAATGTTTTTGAAAGTAGTTGAGTCAATTTTGTTTTTCGTTCTTTTTTTCCAGACATGGCAGACAGCATACGATTGCTCCAACAAATGTTAACTTTCGTGCCAATATTTGGGCTTTGAAAAATGAAGGCTGCTCTCATATCCTGGTCACCACAGCTTGTGGATCACTGAGAGAGGAAATTCAACCTGGGGATGTTGTTTTAATTGATCAGTTTATTGATAGGTAAGTGTAGAAACGCGTTTACATTTGTGGGCTGGCACCTGTAGAAATTAGGCTCCGTTCACATATATGCGAATTGGATGCATTTTGAACCACATCCGATTCACATGACATGTGAAATAACATTATTTCTTTTTTTTTTTTTTTGGTGGCCCTACGGGGATCGAAACATTATTTCTTTTGAATAAGAAGTGCAAATTTAAAAAGAGTCCTGAGCGTTTTCTGAGCACTGCGGTGCAGGTGCAAATTCCAGGCTCATTCCCTTTTATGGGAATTCTTCTGAATCGCACGTGTTCAGAATTTAGTTTAGGATTTCAGCACGGATTGCTCTCCTACTACAGGAGTTGACACCTTTTATCTACTATGTATTGGCTAGCACTGACATTGTAGCTGAGACAAAAATCCAGTCTGGAGGCTTGAAAATTTGCATCAGAACCGCATAAAAAACACACCTCAACCACTGAAAAAAATGTTTTTTATTCGCAGTGAAAACAGACAAACACTTTGCACCGGACATGTGTGAATCCAGCCTTTGCAAATTGCACAGTACTTTGTTATCAGTGTGTTTAATATATTTTCTGTTTTGATAGTGTACTAGTGTACCTGACTTCATAATGCTTTCATTGAGGACCAGACTATAGTATGATCTCAACATGACATAATTAGGCTCCGTTCACATGTCAGCGTATGGATCGCGGGCAGAACCGCCACGGTTCCGCCCGCGATCCAGAGATTATTGCAAATCGCGGGACGCCTGTGCGTTGCCCGTTGGTTTGCAATAGCCCCCCGAAAGCTGAGCGATGTTGCCGCGAATTCCTCCTGCCGAATCGCGGTAACATCGCGCAAAAAAAATCGCGGGATGCAATACGCTCCAAAGAAGCTCTTGTACTTTTTCGGGCTTAATGCGTCCCGCGATTTTTCTTTTGCGCGATCCATACGCTGACATGTGAACGGAGCCTTACTCATTTCTGTGGTTAGAGTAAACCCATGAATTCAGTGAAGGGCCTAAGCTGGTAATATAAATTGCAGACACCCAGAGGTGCCTAAACATACTTGAACATTTCTTCTGGAGCACTATGCAAGCTTTAAAACCCAGGGGACTCAAATAGAAGCTTCAGTTTCAAAGTTGGTGCTTGTATATGAATTATTTCTAGGCTACTTCTAATAATCTGAACTAAACGTACATTTTGAAAATCCCCACACATTTACTTCTTTGAATTCTGTGACACCTATTTACTATGTGCTGTAAGTAGGCCCTGCTGTGTCACACATTTCACAGAGCCTGCCTTCTGATCTACAGTGATGCTGAAAGGAGGAGGTTCAGGAATTGGTACATGAAGTTGAACCACAGCTTGCAGGTAGCAAGGTAGAATGTAGTCCTTATAAATGAAGTGGTGGTGCTTCCTCTAAAACAACTCCTATGCAGTAATGCAATGCTAACAGCACAGGTGAAGTTAGGAAATCTATAGCAGCCAGATTTTTTTTATTTTTATTTTTTTATTGGTTACATCAATGAACGATGTATTGTGGTTGCTATGGTTTCTCTACTTTGCTCTTTCCCTAAATAAAGAAGTCTACAAATCTGTTTGCTGCCCCTGCAGCCAGTAACCTTTGTTGACATTAGAGGACACTGTTTGGATCATGCATTTGACCAGTTGCTTTACCTAAAGTTTAATCTCTAGCAGCTCTTTAAAAAAATCTCAAACACTATTTTGTATGTATTAGTTCTTTGTCCACATGTTTTTCTATGAGCGATAGACGTTGCTCATTTGCAGTGATTTGTGCAAAGCAGCATGAGTGAATAGTTCCTAAATCAGGTGAGAATCATAAAGGATTGATTTAGAAAGCAGTGGGCATACTGACACTTTAAAAACAGAAGAAAAAAAAACCCTGGCAAATGTATGAAGCCCAGCATTGTACTTTACAAATATTTTCAACTTTGCCTGCTTCATTCATAGGGGTAAAAAATGTATGGGAGTCACATGACCTTATGAAATCCTGTGACCAAGCTCTCCTGTTTTCTGAATTCTACAGAAAACAGTCCAACAGACACCACAGGTTTCACAATGCACCATGCATTTTATAAATGACATGGTGTGGAGTAAACACTGCATTGTTCTGTGGGGAGTATTATCTACTACTATAAATTGCTCCCTAAATTTCTCACAGGTAATTGGACCTGCTTTTCAATCCACAACACTGCTATAAAATGTCAATCTTGAAGTAGGACACTGCAATACCGAGGGGGGGGGGGGGAGCAGTGCTAAAAGTTAAGCCACAGAACAGCAGAAAATTAGGATGTAGGAAAAAAAACTGTAGTGTTGCAATAGCCCAAGTAATTTCTAAAAGGTAATGATATACTTTTAAAATTGTAACTAGGCTGTTAACATTTAATTCTAGCCAAATCATGTTTGGAAACGGGAAATTAATTTAGGACCTGTCAGGGTTTTATTACTATCTGGGTCTTTGCTGGGTAGAAATCCTCTCCTTTTCTTTCCAGCGACCACATGCTTTGGACTAAGTGAAGGCAGTGCCCACAATGAGAAAAGCGCTATCTCTATCACATTCCATAAAAAAAAATATTTTGGTGCTGTATGTCTCTCTGTTGGAGAGAGGTCCTTTATCTGTGACCACCATCACTGGTAAAGGACTCCAAGTTTGTCAAAAATATTTGACATTTAATCGTATAAAGCAATTAAACATGTTAAATCATTCAAATATAAATTTGCTACAAGTTGTTATGCTGGTAACAAATGGTAAAGTAACACATGCTATCCACTAGATGTCACCATTGCAAAATACTTTGAAGGCTGTTGTGATGTTGGCAAAGCCAAACTTAATTAGAACAGTAAATCTGTCCTGTAAACTACACTGCTAAAAAAAAATTAAAGGAACACTTTTCAATCAGTGTATAGCATCAAGTCAGTTAAACTCCTGGAATATTAATCTGGTCAATTAAATAGCAGAGGGGGTTGTTAATCAGTTTCAGCTGCTTTGGTGTTAAATTAACAACAGGTGCAGTAGATGGGCAATAATGAGACAAAACAGGAATGGTTTTACAGGTGGGGCCACAGACATTTTTTCTCCCCTACTCCTCTTTTTTGATTGTTTTTTACTAGTTTTGCATTTGGCTAGGGTCAGGGTCACTACTGGTAGCATGAGGCAATACCTGAACCCTATAGAGGTTTCACAGGCAGTCCAACTCTTCAGTCCAACAAACTTCATGAGGGTGGCCTGAGGGCCCAACATCCTCTAGTGGGCCCTGTGCTCACTGCCCGGCACTGTGGAGCTTGATTGGCATTTGCCATTGAACATCAGAATGGCAGGTCCGCCACTGGCACCCTGTGCTTTTCACAGATGAGAGCAGGTTCACCCTAAGCACGTGACAGATGTGAAAGGGTCTGGGGAAGTCATAGAGAACGTTATGCTGCCTGTAACATCATTCAGCATGACTGGTTTGGTGGTGGGTCAGTGATGGTCTGGAGAGACATATCCATGGAGGAATGCACAGACCTCTACAGGCTAGACAATGGCACCCTGACTGCCGTTGGGTATCGGGATGAATTACTTGGGCCTATTGTCAGACCCTATGCTGGTGCAGCGGGTCCTGGGTTCCTCCTAGGGCAGGACAATGCCCGGCCTCATGTGACGAGAGTATGCAGCCAGTTCCTGGAGGATGAAGGAATTGATACCATTGATTGGCCCCCACAATCGCCTGACCTAAATCCAATAGAACTCCTCTGGGACATTGTTTCGGTCCATCCGACGCTGCCAGGTTGCACCTCAGTCTGTTCAGGAGCTCAGTGATGCCCTGGTCCAGATCTGGGTGGAAATACCCCAGGACACTATCTGTTGTCTCATTAGGAGTATGCCCTGACATTGTCAGGCATGCATACAACCACGTGGGGGCCATACAAACTACTGATCAACCAATATCGTTTTTTTTAGTGCCGATATTTAGGTCATCGGATATCGGTATCAGACGATATTTTTGGACATTTAAAAAAATAAATTTTTTTATTTTTCACAGGTACTATTGTAGAGGGATATGGGGGTCTAAAAGACCCCAAACCCCTCCTCTGCACTTAAAAGCATTCAAAACGCCAAGTTTGGCTGTTTTGAATGCTAGCATTTTTTTTAATTTGCCGCCGAGTACCCAAAAGGGATGTCATGACATCGCTTCCGGGTTTTTTACATGGAGACCCGATCAGAGCTGAATGCGGCTTTGATCGGGTCTTCTCTTTGGCGGCCGTGCAGGTAGGATGCCCGGGTCTCCCAGTGGGACGGGAGACCTGGGCGAGCCACGGGAGGGGGGAGACGCCCCCTCCCGCTCCTTGTAATGACAGCGAACAGCTTCTCAGCCGCATCGGATGTCATTACAAGACAGCCGACTGTTGGCTATGGACGCCGGTACCGGGGTGATGCCTCTAGCTGCAGGCATCACTCCGGTACAAGCACTTTCCCAAAATATTGGCAATATCAGTAACCTCAGGGGCCGATTTCGATATATCAGGGAAAGTGCATATCAGCCCCCCGATATATCGGCATTGCCGATAATCGGTCGATCCCTAATACAAACTACTGAGCACCATTTTGAGTTGCTGCAATGAAATTTCAGCAAAATGGATTAGCCTGCTGTAGGTTGATATTTTAATTTCCTTTAAATGATGTGGCATCCTTTCGTTCCTAACACACCACCCAGTCCATATTAGTATAGATATCAAGCATGATATGTTTCCCCATTGAGATCTGATGTGTTTTCAAAGTGTTCCTTTAATTTTTTTGAGCAGTGTACATTTTAACCAATGACCTAATGGATTCTATTAAAGTTTTAAAGTTTCAACCAGAGGAATATGAAGCAGCGCTAAAAATTTGAACTTAATATTGTGAAGACACAAAAATGAATCAATATAATGACATCAAACTTATTAGGTGTATAAAGAAATCACACCAAATATATAAATAAGTGTCCATAAGAGCCCATACACAAGGGCTAAAAAGTAAAAATATATGTGAAACAAGAAAGTCCAAAGCAAACAAATCGTCCATGATTCATTTGCTCCACCAGGGTCTCCACAATCACAATTCTTAGTGCTTCCACCACCGGGTGACTCCAAGTATTAAAACCTCTCACGGGATCCTGTGGACCATCATATAGTATGGTCAAATGCGCATGTTACATCTCATTATGAAGGGGAACTCCAAAGTGCCAAATGTGATCCAGCCAGGGTTGGTTCATCAGCAGGATGAAAAATAAAAAGCATATATACGCCCAAAATGAAAACCAGAAAAAAAAATTGTATTAAAAAAAAAAAAAAGTGAAAGGGAATCCCACTAAGAAAATCCTTGGGCAATAGGTTTAAAAAATGTGCTCATAGCATTAAAAACAAATACAATTGCTCTCCCAAGAAGCAGCAGACTGTGTGGCTTACCAGATTCTCCCACGTGTGGCGACGAAGCTTCGGAGCCATGACGTGGCTAATGAGAGAATATTCTCAATGGAGGAGAAGTGAAGATGGCATAGGTTGGGAACTTTTTCACAGCAGCTTCACAGAAGACATGAAACGATTACCATAGTTCATAAATGTTATATTTCTTATTTTTTAACTTGCGAGGTTGCTTTAACTGACATTATGTATAGTCAAAGTTCTCCATAAATGAACTAGTGTAATTATAGTGGGTATAGAAAAGAATCCTCACCCTTTAACCACCTCTATACTGGGCACTTTCACCCCCTTCCTTCCCAGACCAATTTCCAGATTTCAGTGCTCTCGCACTTTGAATGACAATTACTCAGTCATGCTACACTGTACCCAAATGACATTTTTATCATTTTGTTGACACAAATGGGTTTTTTATTTTTTGCGAAAAAAGCGCAAACATTTTGAAAAAAAAAAAAAACAATATTTTCCACTTTCTGTTTCAAAAGAAATCCAATAAAATCAAATTTCATCATAAATTTAGGCCAGAATGTATTCTGCTACATGTCTTTGGTAAAGAAAAATCCTGATAAGTGTATGAGAATAGGTTTGTGTGAAAGTTATAGAGCAGGGGTGGCGAACACGCGGCTCTCGAGCCGCATGCGGCTCCCGGCCAAACTGAATGCGGCTCTTTGGTTATCATTATTATTTGGTATACTGTGGCTCTAGTAGTCTTTGCCAAGTTTGGATGCTGCGGGACCTCTGAGGAGAGATCTCCAAGCGCGTAGTCCCGCCCCCAGGCTGCGACATCACGTCTCCCATCTCCCAACACTGCACGGGCCAGAGAGCGTGGGGACCCGTGTGTCTCCCTCCCGCCTCAGCTGCCTGTCACGTGTCTGAGTCACTGACGAGAGCTCAGCTCAGCCGAGACAGCCGCCCGCTGACATCTTCCCCTGCGCATATCAACAGCAGCAGGTGAGGAGGGGGGGTCTCTGATGGGGGACATTTATGTGTGTGGGGGTCTCTGATGGGGGACATTTATGTGTGTGGGGGTCTCTGATAAGGACATTATTGTGCAGGGGTCTCTGATGGGGGACATTTATGTGTGTGGGGGTCTCTGATGGGGGACATTTATGTGTGTGGGGGTCTCTGATAAGGACATTATTGTGCAGGGGTCTCTGATGGGGGACATTTATGTGTGTGGGGGTCTCTAATGGGGGACATTTATGTGTGTGGGGGTCTCTGATAAGGACATTATTGTGCAGGGGTCTCTGATGGGGGACATTTATGTGTGTGGGGGTCTCTAATGGGGGACATTTATGTGTGTGGGGGTCTCTGATGGGGGACATTTATGTGTGTTTGTCTGTTTTGGCAGGTCACTGCGTGGTGTGGCTCTCTGACTCTCACAGTTTAAAATTTTGGCTCCTTTTGTCGAACTTGTTCGCCACCCCTGTTATAGAGTCTACAATGTAGCTAGGTTACGTATCATTGAAAATTGATCAATCCTGATGTACTGACTACCTATCTCATTTTTTGAGGCCCTAAAATGTCAGGACAGAACAAATACCCCCCAAATGACCCCTTTTTGTAAAGAGGGCAGTCCAAGGTATTTAGTAAGAGGCATAGTGAGATTTTTGAAGTTGCAATTTTTTGACCACAATAGTTTGGGTAATGAAGATTTTTTTTTTTCCCACAAAATTGTCATATTAGCAAGTTATTTCTTACACATGGCATACACTTACAATTACACCCCAAAGTATATTCTGCTACTCCTCCTGATTATGGCAATACCACATGTGTAAGACTTTTCCACAGCCTGGCCACATACAGAGGCCCAACATCCAAGTAGCACAGTCAGGCGTTCTAAAGGCATAAATTACACATTTCATTTCCTGAGTACCTATCTTGTTTTTGAAGGCCCTGGAGCACCAGGACAGTGGAATTACCCACAAAATTACCCCATTTTGGAAAGCAAACACCCCAATGTATATTCTACAAGGCATAATGAGTCTTTTGAACATGTCATTTTTTTCCACAAGTTTTTGGAAAATGTGGGAAGAAAATGAAAACCTATTTTTATTTACATAAAGTTGTCAATTTATGGGATATTTCTAACACATAGCATGTACATAGAAAAAATGACATCCCAAAATGCGTTAAAATACATATAGACAGATATACTCAATGCTGAACAATCCACAGGTGTGTAAGACTGCTAGCTGAACATTAAGGGCTCTTTCACACTGTCCGTCCGTCGGACGGACTCCGTTTATCTCAGCGGGGGATCAATCCGCTGATCCCCCGCTGAGCAGGAGGGTGACAGCTGTTGTGCGGAGACACAGCTGTTAGTTCCCCATACATATCTATGGGGGAATCGGATGGGAATGGACCGTCGGTCCGTTCTCATCCGATCCCATCGGATCCGATCCGCTGGACGGATGGAAAATAGGGCTTCCATCTGTCCAGATTTGACAGATCGGATGTCAGCGGACATGTCTCCGCTGACATCTGATGCCCCATAGAGATGCATGGGGGGACCGTTCAGATCCGCCTAAAAAAACTGACAGGCGGATTTGAGCGGTCCGCCTGTGTGAAAGAGCCCTAAAGGTCAATCTAAGTAAAACCTCCAAATAAATCAAATATACAAGTGCAGCGCAATTAAGATATAGCTTTCCATGGATGCAATGGAATAGCAAATGACATACATATATCAAAAATAAACTATAAACATTGTGAATAATTGAATAAGGCAATATCTGTATAAAGCAAGTAAATCTCAGTCCATAAAAATACTAATGGAGAAGTGCAGTCTAGGTGCCTTTAATCAAATATGTGATGCTCAGAGTGCTCTTCAAGACCCATCACCATGGCAAGCATATGTGCTTACCTCAGGATTAAGACCCCACAGGGTCAGATAGCAAGTATGATCACTCAAAACGCAATCTTCAAAATCCCAGACAGGCTGCTTTAAACATTCTCATGGTCAAGATCCCACAGGGTCAGACAGCAATCTTCAGAACCTCTGACAGGCAGCTAATGAATTCCCTCCACAGTACATATATGAATAAAGGAAGAAGAATCTAGTGCTCTCCGTATGGTAATTTATTATAGAAAGCCAAACAGTAAAAAACTCACATTCATGTAGAAGTTTTCAGACATGTACAAACAGCTGCTAAGGTGTACTGCAGCATCGAGGTGTAGCAAGATGGCCACCGGTCACGTGGTTCCCTGTACGCGTTACGGCCGGTAGTAAGCGTGGACTTCATCAGCTGGGATAAGGAACCATAAAGAGGACCCAGCTTTTATGCGATGCGGCTCAGCCTACCAGGCAGAGCTAAACAGACATCATCATGCCCTTCTAAGGAGTGCTCCTTCTTCCTGGATGCTGACTACATTCACCTGATACAGACGAAAGGAGTCCCTGGGCACCTAGGAGACATACTCCTCCCTTTCAGGAATATACCGGGCAGATAAGAATATGGCCATGACAACTAATACTTCACACAATTAATAAAACAGGACATGAAATCGTCCTAATATTTAATCTATCAGATAGAAATGCCTATATCCCTCTTGACAGCTGCCATCACAGACTGTGGCTGTGCAATATTCCTCGAGGGCATTTCATGCGTCTAAGACGCAGCTGAACAACTAATTGCGTTTTGAGTGATCATACTTGCTATCTGACCCTGTGGGGTCTTAATCCTGAGGTAAGCACATATGCATGCCATGGTGATGGGTCTTGAAGAGCACTCTGAGCATCACACATTTGATTAAAAGCACCTAGACTGCACTCCTGGGTTTACCTGACTGCACTCCTCCATTAGGATTTTTATGGACTGAGATTTACTTGCTTTATACATATATTGCCTTGTTCAATTATTCACAATGTTTATGGTTTATCTTTGATATATGTATGTCATTTGTTATTCCATTGCATCCACGGAAAGCTATATCTTGATTGCGCTGCACTTGTATATTTGATACCACATGTGTGACACTTTCCACAGCCTGGCCACATAGAGAGGCCCGACATCCAAGTAGCACCATCAGGCTTTCTAGGAGCATAAATTACACATTTCATTTCCTAAATACCTATCACATTTTTGAAGGCCCTGTGACAGATTTTGATCACTGGGATGGGGCAGATGTTCACTGGAACAGATGTGGCAGATCATGGACTGATGTGGCAGATTATCATGGACAGATGTGGAATATTTTCACAGACAGATGTGGCAAATTAGCATGGACAGATGCGGCAGATGATCACTGGAAGATGTGGCAGATGTGTGCCAGATGTGCACCAGATGATCACGGACAGATGCGCCAAATGATCACGGACAGATGCGCCAGATGATCACGGACAGATGCGCCAGATGATCACTGGCAGATATGGCAGATGATGTGTGCCAGATGATCACGGACAGATGCGGCAGATGATCACTGGCAGATGATCACTGGCAGGTGTGCAAAATGATCATGGACAGATGTGGTAAATGATCATGGACAGATGTTCACTGTAACATATTATTGTACTGGGGCAGATGTGTGACAGGTGTTTTTATTGTGTTGGGGACACTGTATTGGTGCGTTGGGGACACTATGTGGACACTAACGGGGTGATCAATGAGTAAAGAGTGGTAAAATAGCTCTCTACTCACTGATAGCCGCCTGCCAGCATCGATCCGCTTTCCTCACTATGTGAGGAGAAGCAGAGCCGATCGCTGTGACAATGGCTCTATTGATATCACAAATGTATATATATTTTTTTAAATCAAGTAAAGTTTATTTAAAGGCAATAGGTTCTAGAGTAAGTTTACAGCAGTATATAGCTTTAAAGTAATCTCCATTGAGAACAATTATTTACCATAGAAACAGCACAAACACAGGTTATAGATAAGCATAGATCACTTTAGTCAGTACAGGATCATTTCGTGTATCTTAACCGTAATAAAAGATAACTGCCGATGGCTAGTAGAGTAAAGACATTAAGTACATCACAGAATGCTGTCTAGTATGGTATTATTTGTGACAATCCTGGCGTGGCCAAACCACTTCCCCACAATATTTCACATTTGGTGGGGCACCCCCTGTGTTTAAAGAAAACACGTTCAAAGCGCAGAGTATTTCCCATGTGATGAATCCATTCCTGATCAGTTGGTGTTTGCTTAGACTTCCAATATTCTAAAATAAGTTGCCTAGCCTGGAACAGGGCTTTACAAATAGCTCATCTGATAAACTCGGGTAACTCATAAGGCCTCTAAGATAGCTAATAGGCAAGGTTTGGGATCCAACAAAATATTGGTTTTGAAAACCATATTAATGGTATCCATGATTTTGGGCCAATGTTTGTGGAGATTAGGACAGCACCATAGCATATGTATAGGATCCCCATGATCTCTGCAACATTTACCACAAAGGGGAGTCTCTAAGAGGCCCATTTTGTGCAATTTAGGAGTGTTGTGGACACATAAGATATTATACAATTGGGAGAGTCTTTGCAAGGTTTTTAGAGAGCTCATTTGCACTGATTCTAGGGCACTCTATCACTGATCCTCATCAAGAGTACTGACATCACCCCCACCAATCCTCTATAGCTTTACAAGGATAGTCCTCCAAGTAAGAGAAGAGCATCATAGCATAGCAATGAGAGATAAACCCTTTAGTTTGCAGGAAGTGAAATATTGGGGTGGGGAAGAGATGGCAGTCTCTTCTCTGATTGCCGCTCTAAGGACATGGTACAGCCACTTAACCCAGGAAAAAAAATGCGTCTCCAAATCAAACTTCTTAAGGGTTAGCTATAAGTACTTTCACCCAATACTATTGAATGCTATAGTGGCATCAAGGGAAAGCAATCCACGTTCCCCCTTATTTACATATTTCTATACAGCCTCCTAAGATTAACAATACAATTATATGTATTAGTATTTTGGATTAGGAAGGTCAAGAAAAGTCCCAGATATTTTTGAAATAAAGCAACTTCTGACTATGAGTAGAGTTTTGCATTCACTATGTTTGATATATCATGTCCCGACTATGTGATCTACCCCCCAATTATTCAAACAGCAGAAAATACAGCTGTAGCTCAACCTTTCATTGCAATTCAGTTCAAATACTAGTTCATTGAAAGTTCACTGTGTGCGGAGTGTTCCTGTTCACCATTTCAGGGCCGAATTTGTGGCTGAACTCTGACCTGAAACGGACCAGAAGACGCACAGGACCCTTCTGCAAACCGCTCGGCAGCTGTCCTGGAGCTGTGTGAACTAGCTCCATTGAGAGCCAGGCACAGTCTCCTGACATGTGAATGGTATGCGGGTAAACCCGCATCCCATTCACACCAGTGTGAACTCAACCTTAAAGTAAATCATGACATTTTCTATCAAACAATTCTACCAAAAACAAAGGCAGAGATTTCCCTGCCTTGTACAATTGCATGTTATTTCCTTAGTTTGAACCACTTGCCATCCAGTGTATATATAAAATTGTCCTGGACAGCAATTAGTTATACCAGGATCATGGCTGATCTATCGCTTTTACAGCAGTTTACAGTGCTCACAAGGCCCTCAGAAGCTGCCAGCCTCTGTTCTTGGGCTCTCTCATTCCACTGTGGAGCCCAGGACCACTGCAAGCAGTCAGGTCGGCTGCCCACAGAGGAGTTGGAGGAATGTCTGAACCCCAGTCTCCTCTGATAAATGAAAAAAAAAGACCGATATTGGGCATTGACGGCGTGTAATCAGTGTAGAGGCATCCATCACAGGACAAGGTAAGTATGCCACTATTAGAAATTGGGCTTTGTCTTTGAGTTAGGTTAGGGTTTCGGGATATCACACGTTTATTTTATGTACGATTTTTAATGTGACTTTGTTAAATGTTTGCCTATTGAATTAAAGTTACACTAAGCTAACAGTTTTTTTCTTTTTTACATCACTTGTTCTAAAATATTAAGAATACCACTGCCCCCTTTTTTTTAAGTCTCTTATAGTTATTTTTTAGGCTTCTTTATTGTGCTGTGTGCTCTTCTGATCCTCTGCTGATGCATCTCACTGCTACCAGTATAGAGTGAGCAGCAGAGGTGGGGGATTTGAGTCACATGACTTGACTTCAGTCAGACTTAAAGAGGAAGTAAACCCTCCTCAGGAAGTTGTACCTATAGGTAAGCCTATATTAAGGCTTACCTATAGGTACTGTAAATATCTCCTAAACATGCACCGTTTAGGAGATATTTACCTTTAATGCAGCCAGTGACGTCACTGGCGCATGCGCTCTGAAGGAACGGCAGATCGTGCCGTTCCTTCAGAGCCCCGTGCCGTGACCGTCGGCTCCCGTGCGCGGGAGTGACGTCACCGCGGCTTCGGCCAATCAGATGGCCGGATGCCGCGATCCCGGAAGACGGGCGACTATACATGTCGCCCGTCATACAGGTAAGCGGACGGCACGGCGGGGGCTCGTTCTAAGGTAAGTATTTCATAATGAGCTAGTATGCGATGCATACTAGCTCATTATGGGTTTCTCTTTCAGGATGTAAAGAAGAGAAAAAAAAAATTTCTCGGTGTACAACCTCTTTAACTTACCAGTTTGAGGACTTGGGACTTGCTTGACTAAAATTCATAAAAGACTCGACTTGACTTTGACTTGGTATTCATGACTTGAGACTTGACTTTGACTTGATACCATATGACTCGAAATTACTTTACTTTTTTAAGTTATTAAATATTTGCATTTTCTCAAGATGTGTTAAAGCAAAATGAATGTGCCTGTTATGTTTCTGACACCACAGTCACTTAAAACACCTCAGTGTGTTCTGATTTTTAGGACACTGGCTGTTTAACAATGAAAATAATTAACATGTTTTTAGTAACTGTGGTGTTGATACATGACCGGACGAAGGATTTTGAGCTGATTGGGCATTCAAAGTGTTTCTTTAATATGCCAAGAAAAAAAAAGCAGTTTTGTTAATGTTGAAAATAAAACAAAACCTTTCCTGACCACTGACTTTTACCTGATTTAAAGGTGAAAATTGGGGTAGATCAGTATTTTGACTTAATTTGTGACTTGACCAAAATAAATGACTTGACTTCTAGCAGGGACTCAACTTGACTTGCTTGCTTGCTTTTCGTCACAGTAACTTGGGACTTGCTTGAGACTTGAAGGTTAAGACTTGAGACTTGCTTGTGACTAAAGCCCCGTACACACGTACCGATCGTCGGCCGAACGATCGGCCGTCTTTTGTCCAGGGCTGTCCTGTCCGCTGAAAAGTGCAAAAGACTGCACATGAATTTTGTCGGCCAACAACAGCCGACTGCAGAAGTGATGTCATGTGATGGTTAACTTTCAGTGTCTTTTTTCTTCTCTGAGCATGCCCAGTCTTGCAAATCTGCTGATTGTCTGCCGAAATCTGTACTGACTGACGCACAATCCAATCGGCCTTTCTGTTGGCAGCCTACAAAAATTTTAATGCCTGCACGACAGATTCTGTTCGGCCGAAAATGCGCTGTCGGCTGTCGGAAGAATCATACTAACAAGCCTACAATCGGCCGATCGGTCGGCGGCCGAATATTTGTGGCCGACAATCGGTACGTGTGTATGGGGCTTAACTCCCATGTCTGGTGAGCAGTGCCTGTTATTTCTGATCACATGCTCTGCTCTATGTGTACTGCAATCCTCTAGCACTTGTATCTGCAGGGAGAATGTGTAATCCATCTCAGACTGCAATTTATATACACAAGGGGGGGCATGGAGAACAAACGTAGCCACCCTAAAACAGGAAGTCTAAGAATAGCAGAAAATTAGCATTTGATGAAACAAAGGAATAGAGAAATGAAAGCTACATTCTACCTTTTTTTAAAGCGTATTGGATTTCTTTTATAAAAAAACTGTGAGTTTAGTGGCACTTTAAATGTAGATATTTCTAGATTACCCACCAGAGGGAGCTCTGTATTTGATTCAGCCTTGTTTAGGATTCCTTCTTAAAACTAAACTAAACCCATCAATTTAAAGCAGTATTAAACTCAAAAGCAAACATTTTATGATATTGCAGATTACCAATTCTTAGATGTAATGGCCGCATCAGCTTTCTTTATTTTATTCTCACCTGGTGATCCGGCCAGTATGTCTATTGTTTTTAAGCAGAACAAGCTTTCCTGCAGATGTAGCAGGTAGAGGGTTGAGACAAACCATTTAACACTGACAGGGGTTCTTACAATGCTTTAATTGCAGCTTTAATGCAACTGTTTGCTGTAACTGCTAAAAAAAATGCTAGCTGGAGTTTGGCTTTAGATGCTAGTATATCAAACACTACCCTCCCACCCAGGCTGAGGATGCTGCTGTTGAAAACTGTACTCCTTCATCCACAGTGTAGGCATCAGTGGCAGCTGGTGCTCGGTAATTCGGGGGGGGGGGGGGGTGGCAAAGCAATGCGCAACCCCCCCCCCTCCCCCCGAGTCAGTCGGTAGGGTCAGTCAGTCAGTCAGGGGACACATCCCCCCCCCCCCATCTGCCTCCTTACCTACTCCTTCCTCCTGTGTGAGCCGGGGAGTGCTGGCTTGCTGAGCCACTGTCCTCCTCCAGCCATGTCTCTTCTGCCTCTTCCTGGCCACTGGCCAGTAAGATCGCTTCTCCTTTTGGCCAATTGGGAAAGGGGTCTCACAACCCTCTTCGTGATTGGCTGGGAGGAGAGTCAGTGTGACAATAGCAAATATTCAGTCGCTGTTGTCACACAACTGGGTGGGCTCAGGGCACAGTGCTCTGCGCCCTGAGCCCACCCTTTTTTTGAAGCCTATTAGAGCCTCTGCCTCTAATCACGTGCTTCAAAAAAAATCCCCTATTGAAATCCATGCGTCTGGCGCCTTGCATGTAGATTAGGGGGTCGGATGCATAGGTAAGGGGGGGCGGCGCCCCTGCTCCCCCAATGGACAGGCCGCCCATGGTAGGCACTCTAATACAGGAGGTGTGTTACTGGGCAGATCAGTAGGTGAAAACAGAGGGTGGGGGGGGGGAGCCTAAAACAAGAAAAGGAATGCAGCCACCACACCTATTACATTTTTGGTTTTGGGTTCAATACCACTTTAACTGTTTCCCAAAATGTTTACATTAAAGGTATGTCATGAATAATTCACTTTCATATTTGCCTGAGCATTTAACTGAAACATCAAGCCATCAAATGCAGCACCATGGCAAATGCAGATTAAACAAAGCCTAACAAGGCAACTTTCTTGGCTGGTAAGGATAGGGGGTTTTGTGTTTAATTGTTATTAAAAACCTCTCCTTTCCTGGTATGAAGGGTTGAACTGAAATAGCATATTTGCCCTACCAGTGAGTCCAAAACTGTCCATCTGTGATCCAATGATGACACGCTGAGTACCACACCGCCATCATATGTCACATCTTTAGCGGCCCAGCTGTCACTTCCATGTCCTAGCAGCCAGCCTTCTGATGAAGCTACACTCATGCACAGTGGGTTCTAAACAGCCTCAAAGCCTGCTTGGATGCATGACGTGACTATCCCAGGAGGCTTCGAGCAGGGGAAGGGGGAGGCATTCTTGCCTAGGATAGTAATGCAAAAATGCAGGTTGCAATCCACAGAAAAAGGCATCCCCTTAAAAAAAAAAAAAAAAATAAAAGATCTTCATTGAGTCAGTTGGTACATTTTCTTGTACTGTGAAAAGCAGCAAACACAGTCATTGTTTAGCAAAAAAATGTTAATAAAAATTACCTTTCCTTTTTAATCTGCAGCTGTAATTTTCTGAAAATGCAATGCATTATGGCAACTTGGAGCTGTTCTGTACACAAAATGTGTACAGACCACACCCCAGAAACATAATTTCCTGCTTGTATGATTGGCTCACTGATTTTCCCAGAAGTCTGCCTAAGATACAAGTCAGATTTTTGGCATCCCCTGCAACAAAAATTTCATTTTTGGGGAGATACTCCAAATAGGAACACCTGCAGCTGCCACAGCTGATAGATAATGATGAAACCACTCCCATTTGACCCACTCAGCACAGAGGAACAAACAATGATTTCTTCAGAATAACAAAATGTAGGAATCTGCAACAAAGTTTGTTAAAATTCCTGCAATGTACAGAGATCACCCAGAGGGAAATGTTTTTATCTCAACAAAAGTGGAGTTACGCTTTTAAAGGCGCCAAATTAAAAAAAAAAAAATGAAGTTTGGCTGTTTTGAATGCTTTTAAGTGCAGAGGAGGGGTTTGGGGTCTTTCAGACCCCAGATCCCTCCAGAAGAGTCACTGCCTATTACTGTCACAAGGGATGTTTACATTCCTTGTGACAGCAATAAAAGTGATCAAAAATTATTTTTTTAAAAGAATAGTGAAAAAATAAAATTGTTAAGGAAAAAAAGAAAATTGAAAGCGCTCCATTCCTCCGTCCTTGCGCGCATAAGCAAACGCATACATAAGTGGTGTCCGCATATGAAAACGTTCGAAACCACACGTGAGGTATCGCCGCAATCGTCAGAGCAAAACCAATAATTCTAGTACAAGACCTCCTCTAAATCCAAACTGGTAAATGTTAACATTTTTTAAAGCATTGCCTATGGAGATTTTTAAGTACCGAAGTTTGTTGCCATTCCACAAGTGTGCGCAATTTTAAGTATGACATGTTAGGTATCTATTTACTCCAGGGCTTCACAAATTTGCCTGAAATCTAGGAGCCAGCTAAAAAAGTTAGGAGCCAGTTTTTTTTTTTTTTTTTAAACAACCAAGCTTTAGTTAATAAAACGGATACTAAATTTACACATAAATACGACTAGAACCCCACTCTCCTCTATAGCGCAATTGGATGGAAACAGACTGTCTCTTTCCATCCGCTGCCATCTGATCCGATCCACGGTCGGGATGGATAGAAAATAGAACAACCATCCGTCTGTTTTTGGCGGACAGGATCAGATGGCGGCAGATTACTGCTCCATAGAGGAGAACGAAGGGTCCGATCAGGTCTGCCTGAAAAACTGACAGGCGGACCTGATCAGAAAGCCCGTGTGAAAGGGGCCTTCGGCTGTGGCATGGCGATGAGGGGAAAAAAAAAAAGATTTATATATATATATATATATTTTTTTTTTTTTTTTTTTTATAACAATTGAAAAAAAAAAGAAATTTTTTTTTTTTATTTTTTTTTTAATATTTATTTTATTTATTAAATATTTTAAATAATAAAATTTTAAATAATAATTAATTATTTAAATTAATAATAATAACCACACTCCCTGTCCACTTACCTTTAAGCAAAGGTAACTGGATAGGGAGATGAAGCCAGCAAAAACTTCCCTCTCATTGCATCGAGAACAGGCAGTGGAAAGTCATTACTCCCGTCCACCACAAGAGGCCCCGTTCCCCCTTGGAAGCCTCTCTCACTCACAGAAGAAGGCCGAAAAGCCGGGGCCTCAATTTTTGGACGACGCGGAAGTCCGTGCACTCGGGGAGGAGGTGGGGGCGCAAAAGGGACAGGACACCTCCTGCAGGGCACCCCAGGCGCCAGGTCGCTAATTCTAGTCGCAAATGCGACCTGGCGCCCGGGGTTTGTCGAGCCCTGATTTACTCGATGTGACATTCTCTTTCACATTATACAAAATTGGGCTAACGTTACTGTTTTTTATTTTTTTAATTAATGAAAGTGTATTTCTTTCCAAAAAATCGCATTTGAAAGACTGCTGCGCAAATACCTTGTGACATAAAATATTGCAACGACTGCCATTTTATTCTCTAGGGTCTCTGCTAAAAAAAGATATATAATGTTTGGGGGTTCTAAATAATTTTCTAGCAAAAAATACTGATTGTAACTTGTAAGCAACAAATGTCAGAAAAAGGCTTAGGCTCGAAGGGGTTGAATATTATTTACATGAAGGTGACCTCTTACATGAAAAACAATAATTGTAATACTAATTGAAATACTATACATTCCCTTTAGAGCTGGTTCACACTGGGGCGACCTGTCAGGCGACCTGGTCGCCTGACAGGTCGCCGTAGGTCGCCTGCCATAGAGAAGCTGTGGACCCGTTCTAATAGGAGCGACACAAGTCGCTCCGACTTAGAAAAAGGGTCCGGAGCTTCTTTGGGGCGACCCGGAGCGACCTGCATTGACTTCAATGTTATGAAGTCCATGCCGGCCGCTCCGAGGTCGCGGTGCGAGCAGCGCACCGCGACTTGTGAGGTCGCCCCGGCAAATCGGATTGCTCTAATGTGAACTGGCTCTTAGGTGGAAATGTGTTTACTGTATCAATTTAACACTTGCTAATAAATAATTTTTTGGCCTTCCTTAACGACCACCCGCCGCAGTCTTACTGCGGCAGGCAGCCCCTTCTGCGCGTACCAATGTAACTATACGTCAGTTGTGCGCCTGCAGTTAGGGGGCGAGTGCGCACCGCCAGCGGTGCGCTCCTGCCCCCACTCGGCAGCGGGGACTCCGATGCACGGGGCAGGTGGCTCCGATTGCCGCCTGACACCCGCAATCGTTCCCCACTGAGAGAGGAGGACGGTCAGCTGTTGTAAACAAAGTTGACTGTTCTTCTCTCTGGAATGATCACAGAGCGCCTGTGATCCTTCTATATAGGATCACAGGTCTCTATGGTCATTCCATAAGTCCCACCCCATAAGTTAGAAACACGCCCCTAGGTACACATTTAACCCCTTGGATCACCCACTGTGTTAACCCCTTCCCTGCCAGTGTCATTATTATAGTAACAGTGCATATTTTTAGCACTGATTACTGTAGTAATGTCACTGGTCCCCCCCAAAAGTGTCAAAAATGTCAGTTAGGGGTCCGATCTGTCTGCCACAATGTCGCAGTCCTGCTAAAAATCACAGATCGCCACTATTACTAATTAAAAACATATGTAGCAGACAACAAATTGGCCTAAAATTTTAAAACATTTTGATTTTTACTTTTTTTTTTTTTGGGAATGTTATAGCAGAATGTGAAAAATATATTTGTCACTCCTATTTTTGTTTATAGTGCAAAAAATAAAAATTGCAGAGGTGATCAAATACCACCAAAAGAAAGCTCTATTTGTGGGAAAAAAAGGACATAAATTTTATTTAGGTACAGCGTCGCGCGACCACGCAATTGTCCGTTAAAATAACACAGTGCCGAATCTCAAAATATGGCCTGGTCATTAAGGGAGAAAATCTTCCGGTCCAGAAGTGGTTAAGCAAAAGTATATAATCATTATGCCCGCCTTGTTTCTTCTGTCTAAGGCATGCCTGGACTTGTCCCTTCTGACTGAAGAGAAGCTAGTTCCAGGGAGGGGACACTGTGCCGCTGATGCTGTGTCAGCTATCTTAAACCACAATAAAGGAGTAATGTATGAAAGTGCGAGCCTGGCATTTACATCAAGCTCCATTTATGTCTGTAACTTTAACACTATAGGCTCAGTTCACAAAAGCATAGCTCATATGTTATTTTCATTACCTATTTTCATTTGCATTTCTGTTCTTTAAAATAGATTTTCCTAAAAGGAAGGAATTCAAAGACAATTGCATGAGTTATAGTTTTTACATCTACCAAGATACATTTACACTGTGTGCACAATTATTAGGCAAGTGAGAATTTTTACCAAATGATGATTTTTATGCATATTGCCATAAACCTGAATGTTTATTGGATTTAGGCATATCAGGTGTTGTGTAATGAGGGAGGGTGTGGCCTAAGAAGATCCACACCCTATATTAAGGTATGCATAATTATTAGGCAGCTTCTTTTCCTCAGGCAAAATGGGCCACAAAAGAGATTTAACTGATTCTGAAAAGTCAAAAATTGTAAAAAAAATCTTTCAGAGGGATGCAGCACTCTTGAAATTGCTAAGATATTGGGTGTGATCACAGAACCATCAAACGTTTTGTAGCAAATAGTCAACAGGGTAAGAAACGTGTTGAGAAAAAAAAGATATGAGAAGAATCAAACGTGAAGCTACCAGGATCCCACTATCCTCCAGTGCTGTCATATTCTAGAACTGCAACCTACCTGGAGTGCCCAGAAGGTGTTCAGTGCTCAGAGACATGGCCAAGGTAAGGAAGGCTAAAACCCAACCACCACTGAACAAGACACATATGTTGAAACATCAAGACTGAGCCAAGAAATATCTGAAGACAGACTTTTCATAGGTTTTTGGACTGATGAGAGTGACTCTTGACGAACCAGATGGATGGGTCTGTGGCTTGATCAGTATGGGCACAGAGCTCCAATTCCACTCAGACGCCAGCAAGGTGGAGGTGTAGGTGGGGTACTGGTTCGGGCTGGTATTAAAGAGGAGCTAGTTGGACAATTTTGGGTTAAATATGGACTCAAAATCAACTCCCAAACTTACTGCCAGTTTTTAGAAGACCCTTTCTTCAAACAGCGGTACAGGAAAAAGTCTGCATCTTTCAAGTAGACCATGATATTTATGGAAGACAATGCTTCATTGCATGCATCAAAGTACTCCACTGCGTGGCTATCCAGTAAAGGCCTTAAAGATTAAAGAATAACATGGCCCCCTTCCTCACCTGACCTAAACCCTATTGAGAACTAGTGGGCCCTTCTTAAACTGGAGATTTACAGAGAAGGAAAACAGTACACCTCTCTGAAAAGTGTCTGGGAAGCTGTGGTTGCTGCTGCAAAAAAAGTTAAGTGTCGGTTCACATTTGTGCGATCACAGAGATCGCATGTAATTCGGAGCGCACTGCTCCTACAATTACATGCAATCTCTGTGCGGTGCAAATTCAGCCATACAGTTTGTATAAAAAATTAATAGAAAAGGGGTGGTACACCCCACGGTATTGCGCATGCAAATGTACAAATGTGCAGATAAAAAAGATATTTTAAAGTAAATAGTGAATAATATCTCAAATAGTGGTGAGTACAAAAAATATGCAATAAAAGATGTGAACCAATATATATGTATATATGCAATAGTGAGGACCCACACACAATATAGGCACTTATCCAATAGGTGATAAAACAAGCAACTCTAAGTAAAACCAAAAAATAGTGTCCTTGTTGAAAGCAGCAAGTTATTAAGTGTCCACAGAAGTCAGCCTTATGTACGCCTGTGCTGAGTATAGGTATACAGCATGCAGGGATGTAGATCCAAAAAGAAACCCAGGGACAGGTCCCAAAAGAGTAGTGCTTGGAGTGGAGATCGAGGGACCACCGTTGTGCTTGGGGGGTGTGTGTCAGGAAAACTCCCCAGAGGTGATGGATCCCCTCCCGCCCTACGGCAAGGGGGATCATTCAGGCTCAAGAGAAGCTTTTCTCCTCCCAGTAGGGTCTGCGATACCCTCGATCCTCCCTCAGTTCCTGGTTATAGGTCCTCCTGTATATGGACTCCGTGTGGTATCGGGTATCAAAAAATATAAGGAAGCCTCATAGTGAAGTCTGTTAAAAAAATGTTTTTATTTAAAATATAAGGGTCAGTCATAAAAAAATATTACATGCCATAAGAGACAGACAGAATAATAAAACAATAAGGGACACGAGTGGTGCGTCCCTTAATTAATATATTTTATATATATCTCTATATATACACTATAATTCTGTGGTGCACAGACATACGTTTTTTTATTATTTATTGTTATTTTTAGTACCATTCTTAGCGCCGGTTCACACGACGCTACTTCGCACCGCGACCTCCGAGGTCGCGGTGCGAGCAGCGCGCCGCGACCTCTGAGCGCCCGCCACGGACTTCATAACATTGAAGTCTATGGCGGTCGCCTCCAGGTCGCCCCAAAGAAGCTCCGGACACTTTTTCTAGGTCGGAGCGACTTGTGTCGCTCCTATTAGAACGGGTCCGCAGCTTCCCTATGGGCGGCGACCTGGGAGGCGACCTGAGGCGACCTGCGGCGACCTGGGAGGCGACCAGGTCGCCTCACAGGTCGCCCTAGTGTGAACCGGCACTTAGAGGTGATCCATAGGCGCAGGTGTACCTCCCCATCTTACAGTTTGTATGGCTGAATTCGCACCGCAATCGCACTAAAACACGCACATGACCCTTTTTTTGGTCGCACCAGAATTGGATCACATGGTGGTTCACACTAGTGCGATCCGATTCTGTGCGAACTTTCAGATCGCACTGCGATATGCGATCTGATCTGGGGGTGTCATTAACGTTTAATTGACACCCCCAGCATATCGCATATGGCAGTGTGAACTGCCTGTTGTGCGGATGGGATGCGGGAACACGCTGTATATTCACAGCGTTCCCGCATCGCACAAATGTGAACCGGCACTAATAGTCAACAGATCAAAAAACCTGACTGACTCCATCAATGGAAAGCTTATGACTGTTCTTAAAAAGAAGCGTAGCTATATTGGTCACCGATTTTTTTTTTTTTTTTTTTTTTTTACTTTTTATGTCAGAAATTTTTACTTGTAAATTTTGAGTTGTTTGTTATTCTCACTTTAGAAGATGAAAATAAACAAGTGAGATGGGAAAATTTTCATTTTTCATTTAGTTGCATAATAATTCTGCACACTGATAGTTGAATAGTAGTTACCCAATAATTGTGCACACATAGATATTCTCCTAAGAAAGCTGAAACCTCACTTTTACTTTCCTAAATATTCAGGTTTGAGGTTCATTAACATTTTGGATTGACTGCGAGCACTGTAGTTGTTTAATAATTCATCCTCAAAAATACTAACAAACAATAATTGTGCACACAGTGTATATATGTTCTCATACCTAAGGGATTAAAACAAGATCATATCTGCAGCAGCATGCTTTTTGTGAAAGTGTTCCTCTATAACTGGGGGGTCTCCAAACATTTTAAACAAATACCTGGTTTACTGTGCTTCATACTTTAGGGGGGCCGGACTACGGTCAGTAGGAGAAAATAACTTCATAGTGCTATGGTCAGTAGAAGGAGGAATTGTGGCCCATAATAGGTATTAGTGATAGGAGTTGGAGTTGATAGGAGATGTCCTATCATTGAGGTCAGTAAAAAATGGATTTTTGTAAAATCTTACCGTAAAATCCTTTTCTCTTAGCTCATTGACAGACGTAGTCCTCGGTGATACAGCACCTTCGGGTTATGTTGCCTCCACAGGAGCAGGACTAGACAGGAAATTAAAATGCTCTGGCCACACCCTAGGGGCAGTCCCAGAGGGTATATCCTCTCTCTCTCTGCCTCAGCAAATCAGTTATGTCAAAAAGCAGTCTTTAGAGATTTTAACCCAACCCAACTCCAAAACAGAGGGGCGGGGACTACGTCTGTCAATGAGCTAAGAGAAAAGGATTTTACGGTAAGATTTTACAAAAATCCATTTTTCTCTATCGCTCATTGACAGACGTAGTCCTCGGTGATACAGCACCTTCGGGACGTCCCAGAGCAGTATCACAAATGAGGGGTGGGAAAATGGAAATCAAATCCCAATCTAGAAGGCCCAACCGGTGCCAACTAGAAGTTTACAATGCTCATCCTTAATGATGAGACTCAACAAAAAAGAAATTTTTCAAACAGAAAAAAACTCTCGAGGTAGACCACCGGTCTCCTCAAATTGCGGCCTGCAAAACCTTGCGGCCAAATGAGGCATCCGCCGATGCCGTCACATCAATTTTATAGAATTTTGTAAAGGTATGTACCGACGACCAGGTGGCCGCCTTACATACCTGGACCACTGACGCCTGATGGCGAAAGGCCCAGGAAGTACTGAGCGCTCGAGTGGAGTGCGCCCTAACAGGGAACGGAGGACTCTGACCCTTAATAGAATAAGCCTGTACCACCGTCTGTCTAATCCATTTGGCAATGGTCGCGGCAGATGCAGGCAAACCCTTTCTGGGGCCATCCGTGATCACAAAAAGTGAATCCGTCTTACGGAATGATTCCGTAGCTTTCAGGTATACTCTGATTGCCCGAACCACATCCAAGGAATGCAACGCATGTTCCCGATGATGCTTGGGCTGAGAACACAAGGAAGGTAGTACAATATCTTCATTCAGATGAAAATCTGAAACCACCTTAGGAAGAAAGGATGGCTTAGGATGAAGTACTACCTTATCCCTATGAATCACTAGGTATGGGGACTGGCATGATAATGCAGCCAGTTCTGACACCCTGCGAGCAGAAGTGATAGCCACCAAGAAGGCCACCTTCTGGGATAAAGTAAACAAGGGAATCTCCCTGATGTTTTCAAAGGGAGGTTTCTGTAGAACCGACAAAACTAAATTAAGATCCCAGGGCGGTAAGGGCGCGCGGACTGGTGGAGCCAGGTGCCGCACCCCCTGGATGAAATTCCGCACCAAGGACTTGGTAGCTAAAGGTTTCTGAAAGAAGATTGCTAATGCTGAAACTTGACCCTTGATGGTGCTCAAGGCTAGCTTCTGCTCAACCCCTTGTTGCAAAAAAGCCAATATTCGAGTCACCGAATAGGTACGTGGAGGAAATCCTAAAGATTCGCACCACGCAATATAAGTCTTCCATGTGTGATAATAGACCTTGCTGGAAGTCGCTTTCCTTGCTTTAATAAGGGTAGGAATGACTGAGGCTGACAAACCTCTGTCCTTCAGTACTTGGGTCTCAATGGCCAGGCCATTAAAACCAGCGACTGTAAAGCACGATGGTAAATTGGTCCTTGAGACCACAGACACTCCCTGAGACGAAGTTCCCACGGAACGTCTGCGACTAGCCTGTCCAAGTCGGCCAGGCCGGCTTGACGAGGCCAGCCTAGAATTTCTAGGACCACTGGTGCTGACTGGATCTGAACCAGGCGTCCCTAGAGCTATCTGGCCCCGACCATCCGAGAAAGTCTGGTCGTTTTCTGTTCCCACACATTTATCAGATACCTGATTGCTATCAGGAAGGGTGATCTTTTCTGGTTGAACCTCAGGGACCGAAGTCACCCGGCTAGAGGCTACTTGGCCTGTCTGGTCAACCAGATCCGATTCCTGTGGGGAATTGAGACTAATCTTAGGAAAAGGTAAAGGAAAAGATCTATTCAGGGAACGGTGACTACCGCTCCCTGTAGTACTTAAATGTTGGAAGGGAAGAATCGCACCGGTAGTAGTAGTTGATGCTCGATCTAATGTCCTGAATACCGGTGAAAACGTCCCCCCACCCTCAAACCGGGTGGGGGCGCACCTTCAGGCTGTGTACTCCTTTGCTTCGGGTTTGGCTGAGTTGGTCCTCTGTTTGTCCGACCAGCCTTTCTTGAACCCTCCTGGAGGAGTCTTGCCTTTCCCGCTTGTTCCAGCCGGGCATGCGAACCCTTTATGGGCGGTAAAGAAAGGTCCTCGCTTGTTGCGAGGTCCCTTAGCTTTAGCAGCCTGTGGCAAAAAAGTGCTCTTGCCCCCAGTGGCATCCTTAATGATTTCATCTAGGGTGGCCCCAAATAGACGATTCCCCTGAAAGGGGAGATTCGTCAAGGTCTTTTTGGAACCTAGGTCAGCTGACCAGCATTTTAACCACAGCACACGTCTGAGGATTACCGCTGACATAGATGCATGCCCTAATAGGGGAGTAGTGTCCAAGGCTGCGTCACAGATAAACTGTAGCCCTTGTATAATCTGTTCCATCAAATCAGATGTTTCCTGGGGAATATCTTTTCCCCTAAGGTCTTGGCGTACCAATCTCGCCCATTCCTTAAGTGTCTGGGAAACTAGACCAATAATAATTACTGGTCTAAATGCTGACCCTATCAGAGAGAAGATGGTGCGGGACTCTGCTTCCATCTTTCGATCCACCGGATCCTTAAAGGACGAAATGTCCTCCACTGGGATAACCGTGGCTTTATTCAGCCTGGAAATAGGTGGATCCACCACTGATGGTACCGTCCATTTCTTAATGATGTATTCCTCAAACGGATAGCGTCTAGCAATACGCTTGGAAATAGTAAAGGTACGTTTAGAATGCTCCCATTCTCCTTTAATCTTATTACCAAAACACTTGGGTACAGGAAAAACCTTCACCGTTTTGATGGGCTTGTTAGTACCAAAAGGAATCTCTGTATCAGTTGCTTCTGCCGGTAAAACCTCAAGTTTTAAGGTTTCCTGCACTGCCACAACTAGTGCGTCCACCAATGCTTCTTCCTGAATTATAGCGGGAGAAGAAACGTCCTCCTCACTGTCTGAGGGAGCTTTACCTGAGGTAACAGCCCTTGCAGAGGGACCTGCAACTGCAGTGACCATCTCTGAATCTGAGTCAGAGGTGTCAGATAATATAGGGGTAGGCGGGGGTCGCTTCCTTGACCCTCGTCCCTGACAGGCCGCCTCCACCCGAGCCACCATAGACTCCAAAATTGCTGTAAATGCCTCTACACTCTGTGCACCGGCGGGTCCCGTGGTCCCCTCGAGGGAAACAGGTGGGGGAATTTGTGTGGCAGGGTCCATGATTATTCCAGTAACTTCCCGGATAATATAATTCAAAAATAAAAAACTTTTTTTTTTTTTTTTTTTTCACAGACCCCCAGCGCCACAAAAGCCCCTTAGTGTTACCTGCTAGGGATCCCTATCGATCGAGAGAGAGAGAGAGAGATAGACCCCCAGGCTCACCACTTGATGCTCAGAGTTTAACTGCAACAGGTTACAGCGCTGTCTTGACAAACAGGAAGTCTTTTGGCTGGCTGCCCAGGAAGAAAGGAGGCGGCTCCGCCCCTCTGCACGGCTTCCGGCACCTCCCCTAGCTCCACGAGGTGTTTGGATCACCTCAAACATGGCCGCCCCCATGCTGGAGACACGAGGCTACGCCAAAATGGCGGCTCGTGCAATCCAGCAAAAAAAATGGCGGCGGCCTGTACCGAATAGCGGTGTGCTGCAGGGCACACAACACTATCTCTGCATGGGGATTTTTGGCGTGGTTGGCGGTACCGGCCCTGGCGGACCTCATGGCCGTTCGGAAGGCCTGCTATAGCTGGAGATTTGACTAGGAAGGCAGTCTACATGTCCGTGGCTTCTGACTGGTAGGTACCTTATTCTTATCACAGTAAGATTCCCAGACTGCCACTGATTACAATCTTTTAAACATGTATACAATTAGATTGTTAGCTCCCAAACCAAGCCTCCTGGCTTTTTGCACATAAAATCACACTCAAAGTAGGGGGATCTGTGCCATGTTACAGGATAGAGGGGGACTCTATCTTACCATATAGAGAGGGGCCCGCGTTCACCACAAGACCCGTCAGGGGGAAAAGGGGGAACATACTACTCACCATACCGGAACCAGGCGGCCACCAACTCCTGACAGTACCCCTCTCCACCGGGGCGGGAGGGCTGTCGACCAATACGGACGCCGTGACTCATGGTCTTTGGCGTTTCAGCGAGACGTTTAACTCGCGGGGTCAGTCCCTTAATGGGACTTTGTCGCGGCCGACCCAGCGCGGAGCTATGGCCTGCACGCGCTCGTAGGCTGAACTGGGGTGACCACCGGATCTCAACATCCAGCCCGTTGCCCAGTTCAGCTTTCTTGCTTGAAGATCTCACAGGAACACTGGAGAAAAAAGCTGTCTAAAAAATCTTTTTAAGAAAAAAATCTTGCCAGGACCGAAGATCCCAGCAAGGTATCTAGGTCCTTACTCCTAACTAGACAGAAAATAACTGATTTGCTGAGGCAGAGAGAGAGAGGATATACCCTCTGGGACTGCCCCTAGGGTGTGGCCAGAGCATTTTAATTTCCTGTCTAGTCCTGCTCCTGTGGAGGCAACATAACCCGAAGGTGCTGTATCACCGAGGACTACGTCTGTCAATGAGCGATAGAGAAAGGAGTAATTCCCTATCATTGGTATCAGTGGGAGGAATAGTACCCCATTGTTGGTTTCAGTGGGAGGAATAGTGCCCCATTGTTGGTGTCAGTGGAAGGAATAGTGCCCCATCCTTGGTGTCAGTGGAAGGAATAGTGCCCCATCCTTGGTGTCAGTGGAAGGAATAGTGCCCCATTATTGGTGTCAGTGGAAGGAATAGTGCCCCATCCTTGGTGTCAGTGGAAGGAATAGTGCCTCATCGTCGATGTAAGTGGAAGGAATAGTGCCCCATTATTGGTATCAGTGGAAGGAATAGTGCCTCATCATTGATGTCAGTGGAAGAAATATTGCCCCATATTTGGTGTCAGTGGAAGGAATAGTGCCCCCATTATTGGTGTCAGTGGAAGGAATAGTGCCCCCATTATTGGTGTCAGTGGAAGGAATAGTGCCCCATCATTGGTGTCAGTGGAAGGAATAGTGCCCCATTATTGGTGTTAGTGGGAGGAATAGTGCCCCATCATTGGTGTCAGTGGAAGGAATAGTGCCCCATTATTGGTGTTAGTGGGAGGAATAGTGCCCAGTTGTTGGTGTCAGTGGGAAGAATAGTGCCCCATCGTTGGTGTCAGTGGGTGGAATAGTGCCCCATAATTGGTGTCAGTGGAAGGAATAGTGCCTCATTGTTTATGTCAGTGGAAGGAATAGTGCCCCAGTATTAGTGTCAGTGGAAGGAATAGTGCCTCATCATTGATGTCAGTGGAAGGAATAGTGCCCCATATTTGGTGTCAGTGGAAGGAATAGTGCTCCATCATTGGTGTCGATGGAAGAAATAGTGCCCCATATTTGGTGTCAGTGGAAGGAATCGTGACTCATCATTGATGTCAGTGGAAGGAATAGTGCCCCATATTTGGTGTCAGTGGAAGGAATAGTGCCCCATATTTGGTGTCAGTGGAAGGAATAGTGCCCCATCCTTGGTGTCGGTGGAAGAAATAGTGCCCCATTATTGGTGTCAGTGGAAGGAATAGTGACTCATCATTGATGTCAGTGGAAGGAATAGTGCCCCATATTTGGTGTCAGTGGAAGGAATAGTGCCCCATATTTGGTGTCAGTGGAAGGAATAGTGCCCCATCCTTGGTGTCGGTGGAAGAAATAGTGCCCCATTATTGGTGTCAGTGGAAGGAATAGTGCCTCATCATTGATGTCAGTGGAAGGAATAGTGCCCCATTATTGGTGTCAGTGGAAAAAATGGTGCCCCATTGTCGGTGTCAGAGGAAGGAATTGTGCCCCATTGTTGGTGTTGGTAGAAAGGGATTGTGTCCTATTGTTGGTGTCAGTGGAAGGAGTGGTGCCCCATTGTCGGTGTCAGTGGGAGAAGTAGTGCCCCATCATTGGTATCTGTGGAATGAAAAGATCATTCATCACTATCGTCAGTGAAAGAAATAATATTTCAACATTTATATCAGTGGGGGTAATAGCATTTTAGATCTGTGGGAGGAATCCCCAAGGGCCAGATAAAGGCAGGCAAAGGGCCTTAGTATGGAGGCCACTGGTCTACAGCCACAGGATAATGTTTACGGAATTGTAAAGATACCCTCGTTTCTCCCGTTTCCCACTCGTTCAATTATTGAACCCTAAAGCGCTCAGCTCTGAGCATTAATGGGTTCAGAGTTGTCAGAATTCCAGCTGAAATAGACAAATAACCACTTAAATACTGGAAGGTTTTACCCCCTTAATGACCAGGCCATTTTTTTGTGTTTCGGCACTGCGTTACTTTAACTGACAATTGTGCGGTCGTGCGACACTGTACCCCAATAATTGTTTTTGTGCTATAAACAAAAAAAACGACAATTTTGAAAAAAACAGCATTTTTTACTTTCTGCTATATAACATTCCCCAAAAAAAAATATATAAAAATCAAAATTTTTCATAATTTTTTTGTCTTCCCAGGGAGTGATCGCAGGTGCCCGGTGGCAATCGTGGACGCTAGCCCCGCAGATCAGGTTCTCCTCTCGCGAATCGGCGCTCCTGAATCGGCTTCTCCTCTCGCTCCCGATGAGCAATGTATTGGTCTGGCGATTCATGCAGCTGAGCCCCCTTGCCGCAGTATATCTGTGGTGGGTGGTCGGGAAAAGATTAAAAAGCTGAATAAGCACAGTCTTGGGCTTGATCAACTGTAGCATAGGGCAGGGGAGACAATATGGGTGTAATAGACCCCTGATTTCTCCAAAGAGAACCTGGCAATGCCATCATGTGGAGGGCTTGTTGGCTCCCTGGTGATAGCACTAAAGCTAAAGGGAAAAAAAAAAGTATTAGAAAATTTAAATAATCCAATCCGTGACCTCCGGAAGATTTACCCCCCCATTTTCTGCTATACGGCACTGTGTTACTTTAACTGACGATTGCTGAAAAAAAAAGAGCTAGTGGGTTTGAAGAGGAGTTTTTTATCTGAAAAATGCTCTAACTCTGAAAAACGCTTAAAAAAAAAAAAAAAAAAGCTGAAAAACGCATCTATTTGTCGTTTATGAGCATTTTCTGAGCCAAAAGCTTTTGTAGGAGCATAGTTTTGCTAACAAAATGCTAAAAAAAGGCAAAGGCCAAAATAAAAAAAAAAACACAATCATGCATTGCAGCGCTCTAGGCTTTGATAAAAGTTAGAATTTTTTTAATTGTTATGGTGTGCTGGCAGCCCATTCATTATAAATGGAGTGCCTTAATGCAACACACATGTTATTGCACTGCCACAAATTGCTTTAGTGTGACTGGGCCCTGTAAGGTTGCACAATTTATTCTCATTTTCTAAATGTAGGACTACCAAAAGAGAGCAGACATTTTATGATGGAGGACCTAACTGTTTGGCTGGTGTGTGTCACATTCCTATGGCTGAGCCGTTCTGCAGTAAGACTAGAGAGGTGAGTGCTGCTATGGAAGAAATAATTTCTGAGTATATCATTTTGATTGTCAGGATGGGGGCTAGGCATCATTTACAGTCACAAGGAAAAGTAGGTGAACCCCTTGGCATTAACTGTTTTTTTGCAGTAATTTTCCAATAAATATGATCTGATCCTCATCTAAGTGATAAAGATGGAAAAACACAATGCGCTTAACATGGCTGTAAAGTCAGAAGGTTATTTATCTTATTGCATTGTATGCATAAAGATAAAAAACCTTCTGTGTGGCGCTCCCCCCTCAGCCCCCCCCCCCCAATATTTACCTTAGCTCATCTCAATCCAGCGATGTTGCAGGACAGTCTCGGCTACCCAGGACACTCCCTCCTGATTGGCTGAGACAGCAGAGCGGCGCCTTTGGCTCCCGCTGCTGTCAATCAAAATGAGTGAGCCAATGAGGCGAGAGAACCACGGCTCTGTGTCTAAATGGACACATGGAGCAGCGGCTCAGCTCAGGTGCCCCCAGAGCAAATTGCTTGCGTGCCAGGAGCGCTGTTGTGAGACCCGAAAAGAGGAGGATCAGGGCTGCTCTGTGCAAAACCACTGCACAGAGCAGGTAAGTATAACATGTTTTTTATTTTTAAATGGAAAAAAACTGAGACTTTAGTATCACTTTAAGCTGGTAACACACAAGCAATTCTAATTTCTCTTTGTTAAACACACCAAATAAACATTCACGGTGCTGGAGGAAAAAGTATGTGAACACTTGGAGTTAATAGCTGGTCAAACCATCTTTGGAGCAATGAGTTCAAGCAAGCGCTTTCGATAGCTCTGGATCAGACCTGCACAACATTCAGGAGGAACTTTTGACCATTCCTCTTTACAAAACTGCTTCAGCTCAGACACATTTGTAGGATGCCCAATGTGAACAGCTCTCTTGAAGTTATTCCAAAGCATCTCTATCGGGTTGAAGTGCTTTTAAAGGCTCAAGTTTTTTTACCTTCATGCATTCTATCACATGATAAGTCACACAAGTGTGAACGGAGCCTCAACCACACCTCAAAATGTATTTCATTACTTGGACTCCAGGTGTGCAAACTACTGACTCCAATTAATTTCAATGAAGCAATTAGTCTATGGGTTTCCCCCAGCACTTTGAACATTTAATAGGTGTGTTCAATAAAGTCATGAGAAATTAGAATTATGTGTTAGCTTAAACACATTATATTTGTACATTGCTGTGACTTCGATGAAGATAAAATAACATTTAATGGCAGTCACTGCAGAAAACCAGTTATTTCCAAGGAGTTCATACTTTTTTCGCCATTGTATATTTGTTTCTGAGCAGAAGATCAAATGCCGTATCTTATATTATTAAAAAATGGCCGTATATTTTGCTATTGATATATAAAATTACTAAACTGCACATTGTATATATGTTACTTACAAATATTTATTTTAGCATCTTGTCTTGTAGGTGTTGATAGACACTGCCAGAAAACTTGGTATTAAATGCCATACAAAGGGTACAATGATCACCATAGAAGGACCAAGGTTCAGCTCCAAAGCAGAAAGTAACATGTTCCGTCTTTGGGGTGCTGATGTCATTAATATGACCACTGTTCCAGAAGTTGTCCTGGCAAAAGAAGCTGGGATCTGTTATGCCAGTGTTGCAATGGCGACTGATTATGACTGCTGGAAGGAACACGAAGAAGCGGTATGTCAGTACTCAATTACGTACACATTAATGACTGCATGCATGTTAAATTTATTCACTGTAAACTAGTAGTAATTTATAAAAATGAAAGTGTTCGAAAGAAAAGTATAAAGTGGATATGAAATAAGTAAAACTAATTAAACACCCCCAATACATTGAGGGAGAATCTCTGATGTGCTAGCGTTGAGCACTGACAGCCTGGAGTTCACATGAACAAGATCACCTTAAAAAGTGGACTGGCGGAGCTAGCCTATAGACATTTATGAAAATTTAAAATAACCCTCAAATGGTCACATTCAACAAATATCTCTGCTCACTTTGCTCCTCATCCCATTTCACTGCTGGGATAGGGTACAGAGGTAGCTGAGAGAGAATATCTTTAGTTATTCTGCTGCAAAAATTAAGAATAAATTGCTCCACAGTGCCTAGAGCTACAGGAGCTTGTTCTAAAGTGATTCTTAAGGAAAGATTTTTTTTTTGTTAAATAACAAACATCTAATACTTACACGCCCTGTGCATTGGTTTTGCACAGAGCACCCCTGATCCTCTTCTTTTTGGGTCCCCTGCTGGTGGTCCTGGCTCCTCCTCCTGCCGAGTGTCCCTAGTAGAAAGCCTCTTGCTATGGGGGCATTTCAGCAGGTCGCTCCCGAGCCTATTCACACACAGAGTACCGGTCAACCCCCCCCCCTGTGCTGTCTGCTTATTGGCTTGCTGGCTGTGATTAACTATTGGTGCCTGCTGCTGCAAGAGCTGATGAGGAGAGAGAAACCCGGGAGAGCCGCTGCCCTCATACACATTGCTAAATCCATATGGGGCTCGGATAAGTATTGGTGGGGGCTGCGGGGGAAGCTGCACCCAGAAGGTTTTTTTACCTTAATGCATAGAATACATTAAGGTAAATATACAAGACTTTAAAAGCTTTACTGCCTGTATATGTGCATATTATTGATTAAATTGTGTTGGACTCTTGGCAAATCTATGGGCCAGCTCTCTGAGCACTTCTTATATGCCTGAAAGACTTTCCTTTACATTTTCTTGCCGGGATTGGCTCTGCAGATGCTGACTCTCCAGCTCCCGCCATACCTCAGCTTATTATCAGCTCTGGAGGCTTCCTATCTGCACAATTTTACCCGCCATCAACTTCACTACATCTAGTGAGCTGCTTGCAACTACCCTGCAGCGATACCCGCACACCCAAGCCATGACAAAGAGGAAGGGGTTGCCTCCCAAGATGGTGCTGGCTCGCTCCCCCCCACGCTCCAACATAGACAAGGGAACAGAGGCTGGTCTCAAATTGGGGCCTTTGGCCCGTACACTGGCAAGGGAACCTTCACACACCCTTCCATTTCGCTGCCAGACCCTGAGGGAATTGAGCTCCTGCAGCACCTCCTGAGGTAACCAGGGGCCTGGGAAATGGGAGTTGGCAGCTGGGGAGGAGGAAGGAGTCTGGGCTGCATTAACCAGGTGATTATCACTCCGGCAGCAGAGCCCACTTTGAAGGATGTATTTAATGCAGTCCAAATATGTAACACCACTTTGACCACCCTTAATTCACAATTTCAGCAGCTGTAAGAGGAGGTTACTTTTATTCTACACTATATGCAGAAAGTGCAGGAATGCATAGTGGCACTTTTAAGCCATGTTAGCTCCATTGAGGATGAGCTGACCCCAGCAAAAGAGATATTAAAGCTATGAAATTGTGCATAACACCAATCATATTGGCGAGATTGAAAACAGACTGGGCAGGAATAATAATAACAAAAATTCAGAAATTGCCTGAATGCATGGAGGGAAAAAAATCTTACAGAGTTCATAGAAAAATGGCTCCTAGATCTCTGATTGCACTAAGTTTACATCATTCTTTGCCATGGAGCTAGTGCACAGAATACCAACCGGGCCCCTCTCCCTGGGCAAGTCCAGGCCATTCATACTAAAACTACTACACTATAAGGACTGGGAACCTATCCTGACTTTGTATGAAAGGTAACTTTAAAATAAGTGGGTCAAAGATCTTCCCTGGACTTTCCCATTGAAGTGCAAAAGCAGCAAGCTCAATATGTGAAAAATAAGAGGTGACTCTGCAACTTGCAAATCCAATACACCATGCTATATCAGGCGAAATTACAAATTGTCACTCAGGGAGGAATGCTCTTATTTAATACTCCCATAGTTGGCTGGACAAAAATAAACAGCACCTGTCTTCTCAGGACAACAACGCTACATGAGAGGGCCATGCCTTAGTGTTTTTCCTTATTTTTTCTTGGATGTTATGGGAAGCCTCCAAAAATATCTGCTAATGGCAGATTCTTTATGCTCTCATATTCAATACCACCTGATCCAATACAAACTGACTGGACACCCTGGATGCCTGTACAAGAGCTATGGCGTTATTTTCTTTTTCTTTTTTTCTCGCTGTATAAGACTACCTCCCTTCCGAAGCAAGGCAACACCATTGAAAAACATCAGATTTCTCATAGATCTCCAAGGTACCCCAAGTGCTGTAATGCATGTAATCTGTCATAATATCTCCAAGGTACCCTAAGTATTACCAGTAGATGTAATCTCAAGAGGCTGGCTGTGCGGGAATCCTGTATCGGTATACCGTATGTACCGTAGCTTCGGGTACATACAGTATACCGTGCTGAGCCAATCACAGTGAGTGATGTATTCTATTATTGAATGCAAAGCTCGGATTGGCAGAGTCAGAGAGGCGGGCTGATGTTACTCTGCCAATCCGAGCAGGCTTTGCATTCAATAATAGAATACATCGCTCTCCCTGATTGGATCAGTGCGGTGCACTGTATGTAGGATTCCCACACAGCCAGCGTCTTGAGAGATTACATCTACCGGTAATACTTATACTTAGGTTACCTTGGAGATATTATACTTGTATAATACGTATAAGACGACCCCCCCCCCCCCATTTTTGGGGGATTTTTTTGAGGTTCAAAAGTAGTCTTATACGCCAGAAAATACAGTATATATAATTTCAGGCTATGTATATATAGACATCCACAGTAAAACCTATCAAAAACATGTATTAATAGAAATATGCACCACTCTAGTAGCTTAGCATATGTGTACAGGGCCATATGTGAATGTTGCCGCATTGGCTGTAATGCAGCACAAAAAACGCCAGTCAGGCCGGGGGCAGAGAAGTCATCACTGGTATATAGGTACAATAAAATATTGTATGGAAGGAATTTGTTCCCAAGTGGTAAGGGGGGGCTGTCAGAGAGTTGATCCCACAAGGATCCAAAGAGAGGACCCACGTTGGATGTCTGTGGAGGTGAAATGAGTGAAGTAAGAAGGGTGAAAAGTAAAAATGATAATTAGCGGAGAGGGGATTTCTCCAATGGATTGATCCACTCCCTTTTCATCATATATATATATATATATATATATATATATATATATATATATATATATATATATATAAATACCTTTTGAGTACGTATAATGAGGAAAGTCAGAGGTGACTTGTGTCGCCTCAGAACAACACAGCTGTGTCTGTATGCAGCAACAGGCAGTGGTCTCAGAGGAAGCCCTTTTAAGTATAAATGTAGGAAAAATGGGGATGAGGATGTGAATCAGCTACAATGATTATAGAATAATAAAAAGAGGAAGGAAAACCATGCTAGGGGTGCTGTGAACCAAGAAAGTGGTGCCCAAAAAGAAATGGGAACTGTGCACAGAAAAAGGGGGTAAGGAATGGGAAAGGAATAGGTCCCCCTTAATAAAACGTATAGATTTTTTACATATTTGCTTTACTTTTTTGGATGTCTGTTTGCCTTTAAAGTCTCGCCAACTAGGGGAACTCTTTTGCTTCTAAAATACAAATACTACCTTGTGTAGAAGTCCACAAACCAAACGTGAAAGTCCAAATTAGAAAGTGTGTCCTTGAATACAAAATAAATCATAGTGAGGTCCAAAACCACATTTGTATACACAGTATATGATCCCCATGCCAAAATCTTTTTGTATTCATATACCACGTGCACCTTCACCTCTACACTCCATGCAAAACAACTGCTCACTGGAATGTAAGACCTCACTCAGATAAAAAGTTTAAATAGCAAAATAAAGCAGAAAAAAGAAAGCCAAATCTAAGCGGTATCCATAAAAAGGTATGATGAAGTCCCATCCGGTAACACAACATATCAGAAGGTTTGCCTCCACCTATTAACTTCTGCCATCACGATAAAGGAGTAAGAACCGGCTGCAGCAGGGTTAGCTGAATAATATGGCACTATTTCTGTATGAATTTATTTCATCTTTCAATGTGAGTAGTTTTCATGGGTTTGGCTTTTTCTTTTCTCCTTTCTCCACTGTTTATGAGATATATTTGCCCTAAATAATTACGGAAGGAGGAGATTGGAGGCTTTCATTTTTGAGGAATGCAAAGTGCCTAAGTGATTTGAGCGCTATTTGACTTCTTTATCGGAGTGAGATCTTACATTTTGGTGAGCAGTTATTTTGCATAAAGTGTGGAGGTGATGTGCACGTGGTATCATATGAATACAGGTAGATTTTGGCATCACATATACAAAAAATCGGTTTTGGGCTTTACTATATTTTATTTTGTATTCACAGACAAACTTTGTATTTTGTACTTTCACTTTTGCATATTAGATTCACACAGTGTAGAAGTATTTTTATGTTGGAGAACTACACTTTTTTTTTTTTTTTATACATTTTTTCTTTCTTATCTGTAACATATCTAAATGTAACTATAGACTATCAAGTATCACAGTATTTTAATTGTAAGTGTCAAATGGAATAAAGGATTTATGAAAAGGAAATAGAAAATTGGAATTATTGGCTGATATTGGAGTAAAGTTGCCCGTTGCCTGTATGGCTTTTTTTTTTTTTTACACTGGATACCATTTGAGGGCAAATGGTTTGTGCAAAGAAAGATGATTTTTTTCGGGGGAGCTTTCCGCCATAAGCCGTATGGGGTTAGCTTGGCTTTGGCAACCTTAAAAACCGCTGGAACAATATCCATGTTTTGGCAGATTTGTCATTATTTTGGATTCCACAACATTTGATTATATTTACAATGGATATTACTATCTTGTTATTAATAATGCCTTGTTTTTGCCTTCAGGTGTCTGTTGATAGAGTGTTGAAAACATTAAAAGAAAATGCAAATAAAGCAACTAGTATTCTTCTGACTGCCATCCCTCAGATTGCAGCCATGGACTGGTGTGATACTCTTCAAAGCATGAAGGTACTGCTTATCAAAATACTGTATGTACTGCAGTAACAACCATAATCAGTGCAGCACTCTATCAATTAATATATCTCACCAAATCATTGCTCTTCAACACAAATAATATACAAATATCAACAACCAATTGTAAATGATCTACAATAAGTGCCTAAAAAAACATACAAAACAATAACAATAGTTCAATGGAAATTAAATTCATGTAAAAAAAAAAAAAAAGCGCAATTCATAAAAATAATAAAATACATTTCAAATGAAATACTTTGATTCAAAACAAACTCTTCCATGTCACATGCTACAAACAAAAAGCTTGATTCTGTGAACTAATCACTCCTCTATGCACCCATAATTATGGTAATTCCATCACCAGTGCACGTGGATGTATTGTCACTGTCACACATTAACCTCTAAATTATAGGAAGT
This sequence comes from Pelophylax lessonae, assembly GCF_965119305.1. Lineage (NCBI taxonomy): Eukaryota > Metazoa > Chordata > Amphibia > Anura > Ranidae > Pelophylax > Pelophylax lessonae. Next base: position 403,420,927 of record NC_138768.1, on the reverse strand, counting down.
CACAAACAGATTAGAATCTCTCCAGGTATGGTATCGGCTCATAACTGCTCCAGGTTTAATGTGTCCAGACCCCACCTACTCATATAAAATGTCCTCCATAAATAAGCAGAACCATAAATTTTTTGTGTCATACTTTATTAAAATTAGAAAAATTAAAACCATTCACATAAATTCAAATTTTAAAGAGCATGTGATAAAATCCCATGTGTAAGGAATCCACCTGTCATCCACAACACATCCCAAACTAGCTAGCTTGGCCTCTCATTTAAACAATGTGTGCAGACTGACTATTGTATAGCATGACGACGTCACCAGGGGAATGTTCCGCCTTAACGTGTTCTGTCCCATATGGACTTCATCAGTCTAATGACTCCTGGCTCCCTTTCATGTGTTCTGATGGTCTTTTGAGAGAAAGTGAGATGAAAATGTAACTGATTACTTTGTGATGAAGTGGAACCTTCTTGTCCACACTGATATAGTGTGTGTGTGTGTATGTATGTGTATATATATATATATATATATATATATATATATATATATATTGCAATTTTATTTTTGGTGGAGTTATTTTATAAACACAAAGGTATTCAACAAAAAGTGGAAGTACGATATTACAATGTATATAAAGGGAGCAAAGTATGGGACTCGAAAATACTGACAATATAGCCTTGCTCACCCGGCGCTCACACAAACTCTAAAACTAAAAAACTATATAAAGCTGCTGCTATAATAGTATTAAATCGAAAATTAGGTGCATGAAACAAGATATAAAGAACCAATGGCTCAAACTCCTTGCATTGTATTAAACCAAATAAAATGACCCTCAAGGGTCATGGGATATCTCATGACCCTTGAGGGTCATGTTATTTGGTTTAATACAATGCATGAGGGAAGTGATTTGGGGGAGGAAAACCACATTGAAAGAGCTTACCAGCTTTGGAAAGTGAGGCGATTACAAGTTTGATACCTTACGGTGTTCCGATTGAATTGCGGGTGTCTGGAGGAGACTATGGTGATCCCACTGACTGATATGTTTGGCGCATATACAGATTTTATCTGGTAAGTGTTCCCACATAAGGGTTCACACAGCGGTGTGGTGGAGGTCTTTTCTGGTTCCCTGTAAGGATTCACCATCTCCAGCATCTGTTTATATTTGGGACTTTATGCATGGACTTTCCCTAAATTTTTAATACACAGGTTCATTTTATGTGGACTTTAGCGCTGCTAGTGTGTGAAGGAGTTTGAGCCATTGGTTCTTTATATCTTGTTTCATGCACCTAATTTTCGATATTACAATGTAGTCATACTTTCAAAGTAGATCTCTACTTAAAGTGTAGGTTCAGCTTTTCCTCTTCTTTCTTTAGGAATGCCTGGGCAGATCAGAGTGGTTCAATTGGTTAAAACAGTCACGCGCCAGCACTGACCAATCAGTATCAGAATTTATGTATTTTGTATTGAATTTTTTTTCATCAATATATTTTATGCACTGGTTTATCTGATTTAAAGGTATAGTGCACACTTTTTTTTCACAGTGCTTTGTTTTAGCCAGTGTTCAGGATTTAGTTGCAGCATTCCCAATTAACTAGGTTTATATATATTTATAATTATTTACATCTGTTGGATACTATTAGAAAGTTCACGTTTATTTTGTTAACTTAAAAAAGGTGCTCTTCAAAAAAGTATAGCTGGCCTCATACTAAACAGGGAAAATCTCAAATTGTAGAAATCAAATTGCGCTAAAAAAGCTCGCGGATAGCCTACGTTCTCACCATCAGGCATCCGGTTAGCTCAGTGACCCCGTCACTGAGCTAACCGTCAGTAAGATGTAGCAACAGTGTCCCCACTGCTGGAGTATACGCCTGGTACCTTACTCCATGTCTGGGTAGTTAGTAACCATTCATATTAAACATAAGGAATGACAAGCCACATAGCATAATACAGCATAGGAATTTCTAAGGTTGCACTCTTCTGATAACTTCATCAGAAAAGGGCGACCTTAGAGATGCCTATGCTGTATTATGTTATGTGGCTTATCCTTCCTTATTATGACCCAACCTATGAAAGGCTTACTGAAAATTTATGCATCCAAAATCAATGGTCCGCCTCTTATTATTTCTTGCCATTCTCATAATTGGAGCCCCACTTGATCCTTTTTATTAAGCTGGGGCAATAGGAGCACCAATATATTGGGCAACATTTTAGTTAAAATAATCTACTCAGAAATTAGTAAGACCATAGGTCTGTAGCTAGTGGTGGAAGACAAACTATTGCCAGATTTTGGAATAACCATTATGAGAATGTAAGAATTGTGAGTGTAGTGCTTCTCCTTTGAACAAAGAATTTTAGTGCAATAGCATGTAAAGAGTGAGAATCGGTAAGAAATGGTAATAATAGGAATAAATAAGGCTATCCGGCCCGAGTGTTTTATGGGAAGGTGAATTTTTAGAATGTATATTCCTACACATCCTGTTCCTTGGGCGGGAGAGTTTTTTCCAGCCCTCTCTGTTGTCCACATCCCAGGTGTGGAGAACTGGCGAGCGGATTACCTGAGTTGTCAGGTGTTGGATCAAAGGGAAATGGTCCCTTCACTCTGAGGTGCTTCATCTCCTGTGTGTCAGGTGGGGAACACCCGAGGTCGATCTGTTTTGCTTCTAGTCTCAACAAGAAGGTTCGGAGGTTTGTAGCTAGGTCTCGGAATCCTCTGGCCAATGCCACAGACACACTGGTGGCTCCTTGGGGTCAGTATCGGCTGATTTATGCCTTTCCTCCACTAAAACTCCTGCCGAGGCTTCTACGCAGGATAGAGGTGGAAGGGATTCCGGTTGTTCTGGTGGCCCCAGACTAATCTCGTCGGTCTTGGTACACAGACCTAGTAAGGTTGGTCGCCGATGCTCCTTGGAGACTTCCTCTCAGGGAGGATCTGCTGTCTATAGGGCCGATCTTCCATCCTGCTTTACAGTCGCTGGCTTAACCGCATGGCTGTTGAAAGCCAGGTGCTTAGAGATAGAGGCTTTCTGACTCAGTGATTCCTACACTATTGAAGGCTAGGAAGTGGACTCCCAGGAAGAAGGTGCACCCTCACTCGTTTTCTATGGCTAGGGTTTTGGCTTTTCTGCAAAAAGGGGTTAAACGGCAGTTGGCTTTGGGCACTATAAATGGCCAAGTGTCTGCTTTGGCTATATATTTCCAATGCCCATTAGGTAAGCATGCCTTGATTTTCACTTTCATTAAAGGGGTGCGCCATATGGCTCCTCTGAGACGATCCTTGCTGCCTCCATGGGATATGAATTTTGTATTGTCTGTTCTTCAAAAGCCTCCTTTTGAGAATATTAGGGAGATTTCTCTGCTTTCTTTGTCCTAGAAGGTTGCCTTTTTAGTGGCTATCACTTCTGCCTGCAGAGTGTCTGAGTTGGAGGCGTTGTCCTGCTGCTCACCCTATTTGGTGGTCCACAGAGATAAGTTGGTACTTCGACCTAATCAGTCTTTTCTTCATAAGGTGGTTTCTGATTTTCATTTGAATTAAGACTTTGGCTGCCTTCACTCTGTCCCAAGCCCAAGCATCCCAAGGAAATTGCCTTGCATTCTTTGGACGGGGTTCAGGCGATCAGGGTTTCCCTGTCGGCCACTGAGTCTTTCAGAAAATCAGACGCTCTTTTTGTCCTTTACTGAGGGACCTCGTAAAGGATTGGCTGCGTCTGCTGCGACCATATCCAGATGGATCAGGCAGATGGTAGTTCAGGCTTATTCGTTGAAGGGTCGGTTCCTCCTTTCCCTGTGAAGGCGCATTCTACTAGAGCGCTGAATGCCTCTTGGGCTTTTTCCCATCAGGTGTCAGCGATGCAAGTTTGCAAGGTGGGAAGTTGGTCGTCTGTGCATTAGTTTACGCAACTGTACAAAGTAGATGTGTTAGCATCTTCGGATGCCTCATTTGGCTGCAAAGTTTTGGCCAGCCGATGGACGTGCCGACTGGTCGCTCGGGTCTCTTGGTGGGACGGGAGAACCGGGGGAGCCGCAGGAGGGGGGGTGTCCCCCTTGTAATGGCAAGCGGCTGCTCAGTCACATCGGTTGTCATTACAAGAAAGCCGACAGTCAGCTCTAAGCAACGGTACCAGGGTGATGCCTCTAGCTGCAGGCATCACCTCGGTACAACCCCCTGAAGCCGAGGCCACATATTTGCGTTCCGTCGGCATGAAGGGGTTAAGTTGCTACAGGGTGTTTAAGAGTAGTTTTGTTTAATAACTGACAGTGACAAGTTCTAGTATGGGTATCAGTCAGCCATAGATCAAAAGACAAGAATTGTGGTCGGACCACAATATCTATATCTAGTTGTACCACTCATGTAAGCAGCGGGGCTAAGATAAGAAAATGTTCTAGAATGGAATACATCTTGTGGACAGGTGAATACAATATGTATTGTTTGTGAAGGGGATGTTTAATTCTCCATGCATTAAAAAGTCGATATTCTCGAACCAGCTTCTGAAATGCAGTGGAGGCCCTAGTACGGTTTCTAGAGGGGGGTTTCCAGTTTGGGGGCATCTATCCCTATTAGGGGACATAGACCAGATTAAAGTTGCCTCCCACTCTAACACAAGGACACCTAAAGGTTTGAAGTTTATCTAGAACAGTGGTTCTCAACTCCTGTCCTCAGGACCCACTAACAGGCCAGATTTTAAGTATTACCTTGGGGAGATGCAGACTAGAATACTGCAATCACTAAGCAGCAAATTATTTCACCTGTGATGTATTTCAGTTATCTTGCAAACCTGGCCTGTTTGTGCGTCCTGAGGACAGGAGTTGAGAACCACTGATCTAGAACCTGTTTCAGAAAAGGCTGCAAACAAATAGAATAAATCTGTCCTGTGGGTCAAGAATAGAGGATTAAACCTTTAAAGGGTTAGTGTTTTTCTAATTAGAATTGCTACACCCGCTTTACGGGTGGGGTCAGAAAATAAGAAGAATGAGGAAATATTTTAGAACCAGAACCAAATTTGAGGGAACTGTCTTTATGAGCATGGGAGGCCTTAAAAAATCTTTCAAGGCTAAATGTCTCTTGCTGAGAGAGTTTGGGCTTTTAACATAAGCAATTTCAAATACATGGATTACATTAGTTAGCAATAGCCTATAGCTGCAGATCATTGGATATATTATACTCCAGTGACAAAAACATAGAAGTTAAAGCGATTGTAAAAGCACATTTTTTAAAATAACAAACATGTCAAACGTACCTGCTCTAAGCAATGGCTTTAAGTCAGTTCATTAGCTAGCTACAGTATCTTGTTGTAAAGTCCCGCAGTGCACACTACTGTGTTAACTTGCAAAAGGCTGACTGTAGACTGATCTGCTAATTTTGTACGCATTGGGCGATATGTTACGTCTACCAGCACAGCAGACACGCCTAAATTACCTGTTTCAGGTGAACAATATTTGTTTTATAGATACAAATTTAGTAATAATATTTCTAATAATGATCCAAAATAGTTGACAAATATGATTTGCAGTTTGACAGCTTTTTGCTTTGTGTTTCCAGAGCACCATTGAAATGTCAGTCATGCTGCCGAAACATTGATGGCTTACAGAACCTGAAAGAGACTTCTCATCTGGGCACCAACTCTAGAAGGCGAATAGATTCATGGTATTCTACATTAGCCTATAAAGCAGTTTTGTTTCCAATTCTTCTCAACAGCATGCATAGGTAATATGTATAAAGTAGGTTTATAATACTATCAATAAAGTTTTCTTGTATGTGAAAATAAAGCATGCAATGCCAAAAAACCCAGAAATGTCAGTAATGTTATATTCTGTAGTGCAGTAGAATTAAAGTAGGCCTGTCACAAGATGAAACACGATGGCTTCTGTTTCTGACCTCTTTCTGAATATGCTATTTGCCTGGCAGCAATGCACTTTTCAGTTTAATGCTTTGAGTCACTGAGCCAGAACAAGTGGGTAGAGCCAAGATCAAAGTTTTCCTCTTGCAGCATGTTCCTGTAGCAGTTTTTCTGAAGGCAATTAATGATTGCAAGTTTTGACATTAAGCCGTTCAAACTATACTCTGTTTTTTGGCTTCACCCAAGCCCATGCAGCTTGGTGCACAGATTGAAAACCTGCAAGCTATAGAAACTTTCTTATGGGCTCAGAGAGGAAACAAATACAAGATTGCACCCGTCTGCTAAAACGTACTGCCCTCTATTCTTCACGTACTTCTTAGACAGTAAGACACACCTCTCTACTATGCTATACTATACCAAAGGAAGTGTCAATCACACTAGAACCCCTCCTATTAGATGTATACAAATTATCACTCACATAACCATTTTTTTTTTTTACCTTTTTTTTTTCTCCCTTTCTAATTACAATTCTATGGCTGCATATAAAAACACAATTTATAAAATTACACTCACTGCAATAGGGTCAGGTCAACCTAATTTCCTAGAAGCATCTCTGTCCTGGAGATCCATATTGCTTACCTCTTCAATACATCTTGCTTACTATTGCTATTGGTTATTCTTTTAACTACCTCAAGACTTAGAAAACTGAAACAACCTGGATTGCTTTTCAGACTTTGTGTGTTCCTTTATCAGTTGAGCACCAGTACCTGTAAGATAAACATGTTTTATTTTGCTGTATTCAATATTTTAGCAATATAGAATAGTTTTCATGGACAAAATAGTCAACATTTACCAACTTTTGGAAGTCAGCAAAGGTAGAGTTCTTATTAATTGTATCACAAGATTCCTTCAATATGTTCTGTAAAGAATTATAAATATATGTTCATTTTTATATTTTTTTCTGAAATAAAACAACTATTTACAAAACGTTTCCTGGTATTCTATTGAAACTCTAGACATTAGGACAGTTTGCAAATTAAATGTTTAGGTTAGGTTAGCTTAATCCATCATTTCTGTTATTATTCTTGCAGGGTCTTTTCCATTAACTTCCTAAGTATAGGATGTGATGAAGGCATTACTGCGGTTTGACGGAATTAATGTAACTATTCCTTAACAGGAAATTCTACATAGGAACTACTTTTATGCTTTGCTTGGAACTGGGCACGTGGTGGTTCTGTGTTCACCCTAATCCTCCCTTTATCCTGCTTATCACTTATCAGCCACTTGTTATTTGTTTTACTAAATGCAGCTGTCAATAAAATAAAAAGAGAGAACACGGGCACAACTGGGAGAAGACACAATATTCTGTGCCGTGATGGTCTCTGCCCTTTATGCAGGAATATAATGAACCTACTAAAGCTGTCCATACACTAGTAAATTTCAAAAAAATGTTCTCACCATCATTCATATGTAATTTCTCATCAGTACATTCGATAACCTGACAAATTTTTGTTCCAAAGTACTTTCTACATTTGATTTTGGAGTAAATAGATTTTTCCAAATGAAAACCACATTCACTGTTTGAAATAGGTTCACTCATAAAAAGTTTTCCATCCTACTCCTTTTAATTTTGCTCATGACTGTCGAAAATGAACGTCAATATGACCACACTAACAATTGGAAAATTGAACAAATGTTCTTAAAATGACATTTTCAAACTAAATTTTACTAGTTTATGGCCAGCTTAAGAGGGAGGAATGAAAAGTCTATGACCCCTGAGCTTTACAGCCAAAAGAGATCAAACCAAAGGCCGTAGGGAATAGCAGGTCCTGCAGCGCCACCTGCAAATCAGCTAGGAAATCTATGTAACTAGAACAGCACACATCAATGTGTACCTTTTTTTTTTCACCCAAGATTCATACAACTTTCACCCAGGATTCACGCATTTTCCAATAATTTCTAATATGAAAAATCCATGAGTTTTGGCTGAAAGTTGTTTCATTCTTAGATGAAAACATTTATAAATAGACCCCATAGTTTGCAAGTATGCATGCATGCACTATTTGATTTTGCAATTTCAGAGTGTTCCCTCAAAAAAATAAACTTTGGTTCTGCTTTAAAGGAGATGCATAGGAATCATTTCCCCCCCAGTTATACTTACCTAGGTGGATGCAGCATTGGTCCAATGCTCAGGCTGTCCCCCAGCAAACTTTGGCTGTACATCTCCTTTAATAGGTTTGTCTGTAGTATTACATGTGGCCACTAATTGATTCTTTCATTTTTAAATAGTAGCATTCAACATGTTTGAATGCACCACCTTTCTTCTGTTTCTGCACTCTATTTGAAACTCTACTCTATTTGAAAGTGTGATCCCTATAGCTGATCCGGTAGTAGTAAGAAGCGTAACTTAGTCTCAATAGCTTGACAGAAAGGACTCAATCAAAATAATATCTTGTGGAAAGTTGTAATCCAAAATGTGTGCAGATCATCACATGTGAATATCAGATAGGTCAAAAAAAACATAGAATGCAGTACATGTGGTGAACGGAGGATTAAAGCATGTTCTACCTACATTGAGCATCCCCTAGCTATGGAGTGAGGTTGGGAAAAACATATTAAAGGCAAACAAGCAGACAATGCATGTATAACATGATACTCCCTGTCGAAACCATAATTTCAAATATTAACCACTTAAGGACCGGGCCTATTTCTGACACGTTGTTTACAAGTTAAAATCAGTATTTTTTGCTAAAAAATTACTTAGAACCCCCAAACATTATATATATATATATATATATATATATATATATATTTTTTTAGCAGAGACCAGAGATATTAAAATGGAGATTGTTACAATACTTTGTCACACTGTATTTACGCAGTGGTCTTACAAACACTATTTTTTGGGGAAAAAATACACCTTTTCTAAATTAAAAAATAAGAAAACAGTAAAGTTAGCCCACTTTTTTTCTATAATGTGAAAGAGAATGTTACGCCAAATAAATTGATAACTAAATTGTCATGCTTCAAAATTGCACATGCTCATGGAATAGCGACAAACATTGGTATTTAAAAATCTCCATAGGCAATGCTTTAAAATGTTCTACAGGTTACCAGTTTAGAGATACAGAGAAAGTCTAGGGCTAGACTTATTGCTCTTGCTCTAACGATCGTGGCGATACCTCACATGTGTGGTTTGAACACTGTTTACATATGTGTATGCGACATGCATATGTGTTCGCTTCTGCGCACAAGTTCGTAGGGATGGGGTGCTTTAAAATTTATTTTTACACTGTCCCTTTCAAAAAAATTTTTGATCACTTTTATTCCTATTACAAGGAATGTAATCATCCCTTGTAATAGAAATAAGCAGGACAGGTCCTCTTTAATGTGAGATCTGGGGTCAAAAAGACCTCAGATCTCACATCTACCCTTAAAAGCAAAAATATATGCCCTTTGAGGCTGTTAGGCAGAAACGACATGTCTCTCCGGTCCTCCAAGGCTATAGAGTCAAGTGGGGGCCATCTTGCCCTCACTCAGCTTCCTGCCTGGGACTGGATTGTTTTCCCCGCTAACGACAGCTCCGGTAAGCAGAGAAAATGACCGGGAAGCAGCGGGAGGGGAGTGGGCACATCTCCCGCCACCCATAAAAGTGATCCTGTGGCGAATCCGCCCCTGGGACTACTTTTATGTGAAAGAGGACCACCGGCCGCATAGAGTAATACCGGGGTTATGGCAGCTATCTGACATCAAAGTAGCGACGTAAATACGTGGCGGAGGTCCGGAAGCGGGTAAACAATTGAGAGTCAAATTCAAAAATTGCAGTTAAAAACTGTATTCCAGGAACACCTGAAAGAGGAGAACAAGAAGAATAATGCAAACGATAACATACTGTAAAACCTAAAAAGTTATTACTGGTGTCTTTAAAGAGCAAGTAAACCCTCAAGAAAAAAACGAGAAAAAAAAAAACCTGTAAAGACAAAGGCATAATAAGCTAGTATGCATCGCATGCTAGCTCATTATGAAATACTTACCTTAAAACGAAGCCTTCGCAGTGCCGCCCACTCAGTGACAAGACGGCTGACATGTCCGGCCGTCCTGTTTCCTTGTTCGCGTCCTCCGGCCATCTGATTGGCCAGAGGCGCGATTACATCACTCCTGCTAAACTGTGCATGTTTAGGAGATATTTATAGCACCTATAGGTAAGCCTTAATATAGGCTTACCTATAGGCAAAATACTTTAAAGTGGTTTTACAACCACTTTAAGATGGAAAAGAAGACAGTTTGAGTGTATCTTCAGAGAAGAAGCCAGTAACATCCACCAGTCCTTTTTTTCCCTCCCTTTGAATCAAGTTGTTGATTTAGAACAGAGGTGGGGAACCTTTTTCCTGCCAAGGGCCATTTGGATATTTATAAAATAATTTGGGGGCCGTGCAAAATTATCAACTTAAAAATGTGCCTGTTATATTTGGTAAAACATTTAATTAACTCCTAAACCCCTAATGTGATGGCTGCAACTGCTTCTCTTTGGGGAGGGGAGTGATGTTAGCTGGTGTTGAGGATGTTGCTACTCGCAACTGGTTTTCCAGGTTTGCGTCTGCCAGACTGGAGCGTAGTCGACTCTTTGCGGTGGTAAGTTTTGAAAATAACTGCTGGCTGGTGCTGCTGGTGGGTACAGCTGGCTGGTACTGCTGGCAGGTACTGCTGATGGATACAGCTGGCTAGTACTGCTACTGGTTACTGCTAGCTGGTGCTGCTGGTGCTGCTGGTGGGAAATGCTGACTGGTACTGCTGGCTCAGGCTGGTACTGCTGTGGGTACTGCTTGCTGATACTGCTGTGGGCACTGCTAGCTGTCACTGCTGGCTCAGGCTGGTACTGCTATGGGTACTGCTGGTAATTTGCTGTGGGTACTGCTGGCTCAGGCTGGTACTGTGCTTACTACTGGCTGGTACTGCTGTGGGTACTGCTTGCTGGTACTGCTGGCTCAGGCTGGTACTGTGCTGTAGGTACTGCTGGCTGGTACTGCTGTGGGTACTGCTGGCTCAGGCTGGTACTGCTGGCTAGTACTGCTGTGGGTACTTCTGGCTCAGGCTGGTACTGCTGGCTCAGGCTGATACTGCTGGCTGGTACTGTGCTGTAGGAAATGCTGACTGGTACTGCTGGTTTAGGCTGGTACTGCTGTGGGTACTGTTGGCTCAGGCTGGTACTGCTGGCTCAGGCTGGTACTGCTGGCTCAGGCTGGTACTGTTGTGGGTACTGATGGCTTGTACTGCTGGCTGGTACTGCTGGTACTGTTGTGGTTACTGCTGGGTGGTACTGCTGTGGGTACTGCTGGCTCAGCCTGGTGCAGCTGGCTCAGCCTGGTACTGCTGTGGGTACTGCTGGTACTGCTGTGGTTACTGCTGGCTGGTACTGCTGTGGGTACTGCTGGCTCAGGCTGGCTGGTACTGTTGTGGGTACTGATGGCTTGTAGTGCTGGCTGGTACTGCTCTAGGTACTGCTGGCTGGTACTGTTGTGGTTACTGCTGGGTGGTACTGCTGTGGGTACTGCTGGCTCAGCCTGGTGCAGCTGGCTCAGCCTGGTACTGCTGTGGGTACTGCTGGTACTGCTATGGGTACTGCTGGTAATTTGCTGTGGGTACTGCTGGCTCAGGCTGGTACTGTGCTTACTACTGGCTGGTACTGCTGTGGGTACTGCTTGCTGGTACTGCTGGCTCAGGCTGGTACTGTGCTGTAGGTACTGCTGGCTGGTACTGCTGTGGGTACTGCTGGCTCAGGCTGGTACTGCTGTGGGTACTTCTGGCTCAGGCTGGTACTGCTGGCTCAGGCTGATACTGCTGGCTGGTACTGTGCTGTAGGAAATGCTGACTGGTACTGCTGGTTTAGGCTGGTACTGCTGTGGGTACTGTTGGCTCAGGCTGGTACTGCTGGCTCAGGCTGGTACTGCTGTGGGTACTGCTTGCTGATACTGCTGTGGGCACTGCTAGCTGTCACTGCTGGCTCAGGCTGATACTGCTGGCTGGTACTGCTAAGGGTACTGCTGGTAATTTGCTGTGGGTACTGCTGGCTCAGGCTGGTACTGTACTTACTACTGGCTGGTACTGCTGTGGGTACTGCTTGCTGGTACTGCTGGCTCAGGCTGGTACTGTGCTGTAGGTACTGCTGGCTGGTACTGCTGGCTCAGGCTGGTACTGCTGGCTAGTACTGCTGTGGGTACTTCTGGCTCAGGCTGGTACTGCTGACTCAGGCTGCTGGCTGGTACTGTGCTGTAGGAAATGCTGACTGGTACTGCTGGTTTAGGCTGGTACTGCTGTGGGTACTGTTGGCTCAGGCTGGTACTGCTGGCTCAGGCTGATACTGCTGGCTGGTACTGTGCTGTGGGTACTGCTGGCTGGTACTGCTGGCTCAGGCTGGTACTGTTGTGGGTACTGATGGCTTGTACTGCTGGCTGGTACTGCTCTAGATACTGCTGGCTGGTACTGCTGGTACTGTTGTGGTTACTGCTGGCTGGTACTGCTGTGGGTACTGCTGGCTCAGCCTGGTACTGCTGTGGGTACTGCTGTTATTGCTGTGGTTACTACTGGCTGGTACTGCTGTGGGTACTGCTGGCTCAGGCTTGTACTGCTGGCTGGTACTGCTGTGGATACTGCTGGCTGGTTCTGTGGTGGGTACTGCTGGCTCAGGCTCTTACTGGTGGCTGGTACTGCTGTGGGTACTGCTGGTTTGTACTGCTGTGGGTACCGCTGTGGATACTGTTGGCTCAGGCTGGTACTGCTGTGGGTACTTCTGGCTCAGGCTGATACTGCTGGCTCAGGCTGGTACTGTGCTGTAGGTACTGCTGACTGGTACTGCTGTGGGTACTGCTGGCTGGTACTGCTGGCTCAGGCTGGTACTGTGCTGTAGGTACTGCTGGCTGGGACTGCTGCAGGTAATGCTGGCTAGTACTGCTTTGGGTACTGCTGGCTCAGGCATGTACTGCTTTGGGTACTGCTGGCTCAGGCTGGTACTGCTTGCTAGTACTGCTGTGGGTACTGCTGGCTCAGGCTGGTACTACTGGCTAGTACTGCTGGCTCAGACTGGTACTGCTTGCTAGTACTGTGCTGTAGGTACTGCTGTGGGTACTGCTGGCTGGTTCTGCTGGTTTAGGCTGGTACTGCTGGCTGGTACTGCTGTGGGTACTGCTAGCTCAGGCTGGTACTGCTGGCTGCTACTGTGCTGTGGGTAATGCTGGCTGGTACTGCTGGCTCAGCCTGGTATTGCTGTGGGTACTGCTGGCTCAAGATGGTACTGCTGGCTCAGGCTGGTACTGCTGGCTGGTACTGCTGGCTCAGGCTGGTACTGCTGTGGGTACTTCTGGCTCAGGCTGGTACCGCGGTGGGTACTGCTGGCTGGTACTACGGTGGGTACTGCAGGGTGGTACTGCTGGCTCAAGCTGGTACTGCTGTCCTGTAGGTACTGCTGGCTGGTACTGCTGTGGGTACTGCTGGCTGGTACTGCTGTGGATACTGCTGGCTCAGGCCGGTACTGCTGGCTGGTACTGTTGGTACTGCTGGCTGGTACTGCTGGCTCAGGCTGGTACTGCTCGCTAGTACTGCTGGCTGGTACTACCGGCTCAGGCTGGTACTACTGTGTGTACTGCTGGCTGGTAATGCTGGCTTAGGCTGGTACTGCTGTAGGTAATGCTGGCTGGTACTGCTGTGGGTACTGCTGGCTGGTACTGCTGTTGGTACTGCTGGCTGGTACTGCTGTGGGTACTGCTGGCTCAGGCTGGTACTATGCTTTAGGTACTGCTGCAGGTACTGCTTGCTGGTACTACTGTGGGTACTGCTGGCTCAGGCTGGTACTGCTGTGGGTACTACTAACTGGTACTGCTGTGGGTACTGCTGGCTCAGGCTGGTACTGCTTTGGGCACTGCTGGCTCAGGCTGGTACTGCTGTGGGTACTGCTGGCTCAGGCTTGTACTGCTGTGGGTACTGCTGGCTCAGGCTGGTACTGCTGTGGGTACTACTGGCTGGTACTGCTGTGGGTGCTTCTGGCTGGTACTGCTGTGGGTACTGCTGTCTCAGTCTGGTACTGCTGTGGGTACTGCTGGCTCAGGCTGGTACTGTGCTGTAGGTACTGCTGTGGGTACTGCTGGCTGGTACTGCTGTGGGTACTGCTGGCTCAGGCTGGTACTGTGCTATAGGTACTGCTGGCTGGTACTGCTGTAGGTAATGCTGGCTAGTACTGCTGTGGGTACTGCTGGATCAGGCATGTACTGCTGTGGGTACTGCTAGCTAGTACTGCTGTGGGTACTGCTGGCTCAGGCTGGTACTGCTGGCTAGTACTGCTGGCACAGACTGGTACTGCTTGCTAGTACTGTGCTGTAGGTACTGCTGGCTGGTACTGCTGGTTTAGGCTGGTACTGCTATGGGTACTGCTAGCTCAGGCTGGTACTGCTGGCTGCTACTGTGCTGTGGGTAATGCTGGCTGGGTCTGCTGTGGGTACTACTGGCTCAGCCTGTTATTGCTGTGGGTACTGCTGGCTCAAGCTGGTACTGCTGGCTCAGGCTGGTACTGCTGTGGGTACTGCTGGCTCAGACTGGTACTGTGCTGTAGGTACTGCTGCGGGTACTGCTCGCTGGTACTGCTGTGGGTACTGCTGTCTCAGGCTGGTACTGCTGGCTGATACTGCTGTGGGCACTGCTGGCTGGTACTGCTGTCTCAGGCTGGTACTACTGTCCTATAGGTACTGCTGGCTGGTACTGCTGTGGATACTGCTGGCTCAGGCTGGTACTGCTGGCTGGTACTGTGGGTACTGCTGGCTGGTACTGCTCGCTAGTACTACTGTGGGTACTGCTGGCTGGTACTGCTGTGGTACTGCTGGCTCGTACTACTGGCTCTGGGTGGTACTGCTGTGGGTACTGCTGGCTCAGGCTGGTACTGCTGTGAGTACTGCTGTGGGTACCGCTGGCTCAGGCTAGTACTGTACTGTAGGTAATGCTGACTGGTACTGCTGTGTGTATGGCTGGCTGGTACTGCTGTGGGTACTGCTGGCTCAGGGTGGTACTGCTGGCTGGCACTGTGCTGTGGGTACTGCTGGCTGGTACTGCTGTGGGTACTGCTGGCTCAGGCTTATACTGCTGTGGGTACTTCTGGCTGGTACTGCTGTTGGTACTGCTGGCTCAGGCTGGTACTGCTGTAGGTACTGCGAGCTGGTACTGCTGGCTCAGGCTGGTACTGTGCTGTAGGTATTGCTGGCTGGTACTGCTGTGGGTACTGCTGGCTGGTACTGCTGTCTCAGGCTGGTACTGTGCTGTAGGTATTGCTGGCTGGTACTGCTGTGGGTACTGCTGGCTGGTACTGCTGTCTCAGGCTGGTACTGTGCTGTAGGTATTGCTGGCTGGTACTGCTGTGGGTACTGCTGGCTGGTACTGCTGTCTCAGGCTGGTACTGTGCTGTAGGTTATGCTGGCTAGTACTGCTGTGGGTACTGCTGGCTCAGGCTGGTACTGCTGTGGGTACTGCAGGCTGATACTGCTGTGGGTACTGCTGGCTCAGGCTGGTACTGCTGGCTCAGGCTGGTACTGTGCTGTAGGTATTGCTGGCTGGTACTGCTGTGGGTACTGCTGGCTGAGGTTGCTACTGCTGTGGGTACTGCTGGCTCAGGCTGGTACTTCTGGCTGGTACTGTGCTGTGGGTACTGCTGGCTGGTACTGCTGTAGGTACTGCTGGCTCAGCCTGGTATTGCTGTGAGTACTGCTGGCTCAAGCTGGTACTGCTGGTTGGTACTGCTGGCTCATGCTGGTACTGCTGTCCTGTAGGTACTGCTGGGGGTACTGGTCGCTTGTACTGCTGTGGGTACTGCTGACTCAGGCTGGTACTGCTGTTTGTTACTGCTGTGGGCACTGCTGGCTGGTACTGATGTGGGTACTGCTGTCCTGTAGGTACTGCTGGCTGTTACTGTGGGTACTGCAGGCTGGTACTGCTAGCTCAGGCTGGTACTGCTCGCTAGTACTACTGTGGGTACTGCTGGCTCAGGCTGGTACTGCTGGGTGGTACTGCTGTGGGTACTGCTGGGAGTACCGCTGTGGGTACTGCTGGCTCAGGCTGGTACTGCAGGCTGGCACTGTGCTGTGGGTACTGCTGTCTGGTACTGATGTGGGTACTGCTGGCTCAGGCTTATACTGCTGTGGGTACTTCTGGCTGGTACTGCTGTGGGTACTGCTGGCTCAGGCTGGTACTGTGCTGTAGGTATTGCTGTCTCAGGCTGGTACTGTGCTGTAGGTACTGCTGGCTGGTACTGCTGTAGGTTATGCTGGCTAGTACTGCTGTGGGTACTGCTGGCTCAGGCTGGTACTGCTGTGGGTACTGCGGGCTGATACTGCAGTGGGTACTGCGGGCTAAAACTGCAGTGGGTACTGCTGGCTCAGGCTGGTACTGCTGGCTTGTACTGCTGTGGGTACTGCTGGCTGGTACTGCTGGTTTAGGTTGGTACTGCTGGCTCAGGCTGGTACTGCTGGCTGGTACTGTGCTGTGGGTACTGCTGGCTGGTACTGCTGTGGGTATTGCTGGCTCAGCCTGGTATTGCTGTGGGTACTGCTGGCTCAAGCTGGTACTGCTGGCTCATGCTGGTACTGCTGTCCTGTAGGTACTGCTGGCTGGTACTGCTGTGGGTACTGCTTGCTCTGGCTGGTACTGCTGTGGGTATTGTTGGCTCTGGCTGGTACTGCTGTGGGTACTGTTGGCTCAGATAACAACATGACTACAGTTTTTAATTGAACATAAAGGCAAAGCCCAGGTCTTCTAGGACAATGTGCTGTTGACTGATGAATTGAAGATAAAGGTAAACATATTTTTTCACATATTAAGGCATATCCTCATCCCTGATCCGGTGTAGCATCCCTTTGGGCTCCTGCTCCTTCAGCTCCCTTGTCAGACATATTGTCTGCCACCGTATGGCAGTGCTGTTTTTAAGCAAGATGACATAACTTTGTATTTTAGTATGGGGTCTCCCAAATTGGGTCTTACATTTATTGAGTATCGATGCCCCATCTATCATTCACTCTACATGTCGACTATCAACATTTATTATATTTTCAGGTATGCTTTTATACACATTTTCCTGATGATTGGGCAATGCGACCCATGAAACGCCTTGAGTTCAACGTTTAAAATGTATTTATGTGCATACTGTTATTACCATGTCATGTTTTACTGATAATTTGCATTATTATGCTCATGTAATGATGTTTTACTTGGATATGTATTTATATGGCTACTATTCTACACATTACGGTTTTATTAATAAACCAGACGCATTGCATTTTAATGACACATTGAGTCCTCATTTAAAGTCCCACCGGGCTCTCTTTTCCTGTTTTGTACAAATTATTGGGATGGAGGTGTACTCAATTTACAGATTGGATCCAATACGTCCTGTTCCTGTTCTTTCAG
Organism: Pelophylax lessonae; assembly: GCF_965119305.1. Taxonomy (NCBI): domain Eukaryota; kingdom Metazoa; phylum Chordata; class Amphibia; order Anura; family Ranidae; genus Pelophylax; species Pelophylax lessonae. Next base: position 403,403,666 of record NC_138768.1, on the reverse strand, counting down.
AAAGTTGAAACACTCTTCACAAAGGAATGGTTTAAAAACAAATGAAGGGTTTATGGACTGACCTAGTCAAAGCCCTGAGTTGATTCCCTCTAAAATGTTGTAGAGGAATGTGAAACAAATAATTCATGCAAAGAAACCTACCAACAGTTTGCAAATGATGGAATTTTGCATGTAGGAGTAGTCAAAAATATCTGGTAGGCACTAACTGTATGCAAAATTCCTACAGGAAGTAATTTTTGCTATCTCCGATGTGGGATTTCCAGTGATGTAATTTCCACTTAGTGGAACATACGCTGCTTGGCTTAGCAGAACAGCGGCATTACCCATACCTGTCTAGTTGGCTGGTCATTCTGGGAGTTGGAGGGCCGCCATCATATTGTGAATTAATTTATTTTATGGTGATGTGAATAACTACAGCGCTGCGCTAGTAAAGGTGCATTATACAAATAACATAATAAATTTTTCTAATTGTACAATCAATAAGCATAAAATAAAGTGCTGAAATAAAAAACATGTTATAGCAAGATGTAACTTAATACTGTGAATAAAGTGCTCCATGCAATAGAAAAATAGTCCATGAGCATCCATAAGTCCATTAAGATTTGTGAATCTTGATGAAAAGTGACTCCAATTTGGCATTCTTCCCTCCTATGTGCTCCCACTCACCAGCTATACTTTTTATCATCTCTTTATCGCCTCCAAGTGATTACCAGCATTGTTTTCACCATGCAAGGAACGGGAGAACATCCATGTGTGATACTGTTGACTGTATGGACTGTATTAGTAATTAAAAAATGCAATTGCATTACTATTTCTTATTTTCTCTGATATACATATTTGTTTGTATGGTAATAAATCATTAATTTCTCTTATCGGCTGGGGTAGAGAGGCAACAAAGTGTCTCAGTTGACAGTACCTCCACTCGGTAAGATTCCAATTTGCCTTCTTTTTTTTTTAAATCAAATAACGTGATAATTTTTCCCTGTTCCATTATATCTCTTAACCTTACATTCTCCTCTCCCATCCATTTACCATATTCCCTTCCCTCCCCTGGTGAAAAAAAATTTGTGTCCTGCAGTGGTATTAGTGGTGAATTATATTTCCATTTCTCTCTAGTGTGTATTATATCCCACATTTTTAATGCTTGTCGTGTAATGTTGTGTGTATTGCTATTCAACTTTCTATATTTGGGTGGAATCCAAATAATTTTGCCTAAGTATGTGTCGCTCATTGTGCTTTCTATTTTAACCCAATTTTTTTCGCTTTCTATTTTTCCCCATTCCATCACCCGTGTAAGAATTGATGCCTGGTAATATTTTTTAAAGTCTGGTAGTGCTAGTCCCCCTTCTCTCTTACTTTTACTTAAAATTGTGTATTTTATCCTTGGTTTTTTGTTTTTCCATATAAACGTATCATTTGTAATGTATACAATATTTTTGGAAGGATTGCCATCTTTATGATATTAATTCTTCCCATCCATGATATAGCTCTTGATATTAACCACTTGCCTACTAGGCCTATTTTTGACATTTGGTGTTTACAAGCTAAAATCAGTTGTTTTTGCTAGAAAACTACTTAGAACCCCCAAACATTATATATTTTTTTTAGCAGAGACCCTAGAGAATAAAATGGAGATTATTGCAATATTTTTTATCACACCGTATTTGTGCAGCGGTCTTCCAAATGCAATTTTTTTGGAAAAAATTCACTTTTTTAATTAAAAAATAAGAATCCAGTAAATTTAGCCCAATTTTTTTCCATAATGTGAAAGATAATGTTACGCCGAGTAAATAGATACCCAACATGTCATGCTTCAAAATTGCGCACGCTCACGGAATGGCGACAAACTTTGGTACTTAAAAATCCCCATAGGCGACATTTTAAAAATTTCTACAGGTTGCCATCTTAGAGTTACAGAGGAGGTCTAGGGCTCAAATTATTGCTCTCGCTCTAACGATTGCGGCGATACCTCACATGTGTGGTTTGAACACCGTTTACCTATGTGGGCGGGGTTTCCGTATGCGTTCGCTTCTGCGCGCGAGCTAACGGGGACAGGGCACTTTAATTTTTTTTTTTAACTATTTATTTTATTTATTATTTTTTATTTTTACACCGTTTTTAAAAAAAATAAAAAATTTGATCATTTTTATTTCTATTACAAGGAATGTAAACATTCCTTGTAATAGAAATAGGCACGACAGGACCTCTTTTTTGTGAGATATGGGGTCAAAAAGTCCTCAGATCTCACAAGTACACTAATAAAGATAGAAACAAAAAATGAAAAAAAAAAAAAGGAACCTTTATGCCGGTTGCTAGGCAACAATGTTTGCCGTCGCTCCGGTCCTCCAAGACCATAGAGTCGAGTGAGGGCAAGCTTGCCCTCACTCGACATCCTGTCTGTGAGGATCCGGGACCCGATAGTTTTCCCCGCTGCCGGCGGGTCCGGTAAGCGGGGAAAAGGACCGCGACGCGGCGGAAGGGGGGGCACCTCTTCCACCATCCCGGAGGGTGATCCCGCAGCGAATCCGCCGCTGGGACCACCCTTATCGGAAAGCTGATCGCCTGCAGTTTAAAAAAATACCCGGGTTATGGCAGCTATCTGCTGCCATAACACCGGTATTGAAGTTTAAATGCAGGACGTATATATACAGTGGCCGGTAGGGAGGTGGTTAATCTATTTATTTCTGTTTTTATTTCATTCAATAGAGGCAGGAGGTTTGCCTTGTATAACTTTTCTGGGGTTGGTGTTAATTTAATTCCTAGATATTTTAATTCCTCTCTTCTCATACAAAGGGGAATTCACTTTTTAACCTATTTTTCTCCTGTATACTCATTTTTATACTTAGTATCTCTGATTTTGATTGGTTAATTTTTAGATTTGAGAGTTCTCCATATTGCTTCAAGATTTTAATTATGTTTGGCAAAGAGATCCTTGGGTTGGAGACATAGAGCAGTAAGTCATCGGCAAAAGCCGCGACCTTATGCTCTACCTCCCCAACTTCCACCCCTCCAACATCAGGACTTCCTCTTATTGTTGCTAGTAATGGTTCTAAAGAGATGACAAATAGCATTGGGGGCAGGGGACAACCCTGTCTCGTTCCGTTGTGCATTTCAAATGGTTCGGACAATGTGCCGTTAATTTTTATTTTTGCTGAGGGTTGACTATACAATGTATTAACCCATGCCATAATTCGGGGCCCTATACCCAGTTCTTCTAGTGTTCTTATCATGAACTCCCAGTTGACCCTGTCAAATGCTTTCTCAGCATCTATTGACAGTATCACATTTGGGATCTTGTTTTTAAGCATTTGTTTCATCAAGAGAATCGTTCTAATCCCATTATCTCTACCTTGCCTACCCGGTATAAAACCTACCTGGTCATTATGGATCCACTCATTCATCAACCCTTTCATTCTTGTTGCTAATATTTTTGTAAACAGCTTAGTATCTGCGTTTAAGAGCGAGATCGGTCTATAACTAGAACACAATGTTGGATCTTTTTCTTCTTTTAGAATGACATTCATGTACCCCTCCAGCCTCGGGACAAGGAGCTCCTTATATTGTTTATAGTAACTGATAGTAAACCCATCCGGGCCTGGGCTTTTCCCTGCGGTAGTATATTTTATAGCTCTTAGTATCTCTTGTTCTGTAATTGGTGCCTCTAGGAGTGTTAGTTTTTCCTTTCCTATTTTTGTCATTTTTGCATTTTCTAAATATGCTTTGATCTTCTCTCCTCTATCAGAACCATTATTGTGTTTATCCTCACCTCTTACCGTATATAAGTTACCATAGTAGTTTTGAAATTCCCTTGCTATTTTGGTAGTTGAATGGACTAGTTCCCCACTTTTATTTTTAATCTTATCTATATAATTCATTGCTTTTTTTTTTTTTTTTTTTAAGAATCCTTGCCAAGTTTTTCCCAATTGTATTACCTTCCACATATTTTTCTCTTGCCACCCTATTGAAATCCTGTCTAATTTCCTGTTCTAGTAGGTCTTTTAATTCCTCTTTCTTCCTCTCTAATAGGGGGATCAGTTCTTCCTTATTTGTTTTTTTTTTTATGTTTTTGTTCCAGATCATATACCTCTCTCATCAGTCTATCTTTATTTTTAGTTCTTTCTCTCTTCCTTTGTGCTCCTTTTGAGATTAGAATAACCCGCATATAGGCTTTTTGTGCTTCCCATATGATATTTTTAGGTGTCTCCTCTATATCATTATTTTGGAAATAAAATTCCAATTCTTTCTCAATTTCCTTTCCCCGTTTTTTATCCTTAATTAGTTCTTCATTAATTTTCCATGTAATCATTTTAGGTTGTTCTTTACCCAATTTCATTTTTAATATAATGGGGGAGTGATCTGACCAGATCCTAATCCCAGCCTTCTGATACTTTTTCGATCCATCGATGTTCTAACAGGAAATAATCAATTCTTGAGTATGTTCCATGTATATTTGAATAACCGGTATAGTCCCTTTCTTTTGGGTGGAGAATTCTCCATATATCCGCCAATTGATTTTGATTTAACTTTTTCTTAATCTCTTTATCTGATGGTTCGAGAACCTTTGGTACCGCAATGTATTATCCATTTTTGGATCCAGGCTCAGGTTGAGGTCCCCCGCCAGAATCACCCCTCCTTTTTTTAAATGTATTAGTTTCCCCAATTTCTTCCCCAGGAAGGCCACCTGTCCTTCATTAGGGCTATATAGGTTTACTAATGTAACTTCCTCCTCATTTAGCTTTCCCTGCAAAAAAAGGAATCTTCCCTCCGGGTCTACCAGCCTATCCTCTAAGATAAATCTCACTCCTCAAGCGAGTCCAATTGCCACTCCGCTAGATTTTTTCTTAAGTGAGTCTGCATAATACCATGTAGGATGGTTTTGTGAGTATAGCCTAATATTGGAAGCATGCGTAATATGGGTCTCCTGTAGGAATATTACATCTGCCTTCAGATATTTAATTTCTCCCATAATTCTTTGTCTCATAACAGGTAAATTCATTCCTCGTACATTATAAGACATAAAATTTACTTCTTCCATCTTTTTGTCTTAATTTTCCTATTTTCCCTTATTTTAATTTTACACATTATCTTTTCCCCTTTATCACTTCTAGAGTTAATAGGCTGGTTTCCCCCGGAGGTCTAGCTCCTCACTAGCAGATATGGGTTTTTTCTTTTTATATGAGCGAGATATTCTTTTTCTATTGTTTTTCCCCTTTTTTCCCCCCCTCCCCCCTCCCTCCCCTCCTCTCCCCCCCAGCCCCATCCCTCAGCATGTTGGGAACCTAGCTATCTCCCTTCCCTTGGCTAGGATAGTAGATTTTCCTCCTCCCCATTTCCATTGACATTTCCCCAGGGTTGAGCTCTGCCTTTGCTCGCCTATCCCCTCCATCTTCCCAATTCCTGGGTCGATGGTTAGTACCCACTAATGCCTACATGGAACCATCCTTTTTAATCACTCTCTAATTTTACTCTCATTTTTTCCTCCCTACCCGTCAGCCGCCTCCCACCCCCCCACTCGATTCTCGATACTTCCCCAACCCCGCCCAGTCCTCAGTTTTTTGTTTTCTTTGGGATCGGGTTTTTCTTATTCTTCCCCTGTTCCTGGTCCTCTTCATCTGTTTCCTCCTCCGAGTTCTCCGAATTCTCCTGGTTTGTCCACCCAGGTATATTCATTATTGGTATATTTAGAGTATCACAGAATGCCTGGACATCTTCTGGGAATTTTAACAGTATAGTCCTCCCATCTTTCCATAGCCCTAGACCCGCGGGGTGGCTCCAGAAGTATTGTATATTTTGTTTCTTTAAGACTTCCACTACCGGTTTTAAGATGCGTTTTCTGTTTATAGTTTCCTGAGCAAGATCTGGAAACACCTGTAGTTATGCTCCCTCAAATCTCAATGTAGGTCTCTCTCTCATTTTTTCCCAAATTTGGGCTTTAACCTCGTACTTGTTGAATCTTGCTATGACATCTCTTGTTTTCTCTTTCGGTATATTTGCTGGTTCTCGTATTCTGTGAGCTCATTCGAATTCTATTTTTTCTGTGATTGCTTTACCCAGGAGCGGGTTGAATACACTCTCCAACATTCCTTCTATATTTTCATCTTTACCCTTCTCTGGTAGGCCTCTGATCCGTAAGTTATTTCTTCTATTTCTATTCTCTTGATCCTCTATTTTATATAACATATTTCTCTGTTCTAATTTTATTTTCTTCATTTGATCTTTTAGCTTTTTCAACTTTTTCCCATGCGTGTCGATCCTCGTCTCCGTTTCCTCTACTCTAATCAGGATATGTCCTAGATCTCCATAGAGGTTGGCCATTTCAGTTTTGATTGATCTTTCCAGATTAGTAAACATTTCCACCATCTCCGATTTTGAAGGTGGAGGGTCCTTTATTCTGGATTCCACCTCTTTTCTTATTTCACTATCTCCCAGTGTTTGTGCATTCTCCAGGGATGCATCCAGACTCTCCTCTCCACTTGCCCCTGCAGATTTTTGTCCTTTAGTCTTTTTGCTTCCCTCTGTATTTTGTTTTGGTCTTACAGCTGGTTGTTTTTCCAGCGCCGGGTTTTGACCTTTCCCTTCCGGGGTCATATACATTTTAAAGGAACCTGGACTAGCTGTGACCTTTGCAGGTTTCCCTGTCCCCTCTTTTGTCTGTTTAGTCTTCATTTTATACTGGGGTTCCTTTTTATTTTGTTACTCCAACTGATATATTCGGGGGGACCTATTTTTTTAAATTAAGTCCTGCTCCAATTAGATCAATTTCCAAGCAAAACTAAGTCTAGCGCCTCTTGTAGGGGGGGGGGGGGGGGCTCGTATGGTTCCCCCAAGACTTTCTAAAATTGTTTATTTATTTTTATTTCCCACTCCCTTCCCAGGGTAGGTCAAGCAAACAATTTAAACACTTTAGGCACTATGAATTAAAGAGTTAACTGTGCTAACCTCTGGTAGTGGGTGTTGGTCAACCCCACTATTAAATGTGCTATATCAAATGATATGTGCTTAGTGTACATATATGCTGTGTGCAAAAAATATATCAAAAATCCTAAAAGCAACAATATAGTGATACATTTATCTAAATGGGTATATGGATATCACCCATGAAGTGCATAACGTGCTGGAATAAAAATAAGTATAATCTCAATAGGATGGTATATATAATTATTATACGTGATAAATACTAAATACTTACTGTAAAACAACAATATTAAAGTGTACCCCTCAATCTAGTGGAAAATAACATCCATAAAGTGCATAATTAATATAAAACCTTATTACAATAGATTATAATGTGTGCAAATAGAACGTTAGGAAAAAAACTATATGTGCTTAGTGTACATACATGCTGTGTGCAAAAAATATATCAAAAATCCTAAAAGCAACAATATTGTGATACATTTATCTAAATGGGTATATGGATATCACCCATGAAGTGCATAACGTGCTGAAATAAAAATAAGTATAATCTCAATAAGATGGTATATATAATTATTATACATGATAAATACTAAATACTTACTGTAAAACAACAATATTAAAGTGTACCCCTCAATCTAGTGGAAAATAACATCCATAAAGTGCATAATTAATATAAAACCTTATTACAATAGATTATAATGTGTGCAAATAGAACGTTAGGAAAAAAACAGAGGTTGGCACCAATGGTTTATATATAGTTCATAATATGCTATACTATAGTTATTTGAACTTGCAGCTTACCAATTTGTACACCTATCCTAGAGGCACGAGTGATTACATATACATATTACTTTAGGCACTAAGAGGCAGATGAAAGATGACCAAGGGATACTTCAGCATCACCCCCTTTTTAGAGGGATGGAAAAAGCAGGAACAAGCAGCAACAAGCAAGGCAGACAGGAAAAGCATGTGCGACTAAGCTCCCAGATACTCCTTTTAAATTCAGTCCGGTAATTACCCAGAAGTGAGTTTCCTCCGGTTGGATTACAATAAGTCCACTAAAATAGTGAAGCCTTAGTCCTCAGAGGTTTACTCAATCAATTCCACTCACAGTCCTTTCCCCTGTAGGGTCTGGTCACCAGTGTTGGGGTAGTTACTCAAAAATTTTAACTAGTTACTAGTTACTTCTGTAAATTGTAACGAGATTACTTTACTAGTTACTGCATTTGAAAAGTAACTTTACTACTTATTACTTTACTTTCCTCTTTCTTAATTGACTGTGTAGAAGAAGATACATGACACTCTTTCTGCATAGAGTTTATTGTATAAACACAGGCTTTGGGAAACATGAGAACAAAACCTGAAAAAACAGAATAAAACAAAGTGCAACAAAAAGTCATAAACTTCATCTCTCTCTATTCTTCGAAATAACGATTTTATCGCACGGCTTGGGTAACGCAGGAAAGCGCGTTCCTATAGCCTAGTAAAGTAGTGTAGTTACTTCCTATAGCATAGTAAAGTAGTGTAGTTACCAATATTAGTATTGTAACTAGTTACATTACTTAGTTACCAAAAAAAGTAATGTAGTTACTGTAATAAGTTACTTTGTAACTAGTTATCCCCAACACTGCTGGTCACATAGTTCACACTAGGACATTTCAGCCCCGAGTCTGCTGCTACAGATTATTGCCAAACACAGTCTATCGAGTAGCACTAGACATAGGGTCCCCAACAGAGTGCTCAAATCTGTAAGAGCTTACGAAATCACAGTCCAATAAGGGGGAACTTAAAGAAGAGATAAGACAAAAAGGGGGGGGTTACACCCTCTCACCGCTTCCTTACGTTTTTTTGGGCTCGCTACCGCTCCGTTATTGCCTCATGCAGAACTAGGCATCCCGACCGCTCCAGCCGTCCGCTCCGTCTCACTTCCCAGGCCGCCTACATGCTCCGGGCTCTAGGCTCTAGACTCTCTTAGCAGGCTGAGCCTCCGCCCCCTCTGTCTCCGGGGCTCGGTTTCAGCTTCAGTACACGATCCCCATCGCTCCTAATCGGTAGCGATGATCTGACGTCCAGCCCTGTGGATGGTTTTTCCTGGGAGGGGGGGATCAAGGAGATCAAGTGAGGGGTTCCCAGGGTGGCTGGGTTAGCCGCTCATGAGGCTGGAGGGATGAGAGATCTCAGCATCTCTCTTCGGATGGTTTACCACGAGGCTTCAGTGCGTACACTGAACTTGCGCCATTGGCAGGCTCCTCCCCTCCCCCATAGTATTTCAAATATCTATAAAATTCTAAATGTAGGAGAGAAGCAGACAGTACCCCCATTCGTAGAAAAATGGGAAAAGGAATTGGGTGCTTGAAGTGAGGGATTCCAATGGGAAAAAAGCTTAAAATTAGTACACAACTCCACGATATATATGAGTACGGCAGAAATGAACTACAAAATCATCTCCAGATGGTACAATACCCCAGACAAAGTGGGGAGATACCAACTGGAGAGCTCAAAATATTGTTGGAGGGGGTGTCAAGTAATGGGTACAATAGCACACATTTGGTGGGATTGCCCAAAAATTAAAAAATATTGGAAGGAAGTGCTATCCTTAATCAAAAAAATCACCAATATAGATATTAATGAAGACCCCTGGGTATGCTTATTCCATGGGACAAAAACGTAGACAAAACAATATAAAAAAACATTGATTCCCCATTTGTTAAATTCAGCAAAAAGTTTAATCCCCCTAAACTGGAAAAAAAGGAACATCCATCATATAAAGAATGGCTACAATGGGTGGAAAAAACGAGAAAGTTAGAATTTTTAAGAGCGTGGGGAGAAGAGCAATACGAGAGCAGGGTAGAGATATGGGAGATATGGCAAAATTTTAAAGAAACAAGGGATTATTTGTTGATTTAAGAAAGGGGGGGTATGGGGAGAAAGGGGGGGGGAGAAAGATTGGGCTATTATTGGACTAAAGTGTTGTTTCTTTTCTGTTTAAAAAAAAAATAAAATAACAATGAAAAGGTAATGAAAGGGTATATTCAAATTTTGTATGTTGAAAACCTTTAATAAAGAAATATAAAAAAAAACGCAATTGCACTTGCATAAAATAAATGGGTTAAAAGTGAAATGTATTCAAATAACGCCTCAGCATGTTCCCATACACCAGCTGCTCATCAATGACTGATCGCGCTTGACATGTTTTCTCCCTCCCACTGGGTGTCTTCAGAAGCTGAATTGGTCAGTGATAGGTCTATATTATATATGCAAACTAAGACACCTCCCACTACTCTCAGTACACCTCCTTCTCCACCTACGAGAATGAATATGCTGCTAGGTCACTTCCCGTGTAAACCGGAAGTTGCGCCTACACGCTCCAGATCCTTCGATCAGATCACTTCCTGTCTAAACAGGAAGTTTGGTATACTTTCTCCATTTTGGTGCACTTTCTCTATTTTGGTACACCCATCAATATTATACTTTCTCCAACTTGGTACACCCCTCGATACTGTTTGTACTGGATGCTCAACCAAGCATCCATAATAGTGCTCCCAGTACACGCAGAAAGCGCCAATACTACTTTTGAATTGAAACAAGGATGTTAGACTATCATAGGTACCAGTCAATATTGTGCATCATATCAAACTCCATTTAAAAATAAAACCTGTAACCATTGTATCATTACTCATTTGTCCTAGGATTACCATAGCTTCTCCTCCCCCTGACTATATTTTAACCGGACTATGAAGAAATTAAAAATATTTGAAATATATATATATATAGAAAATATGTATAAGAATATATATATAAAATTTTAAAAGAATTTCTGTAAATATATATATATATATATATATATATATATATATATATATATATATATATATATACAGTAAAACCTTGGTTTGAGAGTAACTTGGTTTAAGAGCGCTTTGCAAGACAAGCAAAATTTTCAAATAAATTTTGACTTGGTTTACAAGCGATGTCTTGATATACAAGTAGCCTCAAGTCACAGCTGAGTAGAAAAGAGAAGAGAGGCACCTCTAAGTGTAGCAATATGGTTAAATTTAATGAAGGTACAAACTTTAGCAACTCAGATGGTTGATGATTAAAAGAGGCACATCTAAGTATGCAGGCATCCAGGCTAAAGCTGTCCACATAGACCGTCCTCCACACCACCATCTACGTCATCCCTTCCATGCTGCCCCTCGCTTTCAGATCGCTTTACTGCAGGGTGGTCTTCCCGGTCAGGATTACAGACTGGCAGTCGGCGGTGCAGAAGATAGTCAATGTGGACAGCTTTACCCCGGATGCCTGCATACTAAGATGTGCCTGTTTTATTCATCAACCATGTGAGTTGCTAAATGTTGTACCTTCATTAAATGGAACCATATTGCTACACTTAGAGGCGCCTCTCTTCTCTTTCATACTCTGTAGCTCCTGCTGGATTTTGCTTCTAATCCCCTTGTGGAAGCGGCTATTTGTGGATGGACATTTTATGGTTATATAGCCTCTCGCAATGCTATAATCTTTTTATATGGACTATAAACTGAAGGACTTATAAATAAATGGTTGTGGAACGAATCATCTGAGTTTCCATGATTTCTTATGGGGAAATTTGCTTTGATATAAGAGTGCTTTGGATTACAAGCATGTTTCCGGAACGAATTATGCTCGCAATCCAAGGTTTTACTGTATATATATATATATATATATATATATATTCGACCCATACCTATCATCTCAAATTGAAACCCTGTAAAATTCAAATGTAAACAAGGCAAATCCATACTAAGCAGACATGCTTGACTAGACTGTTAACCTATCTTTTATTGATCGCCAACCTAATATTTATTGATAAAACAGTTAATATCTAACTCTACATTGAGCCCCAGAGGTGTGGATGTACGTAAACAATGTAGCTTAATTTATCTTATTTAATCTCATTCTGTAACACAGCTCTCCTTATATGTCTGTCTCTCCAATGTCTTTCTATTTTGTCAATACCACAAAAGGTCATTTTAGGATCTCTGTTGTGATATTTTCTAAAATGTTCCGATAAGCTGTGATACTTGAAACCTTTTATAATATTGTTAGCATGTTCTTCTAATCTGACTTTGAGTTCCCTAGTGGCTCTGCCTACGTATTGCAGGCCACATTCGCATTCTAAAAGATATGTAATGTGTACTGCTGCATGTAATAAAGCGATTAATTGTAAATATCTCTCCTGTGGTATTAGACTTGAACTGTGTAGTCTTTTTTTGTAGTGTTTGTATGCAATGATATCTCCTCTGGTCTGTGTCTCCCATGTTTGAATGTTTTATGTGGATGATTTGTGGAATTCTGCCACTGTGACCATTGCTGTTGATCTATTGGAGGATAAAGAGAGGTGGTGAATTATTAGAGCTGGCATTTCCTGGAGGTTTATAATACAAACACATTCAGACCTTCTTATATAATACAAGGGGTCAATTTAGTCTGGTGAGCGAGCACACTTTAAGGGGCACTCCAAAGCACATATATTGGCCATCAGAGAGGTTGAAGACCTGGCACTTCATAATCACCATTGTTGATGCTGATTTGGCACTTTAATACATATATTGGACACTTTTTTGGACTTTGCACCTTCAAGCAGTTATGTTTTTATAGTTTTGATTCAAAACCAATATAGATTTTTCATTGCTGCACTTTATTAGCATATATGTGATTTATTAATTTATTGTGGCACTATTGCACTTTAATTACTATTTGTTTGCACATTGATTTTTTTAAGAGTTTAGCACTTTCAGATAGGGTAGCTCAACCTCTTCTGAATCTTAGTTACATCTATGTACAGTATTTCATTTTTCTCAGAAACGTCTTCCAGGACAGCCCATGAGACCTTAGGGCTCCTCCCCCAGGGACAGGAAACACGTTCCAAAATTTAAATAAAAGGCGGTCCCTTAGTCCTCACCTTCAGTATTTAGTGTTTCCTCCGGACAGGGGGTAACATGTTCCTGGAACTGAAGCTCCCGGTCTCCTGGACTGTCCATGGAAAGACTTGGAAAGAATGCATCTCCTCTGCCCATAGCGGTACCCCTTAAGTGCCGCAATAGGGGCTGACCGCTGTCTCCTGTTCTCTTGGCCACACCGGCAGGACCGCAGATGTTGTCTGGTGGAACGCTGGGGAGTCCGCTCCGTTTCTGGTGGGGCCCTTGGAGCAGCAGTTGCTGTGTACCCGTGACCCGCCGACTTCGGAGAAATTTGAAGTTGGTGCCAAAACGGAGGGGGCGGAACTCAGGCGCGTCCGCTCTGGCCGCAACAGGAAGTGACAGTGTTTTGCTTCTGGCGCAGTGACGACATCCGCGGGCACCAGGAAACCCTCGTTCCAGTTTCCGGAGGCGCGAACAGAGAAGACAAATGGGCGACCGATGTTAGGTGAAACAGCAGTTGCTGGGACCACCATACAGAGCGATGGATCCCACAGCAGTAACCGCGCAGTCAGTAGAAGCCGGCTCTGGCATCGGCACCTCACAGGTAAGCAATGGGGATTGTCTTTGGCCCTGTCTGCATATACCTGTCGGGGTTTCCTTACTCCTTTTCCCTTCCCTTTATGTTTAAATTGGTTGGCAAAAAGGAGGCACTATTTCTTTACCTTACACAAATGTGGGGATAATTTGGGAAGTTTTGAACTAATTATGTTTTTCTCTTTTATAGCCCCCAAAAAGAAATGTGCAATTTGCGGAGCCAAACTAGATTCCACTTGGAGCAAAACAGCGTGCCGCACATGTATAGATAATCTTGTTAAAGATGTTCCTACTGTATCCACAAAAGAATGTTGACCTTTTAGTTAAATCTCTACATCTGTTTCTAAAGAATCAGAGTCCCCTCATTTTTCAGTTAGGAATCTGGATCAGGGGAGGAACCCGGGGAAAAGGAATCCTGTGAGGTTCCAGATTAAATATTTTCATTTTATTTTTTTCCCTTGAAAATGTGAATGGATTGCTTAAAGCAGTATATGTTATACTAGAAATGAAAGAGGAGGAGATGCAAGCATAATCTTGTATACAATCCATAAGAAAAATGCTAGAGTTTTTCCCTGTACACAACTCCTTGCTAGAGACAAGGGTGTGTGTGATTACCAATCACGGGCAATCAAGCTGCCAGGGGAAAAACCTGAAGGTGGAGGGGAATGAGTGCTGATTACACCAAATCTCCCCCACCACCCTGAACAGACAACTCAGGGTGTGTGTGTGATTTCCAATCACTGGCAATCGATCAATTAGCATGATCCTATGCAAACAACTCAGCTCTTTGCTAAAGTACAAATCCTGAAAGGAAACCTTTTTTTAAGCAGTTTCTTTCTTTTGATGACAGCAAAGAATTTTGGATAAAAATCCAAAATAGATTGTCAGTGAGGTTTATTCTTACCTGTTTCTCCTTATGGAAAAACAGAATATCCTCATAGAGCATGGGTGGTAGCTCAGAGGGTAAGAGCTCTGACTGGTCTGCTGGAGACCTAAGTTCAAATCCCTCTGAGGGAAGCCATGTGTGTCCTGGTTCTGTGCAGTACTTGAACCTCCTGCAGGAGGCTCATATGACAAATTCCTAACCCATGCTAACACCCTGTGGGTTCACAGTTGTGTGTCATTTTTTAATGAATGGAAGAGGATGAGTACGGATTACACCGATCTCCCCCACCACCCTGAACAGGTGTGGGTAATCCGGTTACCAATCACTGGCTATCAATCTCTTAGCAGTGAGGTTTTTTTGGCTGACTCATCCGCTGAGGCAGTTAGAATGACAGCCAGAACCTCAGCTTTGGCAGGAGAGGTTTCTGGCTCAAGTCATGGTCTGGTGACTGTACTTCCAATCTGTGCCTCTGTGGTCTCCCCTTGACAGGGTAACAATCTCTTCGGCCCTGGGCCAAAAGGAAGCTCTGGAACACACTGCTGACAAACAGCAGAGGACATGGGAAGTTCAGCCCCTTTTTCTGCACCTAGTGTCCACTGGGCACAGGCTGGAATTCAATTTTCAGCCTCCAGAAAAATACCAGGTTGCCCACGGATCCAGCCAAAGCCGCCGCCCTAATGCCTCGTGCGCACATGTCGAGTGTCGGCCGAACGATCGGCCGTCTTTTGTCCAGGGCTGTCGTGTCTGTTGAAAACTGCAAAAGACTGCACACGAATTTTGTCGGCCAACAACAACAACAGCCGACTGCAGAAGTGATGTCGTGATGGTTAACTTTTCTTGTCTTTTTTCTTTTCTGAGCATGCCCAGTCTTGTAATCTGCTGATTGTCGGCCGAATTCTGTACTGACTGGCGAACAATCGGCCGTTCTGGTGTCGGCATACAAAAATTTTAATGCTTGCACATCAGATTCTTTTCGGCCGAAAGTGCGCTGTCGGCTGTCGGAAGCATCATACTAACAAGCCGAAGGTCGGCCGATCGGTTGACAGTCTGCGCGCGTGTGCGGGGCTTAGGTCTCCAGTTTGGAGACTTACTAGATCAGAGGATACTAATACCTGATCCAAAGGGGGAACAAGACAGAGGGTTTTTACTCCCATTCCGGGGGCTGGATCATCAACAAACAAAAATCCTGCCTAAAACACCCTCCCAGAGGGTGACTTATCTCAGGTACGAGATCTCCTCTCTGGATCAAAAGATTTTTCTCCCACAGCCCAAGGTATTGAAGATGCATCAGATGGTGGCCTCTTTACAACCCAACCAATGGGTCTCTCCTATTGACATAACAAGGGTCATAGGCCTGATGACCTCCTGTTTTTTTCCAGCTGTCCTTGGGGCACGGTGCCAGCAACGTCCCCTCCAGAGGTTCTTCTTAAAGAACTGGGACGGACGGACGGCCAAATTCCTTAGAATAGAAGGTAAAGGTGCCCACCAAGGTAAAAAGAACCCTATGGTGGTGGAGATCTTCCCTTCATCTAGCAAAAGATTTAGACTGGGTCATTCCAGTATCACAGAGAATAACCACAGACGCAAGCTCTTCCGGAGGGGGAGCATATCTCCAAAGCAGATGGGCTCAAGGGAATTGGTCCCCACCCCATTGCAGATAAAAACCTTGCCGAATCAGAAAGAACTCATGGCAGTACTAAAGGCCTTGGAGTTCTTTTGGATGGTCATAAAAGGAAGTCATCTGCAGATTTGATCCAACAACTACGGTGGCATACCTCAACAAACAGGGAAGTCCACGAAGTTAAAGACTACAGTCCATAGCCCAGAAAATAATTTTTCTGGGCCGAGCTGAATCTTGCCTCCATTTCAGTTATTCATCTGAAAGAGATGCAGAATGGTCTAGCAGACCATCTCAGCCACCACCAGGTATATCAGGACAATTGGTCCCTCAACCTAGGGGAATTTGCAAACATTGCAGCCAGGTGGGGCCTTCCAGAAGTGGACCTATTTGCAACTCAGACGAACAGCAAAACAGAAATACTTTTCCCTAAACCAATGGGATCAGTCCTTAGGGGTTGATGCCTTTGCAAACCCCTGGATGTTCAGTCTCTGCTATGCCTTCCCTCCAGTCAGGTTAATCCCAGGGGTCCTCTGGAAGTTCATCCAGGAGGACACAGATCTGATTCTGATAGCGCCCTTTTGGCCCAAAAGACCATGGTTCACACGCCTTCAAGCCCTAAACCTCCGGGCCTCCCATAGTCTTGCCCCGGAGACGGGACCTGTTGACGCAGGGTCCGGTAACCCATCCATACGTCAGATCCCTGAACCTAACAGCTTGGTATCTGAAGAGCAGATACTAAGCTCCCAAGGATTCTCAGACAAGGTAATCATAACCTTGATCAATTGTCATAAACCTATGACAAGAAATATATATTCCAAAATATGGAGACAGTTTCACTTTTGGATGGCTGAAAATCACGGGCCATTTCCAGATGTACCATCTATTTTGGAATTTTTTTCAGCAGGGCATCATGCCCGGACAAAGCCGACAGTGGTAAAAACTTATCCAGCTTGGAATTTACCTTTGATCCTTCAGGCTTTAGTAACAATCCCTTTTGGAATCCTTGAAGGACTTATCTGAAAAACTACTCACTCTAAAAACCTTAATTCTAGTTGCAGTAACGTCAGCCAGAAGAGTTAGTGACTTACAGGCCCTCTCAATAAGAGAGCCTTGTCTTATGTTTTTTTTTTTGAAGATGGAATTGTGTTAGAACCGACCCAGGTTTTTTACCCAAGGTAGCTACCTCTGTCCATAGGACACAGGATATTGTATTACCTACCTTTTTGTAGTTCTCCAAGTAATGAAAAGGAGAAGAATTTTCGTTTTTTGGGATGTCAGAAGAGCTCTTTTGGCATACCTGGAGGTGACTAAAACTTTCAGGAGGTGTGAAACTTTTATTTGTGCTTTTTTCCTGATTCATATAGGGGATAAAAAGCTTCTAAAGCCACCTTAGCTAGGTGGATAAAGCAGGCTATTACGGAAGCCTATAGAATAAAGAATGTGGCTCCACCTTTCATCAATACACATTCTACAAGAGCCTTGTCCACGTCTTGGGCCGAAAGGGCCGGTGCCTCACCAGACCAAATCTGTAAGGCAGCTACCTGGTCTCACTTTTCGACCTTTGTTAGACATTATCGCCTGGACCTCCTCTCTTCTCAGGAACAGGCATTTGGTCGAAAGGTGCTCCAGGCAGTAGTCCCTCCCTAGACTGGTAAGTTTCTTGCTCATCGTCTCATGGGCTGTCCTGGAAAACGTTTCTGAGAAAAGCTGAGTTATACTTACTGGTAACTCCTTTTCTAGTAGTCTTCCAGGACAGCCGGATTCCCACCCGGTTGTATCTTGTATTATGTATAAATGTATGATATGTGTCTATATATCTATATGTATGTTTTACAGGATGTCCTACGGTTCTCATAGAATACTGAAGGTGATGACTAAGGGACCGCCTTTTATTTAAATTTTGGAATGTGTTTCCTGTCCCTGGGGGAGGAGCCCTAAGGTCTCATGGGCTGTCCTGGAAGACTACTAGAAAAGGAGTTACTAGTAAGTATAACTCAGCTTTTTTGATCAGCAGCTGGGTAATTTAATATTATTTTTAGTTGTGTTTTGGTGGTGTAGAGTGGGTATTCTTTGTATTATTTAGCAAGCCTGAGAAATAATTGGCTTCTCCCTAACAGGAAAATCATTCAGACAAGCAGTGAAAACTCCCACCCATCCCCTTGTCTCTTAGTTTAGATTGCGTTTCCTACCGACAAGTAAGATAGCCATTGGGTTAGAAGGTCTCCCTCTGAGATCCGTGAGGCTGTGTCAGTTGAACCTTTTTCGCAGTAACTCAGCGGGTTCCCCCTTTACTTCTGGGACCTCAACTCTTCTCTAAAGCGTCCAAGGCCCGAGGCATCCCTGGCTAGTCAGCCCTGTCCTCTCTGTCCTCCTAGGTGATTGAGGCTGGGGTCCCTGGGGGGCTGTGTGTTTGTGCAGCCTAGCTGAACTTAGTTGCTCTGTAGGCAAAGAGAACTGGCAGGCAAACTGGTGGCTGCAGCTAGGCAGTGCTCTGGACTGCGTGTGAAGTGACTTCCTGGTGGGCGGCTCATGCGCCAAAGCCAGGGGTGCGCTCAAGTTCCCAGTTTGAGCTTATCCAGCTATCGGGGCAGAAGTGAAGGAACCTTAGTCTTGCACAGCAAATGCACTCCTGGCTGGGAGTGGTTTTGGAAGCCCCACACTTTTTCTTTTTTCATGTGTCATATCTGGTTGGCAGTGATAAGGGGCCAGAGAGCAGACCTTGGGCACAACAGGGCACTGTTAAAAGTTACAATGGATGCCAGTTCCTGGGAGAGAAGCACCCACCTTTGGGAGCTGCAAGCATAGGGAACATGGTCCTCCACTCTCAACCGGAACTATCAACAGCCATGGAGGCATTACAGGCTTTCAACCATACCATTCAGGGTTTCAACCATGCCATTCAGGGTCAGGAGGTTTAGATTTTTGCCAACAACACTATAACAGTATTTTACTTAAATCGCCAAGGGGGCACCAGTTCTCACAAGTTCTTACAGTTGGCTCAGGAGTTTGTAAACTGGGCAGGAGCCAGTATCCTCTCTCTACCTCAGAAACCCATGTAAAAGGATTTTCAAATCTACTGGCAGACTTCCTAAGCCAAAGCCTATTCGCCACAGCAAATGGGAATTACTCCAAAAGATTTTTGGACAGATAGTAGACTGATCGGGTCTACCAGAAATAGACTTGTTTGCTGACAGGACAAACAAGAAAGTAAAACACTTTATTTTTCTTATCCAAGAGAGAGAGAGAGTCCTGAGGTATCAAGGTCCTGGCTCAGGACTGGAATTTGGAAGTAGTACATGCATTTCCTCCCCTAGCCTTAATTCCTCGAATTATACAGAAATTAAGTCAGTCAGTACTGCAAACTGATTCTCGTTCCTCCATGGTGGTCTTCAGTTCAACCCCTTTACCACCTATTATGTACCTGGTGACGACTGGAATGTTATGAAGGCCTCTCTTGCACCTCCTGCCCAACACTACTGAAGGTGGAGAAAGAGAGTATTAGGGCATAGAGTGGCATGAGTGCTGGAGTAGCTGGCTGGCTTATTTGGTGGGTGAAGCTGGGATCACAGTCCTCAGGACAGGATACTGAAGCACCTGGCACCAGAGCAGGAGATGGTAGCAGAGCCGGTATGCTGGCAGTGACCAGTGGCAACTGGGCAACAAGGGACCAAGTCAGCAGGCAGAGCAAGTCCAGGAAGCAGGCCAAGTTCCTGTAAGATTCTGGTACCTTCGGTACCCTTATAGGTCATTTTCTTCTTTATATTGCGTCCCACCTTTTCAGCTAGGTGGAACGCATATACCTTTAAGCCGCATGACGTCATCACTAAGCGCCGCTCTGAGCGGCTATTTCAATCGCCGGCTTCTCTCTCACAAATTGTTCGTTCAAACCGCATGGTATAC
Organism: Pelophylax lessonae; assembly: GCF_965119305.1. Taxonomy (NCBI): domain Eukaryota; kingdom Metazoa; phylum Chordata; class Amphibia; order Anura; family Ranidae; genus Pelophylax; species Pelophylax lessonae. The sequence goes on along the minus strand of NC_138768.1, from coordinate 403,383,850 downwards.
AGCCTTGTCTTACGCTGCCGGAGCCTCCAGCTATTGCCATACCTGGATAGACCGGAACCTCGTATTGATCCCGTATCTCGCTACCCGATCATTCACTCATTACCGGACCCTTCAGCTTACTAATCTAACTAGTGATAAGTACCCCACAGGGGATTCCTTCCTATCAAACTTACACTATCTACTTCTGCATACTAAGGACTGTTACTATCTATGCATTACTATTTCTATCATCTGCACTGTTACATAGATTGCTAGCTCTTGAGTCTACTACCATCTATATCCTTGCACTAAGTTAGCCTCTCTTGTACACTCCATCTGCTGTCCCCTACCACCTGTTATTGCACATGATTGCTAACCTATCTACCATCATCTACTACTCTCCTGAACAATACTATTGAGTACTCATCATTGCTATCACAACTCACGCCTGTCCTTTCAGCACATCACCTCTATACTATCATATACAACCTATCACTCCAGGAACATCTTATTGAGTGTTTGTATATTGTATGCTGAAGCAGGCTGGCCACAATGATGAGTCTGGAGAGTTGGACATGGTGATTCAACACATCTCTACACGACTACTGAGTGGAGATTCTGCAGCTGCAAATCCAACTCTCTAAACAAACGCTAGAGCGTTACAGTTCCGTAACACCTGGGCAGCACAGTACAGAATCAGCAGGCAAAGACAAGTCCAGTGAACATGCCAAGGTCAGAGTAATCAGATGAACAAGGTTAATGCAGGAGCGGAAGCAAAGTCCAGGGGAAAGCTAGGTCATACACAGGTAAGCAGTTTCAATGGATCAGGTCTCAGGAATACAGGTACAAGCTGAAGACCATTCAGCAATTGCTAACAGTGACAGACCAGTTTAAATAGGCCACTTAACGCCAAGTGTGCACGCTAATTGATATGCGCACATGTGTGAGTGCATGCATGACTCTCAAGCACTATGAACTCGAATAGTACATCTAACATTGCCTATTTGCCTAGAAGTGTGAGCAATGTACACGCGCACTAATATGTGCATAATCTCTTACTGATTTTCTGGTGCTGTGAATCGGGTTTACCTTTCACCACCCTTACCAGTCATACTGGACCTGTTGCTGCAGAGGCCAGTCCTTCACCCCAAACCAGAGTTCTTTTGTTTACTTGCTTTTCCTCTCAGGTTTGCTGTCTGAAGATGATTGGGGAAAATCCCAGTTAAACTTACCTGTAACAGTGTTTCTGGTAATCTTCCAGGACAGCAGGCTTACTTCCCATCCTTTGCGGGTTTGTTGTTGGTTACAAGATTTATTTCCCTCGTTCACTTGTGGTTGTAGTTTACTTTCTTTCAACTGAGGGACGAGGGGGTGGGTGGGGGTTTTTCACTGCTGGCCTGATTGTGTTTCCTGTTAGAGGATCATCTCTCAGGTTTGCTGTCCTGGAAGAGTCCCAGAAACACAATTACCAGTAGCCTAATTAGGATTCAAACACTTCACACACACTACACGTCATTCACACTGGGACTTCAATTCATCTATCACACTTCATACACTTATCATCACGCCTCATCATTTGACACTTTGAGAACGTCAAGATGCAGCTCCACCTTGATGAGACGCCATTTTGGGAAGGTGCTAAAGTAGCATACCATTTTACATAGTTTAACACTTGCTCCTTCTACAGGTGGGTAACTGTTGGGGCTCTTTCACACTATGAGTCCATCAAACAGACTCCGTTTATCTCAGCGGGGGATCAATCCGCCGATCCCCCGCTGAGCAGGAGGATGACAGCTGTTCTCCGCATGTACGGAGACACAGCTGTCAGTTCCCCATGCAACTCTATGGGGGAATCGGATGGGAATGGACCGTCGGTCCGTTCTCATCCGATCCGCTGGACGGATGGAAAATAGGGTTTCCATCCGTCCAGATTTGACGGATCAGATCGGATTGGATGTCAGCAGACATGTCTCCGCTGACATCCGATGCCCCATAGACATGCATGGGGTGACCATTCAGATCCGCCAAAAAAAAACTGACAGGCGGATTTGAACAGTCCACCTGTGTGAAAGGGGCCTTAGGCTGCATAAATAGCAGGATTTTGTCTGATAGTTAATTATACATACATAGTTATTGTGTCCACAGGTAGAAATTAATCCTTTTGTTCCTTTCATATTGCATAGCAAAACCTATTAGCGAGTGTTTCAAATAATTTTGTATTTTATGTAAGATTTTATTTATGTTCATCCATAATCAAATTATTTATTGTGAATACATGTCTAGTGAATACATATTCCATATTTAGTCTGTATTCTTATAGTTTGATCTGTGTTTTTTAAAAAGAAATTTGATTGGTAAAACTACTCATTAAAATTATCGTTCAGGTAATTCCTGATGCTAACCGTTCACACCTCTGCCTGCTACCTATATTATGGACCATGTTTCTGCCTACTACCAGGACCAATATTTTGGCTGTGCTGACAATATCTCTGCCTACTGTCTGTACTGACCCTGGACTGTATATGGACAGTAACCCTGCCTGCTGCCTGGATGATTTTTTTCACTGTTGCTGACCACATCCCTGCCTGCTGCCTGGACCAATGCTCTCCTCTGTGGACAACAGCACTCCTAAAACCACAGGTATGAAGAAAAAAGGTAATCAACACAAATTGATGTTAATCCCAAGGTGGCTGCAAAGTGCTAATGTGCAAATTCAAAAATAGTGAATAAATAATTCATTTATATGTAAATCCTGTGTAATATATATGTTCTATGATATGTGGATTGTAACAAGATCAAAAGTGCGCAAATGCCTTCAAAATGACGAATTCCTGAAATTACAATAGGAGGCTAACATCAAAAAAAAGTGCAAGTGCAATCAATCACTATCAAAATATACATAAATTAATACATAAAATCATATCCCAGAAAAGTGCATGTGCAAATCATGTCCCAAAAAAGTGCATGTGCAATGGATCACTATGTAAGAAATATTAAAATATTCCATCAAATTAATAAAATATCCTTATATGAATAAATCCATGAATAAAACATATACAATTGATAAATAGTCCATAAAAAAAAAAGTCCCAGGTGAAAGAAAGTGCAAAAAATGTGATCTGATGAAATTCAATCGATAAATAATCCTCAGTGATCACACGTGCTCCACCGTTTCCACCAACTATAACTCACCAGATGGGAGGCTGGTCAAATTATAAACCAGCGTTTGCACTTAATAAAAATTTCCCAGCATGATGGTTTGTATTTGAAACTTCATCCATAGATCTTCATAGACATGTTAACCTCACAATGTTGCCAGATGGGGATAAGAGATGGGAGGAGAAAGAATGCCAGAATAGTGTAACTCCGTACACTTCATTAATTTGTTAGAACTAGAAGAAACAATGTTACACTCAAATATTCAAGGAGGAGCGCGCGAGTTAGATGTCAGAGACCCCAGTGTCAAGCAGTCACTTGTAAATGTGAGTGTAACATTGTTTCTTCTAATAAATTAATTAAGTTTTTACGGAGTTACACTATTCTGACATTCTTTCTCCTCCCATCTCTTATCCCCATCTGGCAACATTGTCTATGAAGTTTTATGGATGAAGTTTCAAATACAAACCATCATGCTGGGAAATTTTTATTAAGTGCGAACGCTGGTTTATAATTTGACCAGCCTTCCCTCTGGTGAGTTATATTTGGTGGAAACGGTTTGAAGCACATTTGGTGTGATTTCTTCACGTCTGATCACTGAGGATTATATATCGAATATTTTTTTGTATATTACAGAATTTCTTACATAGTGATCCATTGCACATGCACTTTTTTGAGACATGATTTTATGTAATAATTGATGTATTATTTGATAGTGATTGATTGCACTTGCACTTTTTTGATGTTAGCCTCCTATTGTAATTTCAAGAATTCATCATTCCTAAGGCATTTGTGCACTTTTGATCTTGTTACAATCCCCATATCATAGCACATATGTATTACACAGGATTTACATATAAATTAATTATTTATTCACTATATTTAATTTGCACATTAGCACTTTTCAGCCACCTTGGGATTAACACAAATTTGTGCTGAATACCCTTTTCCTTCAGCAGATTAGCAGCATTTTCGTTTCCCTTGGGCCAAACAGAAACCTCTGATTACCTTGGCGCCTGATCCTTTTTATGTTAAAACCACAGGTAATCTTTTGTTTACCCTTTGCTCAGCAGAATCTATTTTGGGATGTAATTCTTGGTATATACATGCTATGTGTTAAAAATATAAAGGGCCTTCAAAAATGTGATAGGTAGTTAGGAAATGATATGTGTAATTTATGCTCCTAGAACACCTGATGGTGCTCTTTGCATGTTGGGTCTCTGTATGTGGCCAGGCTGTGTAAAAGTCTCACACATGTGGTAAGGCCATACTCAGGACAAGTGGCAAAATGTATTTTTGGGGAGTCATTTTTGCTATGTACATGCTATGTGTTAGAAATATCTTGTAAATGGACAACTTTGTAGAAAAAAATACGTTTTCATTTTTTTTCCACAGTTTCCGAAAACTTGTGGAAAAAAATGACATGTTCAAAAGACTCATTATTCCTCATAGAATATATGCTGGGGTGTTTGCTTTCCATTTCCTGGGTAATTCCATTGTCTTGGTGCTCCAGGGCCTTCAAAAGTGTGGTAGGTTGTCAGGAAATTAGATATGTAATTTATGCTCCTAGAACACCTGAAAGTGCTACGTGGATGTTGGGCCTCTATGTGGCCAGGCTGTTTAAAAGTCTCACACATGTGGTATGGCCATACTCAGGAGAAGTAACAGAATGCATTTTGGGGTGTAATTTTTGGTATGTGCATGCTATGTGTTAGAACTACCTTATAAATAGACAATGTGTTTTGGGGTGTAGTTGCAAGTATGCATATGCCGTATGAGAAAACTAACCTGTTAATATGACAGTCTTGTGGAAAAAAAAAAGAAAAAATCTTCATTTTGCGTAAAATTGTGGGAAAAAAATTACAACCTCAAAAAACTCACCATACCAAATCTTACTAAATACCTTGGAATGTCTACTTTCCAAAAAGGGGTCATTTGGGGGGTATTGTCCTGGCTTGTTAGTGTCTCAAGAAGCCCTCATTCACATTGGAGGCGGGTTTAAAGTCGTGCATTTCATTGCGAGTTCGGGGACGATTTGAAAGATATCTGGGTTCGTGTACAGATGTCTATTGAAATTGCCCCCAAAGTCGCCAAAAGTAGTGCAGGATTTACTTTTGGAAAGTAATTCCAAAAAGTCGGCGTTGCAGTGATTCGGACAGTGCACTTGCTGGCAATAGGCTGTGATTTGGCATGCAATTTGACATGTCAAATCGCCCCGATGTGAACGGGGGTGAAATGAGATAGGCTGTCAGCACATCAGGTGTGATCAATTTTCAATGACTGACACCATAGTTTGTACACTCTATAACCTTCACAAAGAACAAATAATATACACTGATTTAGGTTATTTTTATCAAAGCAATGCAGCAGTATAAATTGTGGTCAAAATTTATAAAGAAAAATTACTAATTTTCAAAATTTTTACCAAAATTGAAGAAAAATGCTTTTTTTAAAAAACATTTTCAGCCATTTTTTATTTATAAAAAAAACCCAGTTGTGATAAATACCAACAAACTAAAGCTATATTTGTGTGTAAAAAGGTCAAAGGTTTCATATGGATACAGTGTTGCATGATTGAGTAATTGTCATTCAAAGTGTAAGAGCGCTGAAAGCTGGAAATTGGTCTGGGCAGAAAGGGGGTATAAGTGCCCAGGAGGCAAGTGGTTAAAATATTCTTAGTTTAAGTATGTCTGATTTTCTTTTTTTTGCCTGGAGCAGGTAGGGGCCTAAACAAGAATTTTTTGCATATCAGCCTTTTCGTATTAATACCATCACAAAATCAACACTGTACACAATCTTGAGGTTTATATTTGTGATGTAATCTGTTCAACTGGGAGATTATACAAATGTTTAGATACACTAAGTATATACAGTGCATTTAATATTCACCACAGGATTAACTAGAACCTTCAGGGCCCCCTTGCAGGAAACCATGAAGGGCCCCCCTGACTTCGATCCTTGCCACAGATCCATGGCCTTTTACTCCCATTGCGGTCCCACAGCAGGACCCTTTCACATGTTCTGCTGCGGGACCCCTTCCTGCATAGTTGCCAACTTTCCCCAAAAAATTTCAGGGACACCTTTTTTTTTCTATGTGTTCAGCCAGCCATTGTAGTTGGAAAACGTATCTTAATTAGGGGTTGGCCATTTAAAATGGGCGTGGGTCTGCAAGAACCATCTAATGCCATACCGCTTTGCACATCTCTACACCCCCCCAGAATGCCCCGTACCCTTCAGCATGCCGCCACCACTTATTATATTGCAGCTTATTAATTCTTAGAGGCAATGACTGCATTTGTTTTCTTTTTTAGACTTTCGTTCCTTCATTTTCACCTGGTGATCTAGCTAGCAAGTCTTTTGTTTTTCAACAGGGCAAGCTGTCCTGCAGATATAGCAGTTAGGGGGTTGAGACAAACCATTTAACATTGACAGGACTGCTTACAATGGTCAGCTTTTATTTATTTAGGTAAAACCTTTATCCCAACTACTTTAAAAGTGTTAGCTGGAGTTTAGCTTAAATTTGTTAGTGCATCTAAATCTGTTTGTACATCTAACACTACCCTTCCCCCAAATAAAAAAAATATGTAACCCCACACAGCCATTCACTTGGGAGATCAGTGTGCTGCTGTTTCTCCTCCTCCAGCTCTTAAGTTTAAGGAACTAAGATTATGTGATTACATATAAATAAATAAAAAAAAAAAGAGGAAAAAGTATTTATAATGTCTTTTTATATCTGTACACAAATGTTTTGCCTTTTATTTCTATTTTAAAATGAATGTGTTTACATATATGAGGGCTTGCATATACTTTAATAATGCTGCTATCCAAAGGTAATCGCTACTTCTCCTTCTCTCCTGTTTCTGGACACCTCCCCATTTGGGCATGGAACGGCCAGGCTGCTATCCACCCCTCAAAACAGATTCTGTCGGCATACCCAAGACCTGCTTTGCTCCACACCGCTGTTGCATTCAGTAAGTGTTCCCGGTCGGGTGCCTTTCCCGGTCAGTGGCAGATGTAAACAGAATTGTGTCCGTTTACACCTGCCTACCTCCAATCTGCTAAAAAAAAACAGAAGGAGATCAATCCCCTTCCATCTGGGCTGATCAGATCGGAGGGCCCATAGAGTAGAGCAGGCTGTGTCCATTTCCACTCTGCCTGTGCATATACAGAGTGGACACAGACCTGTCATCTGCCCGCTCCGATCATTGTGGTCCACAACCGGTTACTGAGTCGCTTAAGTGGCCCTCGCTCATCAAAAGGTTGAGCACCCCTGATCTACAGTGTCCTTATTGAATGGTCTGATGTATCATTGAAATTAGAGCAGGTTAGAACATAGCCTCATGAAAACCTGGAAAATAAATACACACGACTCATACAGTATATCAAATTATAACTGTTGCCCATATTGTGTAAACTCTGTTTTTCAATATACACTAGCAGAGTATTGCTGTAATCCCATCTATTTCTTATGGTATTTACTGAAATTTAGAGTTAATTTCCACTTTCCTTGACATTGTATTCAACTTGTAAGAATCCACACAGTGGCTTCTTTATATCTAAAAGTAAGAGACATCCCTGACTCATAAGGGGATTTTTTAGAAAATTGCAGAGGCGGAAGCTTTGTGTGCATATTAATTCTAATAAATCCATACTGCCTCTCTCTCTCAAAGAGCTGCAAATACTCCCCTAGTATGAAACAAGAACATACAGAAGATTATACTGAACAGAAAGCTGGGGACAGCTGCTTCCTCTGGGGGTACCTTGCTTCCAGACTGGACTGTGTTTCCCTCCATTGGTTAGTCAATGCCAAAGCTGTGAGCCCCCGTCATTCAAAGAGGTACTGGAACATCAGGTTATATTTCAGTTGCTGTCTATGTTACTCATGTTTATGCTATAGAACTGCTTTTAGAAACAGGCAACTGATAATGAATTGAATATAAGATGGTAAGGTTTTAACTATAACTGCACAAATTACTGATACAGGTCAGTAATATTGATTTTGTGGATAAAGTTGTTATAGCCAGCCTAATTCCATTCTAATAGGGACTTGTATTGAGGAATTATGGAGGATGCAATAGCTAACCTCTCCTAAAAATACTAGTTCCCTGGCTGTCATGCCGATTCAATGGCTTTTGTGCTTTCTGAGTCACTGGCCCAGAGCTAGTATGAAAGCATAAGTAAAGGCAATACTTTTTTTGTAGTCATGGATAGAGTAGAGAGGGATTAGAACACCTTGCAGGATTTTATTGCCGTCTGTGCCCTGCTAGGAAAATTCACCCACTCTATTTCTCCTGTTTCCCCATTATCTTTAAGTGTGAAAATCCCAAATTTTGGGTTGTCACTACAGGACAGGAATAAGGGAGAAATCTTCCAATGGGGACACTATTATGGTGACTATCAGGGATTGCATCATTTTAAGGGATTTTCTCTCACTTCCTGTTTTGGCTATGGGACAGTAATTTAACCACTTTAAGACCAGAAGGATTTGCCCCCTTAATGACCAGGCCACTTTTTTCAACTTGGCACTGCGTGACTTTAACTGACAATTGCGCGATCATGCAATGCTGTTTCCCACAAACAGCGCTTTCTTTTGGTGGTAGTTGATCACCTCTGGGCTTTTTTTTTTTTTATGCGATATTAACAAAAAAAAGAGCGAAAATTTTGAGAAAACATGACATTTTCTATTTTGTCTTTAAAAAAATATCCAATATACTAAATTTTTGCCATATATTTTGGCCAAAATGTATTTAGTTACAGGTCTTTGACAAAAAAATCTCAATAAGCATATTTTTATTGGTTTACGCCAAAGTTATAGCGTCTACAAACTATGGTGTAAATACTGGAATTTATGCAGCTTTTACTTTCTGACTACCTATCTCATTTCTTGAAGTGCTAAAATGGCAGGGCAGTACAAAACTCCTGCCAAAATACCACTTTTTGGAAAGCAGACATCCTAAGGAATTTTTTTTTTTACACAAAGTTGTCACTAAAAGATAAATTGCTCACACATGACATGGGTATATGTGGATGGAATGACACCCCAAAATACATTCTGCTGCTTCTCCTGAGTACAGAGATACCACATGTGTGAGACTTTCTGGGAGCCTAGCTGTGTACGGGACCCCGAAAACCTATCACCACCTTCAGAATTTCAAAGGGCGTCAATTGCTCATTGCACTTTTTCAGTACCTATTACGGTTTGGGAGGCCCTGAAATTTTAAGATAGCACAAAACCCCCACAAATGACCCCATTTTTCAAAGTCGACACTCCAAACTATTTGCTAAGAGGCATGGTGAGTGCATGGAAAATTATTTATTTATTTATTTTTTTACACAAAGTTGTCACTAAATGATAATTTTCTCACACATCCCATAGGAATATGTGAAATGACACCCCAAAATACATTCTGCCGCTTCTCCTGAGTATGGGGATACCCCATGTGTGAGACTTTTTGGCAGTCTAGGAGCGTACAGGACCCCGAAAACCAATCACCGCCTTCAGGCTTTCCAAGGGCGTAAATTGTTGATTTCATTCCTCACTACATATCACAGTTTCAGAGGCCATGAAATGCCAAGAAAGCATACCCCCCCCCCCCCTCCAAATGATCCCTTTTCAGTAAGTAGACACCCTAAGCTATTTGCAGAGAGGCATGTTGAGTGTTCTGCAGATCTCACCTTTTGTCACAAAGTTTTGAAATTTGAAAAAAGAGAAAAATAAATGCATTTTTCAAATTAAATGAGAGCTGCAAAATACTCACCATGCATCTTAGCAAATACCCTGGGGTGTATACTTTTTGAAAAGGGGTAATTTGGGGGGGTTTGTGCTATCTTGGCATTTCATGGCCTCCAAAACTGTGATAGATAGTGAGGAGTGAAATCAACAATTTATGCCCTTAGAAAGCCTGAAGAAGGTGATTGGTTTTCGGGGTCCTGTACGTGGCTAGACTGCCAAAAAGTCTCACATATGGGGTATCCCCATACTGAGGAGAAGCAGCAGAATGTATTTTGGGGTGTCATTTCACATATACTCGTGGCATGGGTGAGCAATATATAATTTAGTGACAACTTTGTGTAAATAAATAAATAAATAAATAAATAATTTTCCCAAAACTTGTGGCAAAATATAAAATATTCCTTGGACTCACTATGCCTCTCAGCAAATAGCTTGGAGTGTCTACTTTGCAAAATGGGCTAATTTGGGGGGGTTGTTCTATCTTGGATTTCAGGGCCTCCGAAACTGTGACAGGTAGTGAGGAAGTAAAATAAGCAAATTACGCCATTAAAAAACCTGAAGGTGGTGATTGGTTTTCAGCGTCCTGTAACACAGCTAGGCTCCCAAAAAGTCTCACACATGTGGTATCCCTGTACTCAGGAGAAGCAGCGGAATGTATTTTGGGTTGTCATTTCACATATACTTATGGAATGCGTGAGCAATATATCTAAGTGACAACTTTGTGTAAAAAACAAAAACAAAAAAAACAAATTGTCATTTTCCCGAAACTTAAGGCAAAATATAAAATACTCCATGGACTCAATAAGCCTCTCAGCGAATAGCTTTGGGTTTCTACTTTCCAAAAAGGGGTCATTAGGGGGTGTTTGAACTGTCCTGGCATTTTATGCTCAATCTTAACCACACATCACCCACTCTTCTAACCACTTGAAGACCAAGCCTTTTCTGTGACTTTTTGTTAACATGAAAAAACATTTTTTTTTACTAAAAAATTACTTTGAACCCCCAAACATTATATATTTTTTTAAAGCAGAGACCCTAAAGAACAAAATGGTGGATGTTGCAATTTTTTTTGTGACACGGTATTTGCGCACAGATTCTAAACGCAATTTTTGCAAAAAAAAAAAAACACTTTTTTAAAATTGATTGCACTAATACACTATATAATTCCGAATTATGCCGAGTACATAGATACCAAACATGACATGCTTTAAAATTCCACTAGTGTGTGGTAGCATTCGAAACATTCCACGATGCAGAGACCAGGTTGGCCAGGACAGGTGGGACAATAATAACGGGTGTCATGCCTATATCCGTGCTTCCTACAAACACGACATCTTCTTTGGGGTGTGTTTGGGTAGGGGTACTTGGGAGGGCATACGGAAAATGCCTCTCCTGCAGCTGGCTCACTGCATCTGGTAGGGGAAGTTGTGCAGGAGCACCTCCTGGATACAGGTAGGCACTGATGATCTCAACCTGGAATTGTAGGAAGAATCCACTTCGCCCTGATGCTTTGTATAGCACAAAAGCGTTCAGCAAAGCTAATTGGAATAAATAAACAGACACTTTTTGGTACCAGCTTCTGGTTTTATGGGTGACAAAAGCTGGTCATTGAGGTCCACCCCTCCCATATTAAGGATGTAGTCTTGGACACAGAGGAGCTTCTCCAAAACACCAGCTGCCGTAGAAATTTGAACTGTCGTGTCTGCGTGAAGGGAGGACAGAACAAAAACATTCCGTGTATCCCTCCATTTCACTGCAAGCAATTTGTCAGTTTTCAAGCAGGCTCTCTCCCTCCGACTAAGACGGGAATCTGCAAGCCATTGGGGGAAGCCCCAGCGATTAGGTCGCACGGTACCACATGCGCCAATTTGAAATTGAAGAAGATGACTAAAAAGTGTCACGCTTGAATAAAAATTGTCCATGTACAAATGGTACCTCTTTCCGAATAAGGGTGACACCAAGTCCCACACAATCTTGCCACTGCTCCCTATGTAGTCTGGGCAGTTGAGGGGCTCTTTACCCTCATAAACATGAAAACTAACTGTATAGCCTGTGGCCCTGTCACAGAGCTTATACAGCTTGACGCCGTATCTGGCACGCTTGCTGGGGATAAACTGCTTGAAAGCAAGGTGGCCAGAAAACTTAATCAGGGACTCATCAACGCAGACAACTTGTTGGGGGGGGGGGGTAAACAAGGATGCAAACCGCTGATTGAATTGGTTTACGAGGGGCCAAATTTTGTGAAGCTGATCATATTCAGAGTCTCCCCGAGGACGACAGAGTTCATTGTCACTGAAGTGCATGAACCGCAGAATTCGCTCATATCTCCCCCTGGCCATGCATGCAGAGAACAAGCGCATATGGAGGACTGGGTTAGTGGACCAATATGACCGCAGTTCACTCCTTTTAGTTGTGCCCATGTTGAGGGATAGGCCCAGAAGAGTTTTAAACTCGGAAACCGTTATAGGTTTCCACCTGAATTCTCTGAGAAGGGACGAATTTGGATGTGCGGCGATGAATTGACCAGCACATAACTTGCTTTGGTCCACAATAGATCTGTAAAGATCTTCCGTGAAAAACAGCTTGTAAGAGTCAAGGGAAGTAAAATTGGCTGTTTCCACCTGAATTCCGGGTCGGGCAGTTAATGGGGGAAGTATGGGCGCTGTAGAATCTGTGGGCTGCCAATTAGGATATGCCAGCGCATCAGGGAGGACACTATCGGCTCTACGGGACTGTGTTCGAATTCTCGGTGGCTGCGGGCCACTAATTGTGCTAGCCACCGCACCAGCTTGAACTGCACTTATGGAACTTGCCACATCACCAAGTGATACTGTAGTGCTGGTTTGTCTACGACCAGGGTGTACTAGGCTGCTGGTGCTTGCCAGTTAACCAGAAGTAAGTTTGAGCGGCACTAGTACCAACACTCTGCTGCATACGAGCACCCTTCGATCTCTGCACCTCAGCAACTCCAGAATGGGGTAGGGTACGGCTGACCGTAGCAGGGACCCCCGTCTGAGCTATCTGTCAGGGAGCCACTGCTGTCTACAGGTTCATATACTGACCCTGATTCTGCCAGTGAGGTTTCCCCATCGCTCTCATCTGACATGGTCAGTATGCTGTAGGCCTCTTCACTACTGTACCACCGTTTGGACATTTTAGCCATTCAATTTATAGGTACCTAGTGTGACTCACAGGTAAAAAAGCACCTGGTTGTCGAGGACTATTTGAAATGCTACAAAAAAAACTGCTAGTGCTAGCAGAGATCAGGCCTGACTCTGCCAACTCTGCGGTTTTGTGTGATGTGTTTTTGGAAGTGACAGTAATCTATTGATTACTGCACTTGCCTGGGTGGGGTGGGCTGGGCTGGGTGGAGGGGCTAAACACAGGTGCTGGCAGGTGTTGTGGCTGATCCTGCTAACGCTGTGTTTTTGGAACCCTAAACTATTGGGGACACTAGTATAGTTCTGATCAGATCAAAGATATTGATCCGTTCAGATACTATACTAGTAATGGAGGTGTTTATTGTGTGTATGTGTGTGTATGTGTGTGTATGTGTGCTACTGGTAATCAAAGGGTTAAATTATATTTCTAACTATGTAGTGGGGATCTGCGCTGTCCTAGGCTGATGCTAACTAGCGTTAACGCTAACTAATGTCACCTGTAACACTAATAATAGTGATCAGAAAAAAAAACTGTACACTATAAAATTGACACTGGGACAGGGCAATGAAGGGGTTAACTGGGGGTGATCAGGGGGTTAAATCTTTGTTGGGGGGGATGGCAGATACCCTAAACCTATTTTGGACAGAAACTAACTGTCGCTAATGCTAAATGAAGTCAGAAGGCACACTATTACAGAAATCATCAAAACCGCTATATACTGTATATAGTGTGCACTGTGACAGGGGGTGTAGTGGTTAACTAGGGGGTGATCAGGGGGTTAAATCTTTGTTGGGGGGGATGGCGGATACCCTAAACCTATTTTGGACAGAAACTAACTGTCGCTAATGCTAAATGAAGTCAGAAGGCACACTATTACAGAAATCATCAAAACCGCTATATACTGTATATAGTGTGCACTGTGACAGGGGGTGTAGTGGTTAACTAGGGGGTGATTATGGGGGTTAAATTATATTTCTAACTATGCGGCGGGGATATGCGCTGATCTAGACTGATGCTAACTAGCGTTAACGCTAACTAATGTCACCTGTGACACTGATATAATGATGAGAAAAAGGATCTGTACACTATAAAAGTGACACTGTGACAAGGCAATGAAGGGGTTAACTGGGGGTGATCAGGGGGTTAAATCTTTATTGGGGGGTATGGCGTATACCCTGAACCTATTTGGGCCAGAAACTGTCGCTAACGCTAAATGAAGTCACAAGGCACACTATTACAGAAATCAGCAAAACTGCTATATACTGTATATAGTGTGCAATGTGACAGGGGGTGTAGGGGTTAACTGGGGGTGATCGGGGGGGGGGGGGGTTAAGTGTGCCTAGCTAGGTGTCTGTATATGTGCTGTTTGGTGTATTCACGTTTGATCCTCTCTTCTCTGACACTGGAATCCAAAAGGACTCCAGGAGGGAAGAGAGGACCCTTTCCTGCGCCTGTGTTTACATTACACAGGCACAGGTCGGTCTGGGATTGGTCAGAACCAATGGCCAGACCCAGGCCAAAAATCAATGGCCTTGACCTGTTGACTGATCGGTTCTGTACCGAATCAAACCATCGCGGGGACCGGGCTGTCAGAGTCTAACTGAAATCATCTTGATCACTTCTTTCTTATTGCTTGCTGAAAAACTGGAAACTCACATAGTGGGCAAGTGGCTAGGGTTATATGATTTGCTCTGGGGGGCAGCACTAGTCTTTTTTTTGCCAGTCTGCAATCACTTAGCTGCATTTAATCCATGGTCCAAAATTACAAGTCCTGTACCGTAATGTAAACTAAGGAATGTAAGTTGAAAATCCTATTTGATTAAAAAAAAAAAAAAAAAAAGGAAAACCTAAGAAATCATGCTAAAAGCTGCTGAAATAAATATGACCAATAGGTCCCATATTCTCAACTCAAAACAAAAAGCTCTGTTTCTGAATTGAGACCCTAGACCCCATAGCATTAGGGTATCTATTTAATTTCAGTATGAGACATGGCAACCGAGTCAGTTGCCATCTAAATAAAATAATGAACACCTATCCACGCTTCCTTACACCAAGGATGGGGTTATGTACGTTGTAACTTAAAAAGGGTGGTTCAACAATATTCACACTTTGCATCCGGTTTTTGTATTATCAACATCTCCTAATTCCATGATGATTGGATTGAGGTGTCTGTGCTACCTGTGTGGGTATAATTGCTGGGGTATCTTCCTGACACTTTGAAACTGAAGAAGTGGCTTGGAAAAAGTCTCTCAATAAAATGGGCACAATACAATAAACATTCCCCAGTAACCTATTAGTTGAAATTCCTACTGCATTTTTTGCAGTTTACAAATGTCAATGCTACTGGCTCCTGTTCTCTCTTTCTCAGTGCTGCTTCCTTGAATTTCCAGACTTCACAGGAAACAGTGGAGTGGACAGTGCAGTTTTGACTCCGTCTCTTAGGTACTGTTTTAGTGAAGTGAGGGGGAGGAGCAGGGTACTGCCCTGCCCTTCTAAGCCATGTGGCTGAGTTGCATAGGAGTGCCTTGACAACCAAGGTTATGGGGCTGTGTGTTTCTATTGATGTAATAAGTGCAGGGAGACACAGCTATAGTTCCTGCATGCAAGTGTCCTCTATAAGACACTGTGAGAGGAAGGCGCCACTCTGAAATAGGAAAGCTGGGGCAGCAGTCCTCACCAACTTCAATTGGAAACATAGGCAAGGATTAAAAGATAGCTGCTGAAGGGGCCTAAAAATGGAGGGTTTAACTACTTGCTGATCGGGTCATAGCCAAATGACAGCTACAGCGCGGTTGACTTATTCTGGGAGGGCATACAATGATGTCCCCCCAGAATCGCACTTCCCGCGTGCCCCCTGGGGCACGCACATGGAAGTGTCCGTGTTCGCTGGGTCCAAGGGACCCGGCACATCACGGATTGTGGTAAAGGGTCAATGACAGTGGGCTTTACAACATGATCACTCCATCCAATGATGGAGCGATCGGTTGTCAACAAACTGGCAAATGTCTGGTTCAGTTTTCTCCTCTCCTCACACGCTGTACATGGTGATCAGTACAGCGTGCGAGTAGAGGAGGGAGGCTCCAGCACCGCTCATCCCCTGCCTCCTCCATGCCTCAATCATACCTCAGTCATGCCTCAATCATACCTCAATCATGTCCATATATGCCTCAATCATGCCTCAATCATGCCCATCCATGCCCATCTGTGCCACATCCATGCCTCATCTGTGCTCACTCATGCCTCATCTGTGCCCACCCATGCCACCTCAGTGCTCATCCATAGCTCATCCATGCCAGATCCGTACTCATGCATGCCACATCCATGCCACATCAGTGTTCATCCATGCCACATCAGCAGTGCTCATCCGTGCCATAGCCATGCCACGTTAGTGAGCATCTGTGCCACATCCATGCCATGTCAGTGCTCATCCATGCCTCATTCCTGCTACATCCATGCCACATCAGTGCTCATCTGTGCCACATCCATGCCACATCAGTGCTCATCCGTGCCAAATCCATGCCACATCAGCGCTCATCCATGCCACATCCATGCCACATTAGTGCTCATCCATGCCACATCCATTCCACATCAGTGCTCATCCGTGCCACATCCATCCCACAGCAGTGCTCATCCATGCTTCATTCCGGCCACATCCATGCCACATCAGTGCTCATCTGTGCCAGATCCATGCAACGTCAGTGCTCATCCATGCCACATCAGTGCTCATCCATGCCAAATCTGTGCCACATCCATGCCACATCAGTGCTCATCCATGCCACATCCATGCCACATCCATGCCACAGCAGTGCTCATCCGTGCCACATCCATGCCACAGCAGGGCTCATCTGTGCCACTACAGTGCTTATCAGTGCCCTACAGTGCCTCACAAAAGTGTAATGAGTAGTCAGAAAATGACGGTGCTTTCTGCATGTTGGGCCTCTGTATGTGGCCAGGCTGTGTAAAAGTGTCACACATGTGGTATCGCCATACTCGCCATACTCGTAGTAGAATGTATTTTGTGGTGTCATTTTTGCTATGTACATGCTACGTGTTAGAAATATCTTATAAATGAACAACTTTGTGTAAAAAAAAATGCGTTTTCATTTTTTTTCTACGTTTTCCAAAAACGTGGAAAAATATGACATGTTCAAAAGAAGCATTATGCCTTCTAGATTATGTGTTAGGGTGTTTGCTTTCCAAAATGGGGTCATTTTGTGGGCGTTTCCATTGTCCTGGTGCTCCAGGGACTTCAAAATTGTGATAGGTTGTCAGGAAATTATATGTGTAATATTTGCTCCTAGAACACCTGGAGGTACTACTTGAATGTTGGACCTCTGTATGTGGCCAGGCTGTAGAAAAGTCTCACACATGTGGTATTGCCATACTCAGGAGGGGTAGCAGATTGTATTTTGGGGTGTAGTTGCAAGTATGCTCATACAGTGCGTGCAAAATAACTTTGTAATATGACAATTTTGTGAAAAAAAATCTTCATTTTGCAAAGAATTGTGGGAAAAAATACAACTTCAGAAAACTCACCATGTCTCTTAATAAATACTTTGGAATGTCTACTTTCCAAAAAGGGGTCATTTGGGGGGTATTTGTACTTTCCTGGCTTGTTAGTGTATCAAAAAATGAGATAGGCCGTCAGTACATCTGGTGTGATCAATGTAGCTTGTAGACTCTATAACCTTCACAAAGACCAAATAGTATACAGTATCTCACAAAAGTGAGTACACCCCTCACATTTTTGTAAATATTTTTATTTTTTGCAAATAGCTTGCATAACAGTGTAAATTTGCTGTCCTCTCAAAATAACTCAATACACAGCCATTAATGTCTAAACCGCTGGCAAAAAAAGTGAGTACACCCCTAAGCTAAAATGTCCAAATTGGGCCCAATTAGCCATTTTCCCTCCCCGGTGTCATGTGACTCTTTAGTGTTACAAGGTCTCAGGTGTGAATGGGGAGCAGGTGTGTGAAATGTGGTGTTATCGCTCTCACTCACTCATACTGGTCACTGGATGTTCAACATGGCACCTCATGGCAAAGACCTCTCTGAGGATCTGAAAAAAAGAATTGTTGCTCTTCACAAAGATGGGCTAGGCTATAAGAAGATTGCTAAAACCCTGAAACTGAGCTGCAGCATGGTGGCCAAGACCATACAGTGGTTTAACAGGACAGGTTCCACTCAGAACAGGCTTTGCCATGGTCAACCAAAGAAGTTGAGTGCACGTGCTCCGTGTCATATCCAGAGGTTGTCTTTGGGAAATATACGTATGAGTGCTGCCAGCATTGCTGCAGAGGTTGAAGGGGTGAGGGGTCAGCCTGTCAGTGCTCAGACCATACACCTCACACTGCATCAATTTAGTCTGCATGGCTGTTGTCCCAGAAGAAGCCACTTCTAAAGATGATTCACAAGAAAGCCCGCAAACAGTTTTCTGAAGACAAGCAGACTAAGGACATGGATTACTGGAACTATGTCCTTTGATCTGATGAGACTAAGGTAAACTTATTTGGTTCAGATAGTGTCAAGTGTGTGTGGCAGAAACCAGGTGAGGAGTACAAAGACAAGTGTGTCTTGCCTACAGTCAAGCATGGTGGTGGGAGTGTCGAGGTTTGGGGCTGCATCAGTGCTGCTGGGGAGATACAGTTCATTGAGGGAACCATAAATGCCAACATGTACTGTGACATACTGAAGCAGAGCATGATTCCCCCCCCCCCCCCTTCAGAGACTGGGCTGCAGGGCAGTATTCCAACATGATAACGACCTCAAACACACCTCCAAGGCAACCACTGCCTTGCTAAAGAAGCTGAGGGTAAAGGTGACAGACTGGCCAAGCATGTCTCCACCTAAATCCTTTTGAGCATCTGTGGGGCACCAGAGCTTCACAGCAGATCCTCAAACAGAGCGCAAGTTCTCTAACATCCACCAGCTCCATGATATCGTCATGGAGGAGTGGAAGAGGACTCCAGTGGCAACCTGTGAAGCTCTGGTGAACTCCATGCCCAAGAGGGTTAAAGCAGTGCTGTAAAATAATGGTGGCCATACAAAATATTGACACTTTGGGCCAAATTTGGACATTTCCACTTAAGGGTGTACTCACTTTTGTTGCTAGCAGTTTAGACATTAATGGCTGTGTGTTGAGTTATTTTGAGGGGACAGCAAATTTACACTGTTATACAAGCTATACACCCACTACTTTACATTGTAGAAAAGTGTCATTTCTTTAGTATTGTCACATAAAAAGATATAAAAAAATATTTACAAAAATGTGAGCGGTGTACTCACTTTTGTGAGATACTGTATTTTTATTTGGGTTATTTTTACCAAACATATGTAGCATTATAACTTTTGGCCAAAATTTATGAAGAGAAATTACTAAATTTGCTAAATTTTAAAACCTAAACAAAGAAAAATGCATTTTTTTTACAAAATGTTCTGTCTTTTTTCATTTATAGTGCAAAAAATAAAAAACCTAATGAGGATTAAATACCACCAAAAGAAAGCTCTATTTGTGTGGAAAAAAAGGATAAAAATGTAATATGGGTGCGGTGTTGCTAAATTTTAAAACCTAAACATAGAAAAATTCATTTTTTTTACAAAATGTTCTGTCTTTTTTCATTTATAGTGCAAAAAATAAAAAACCTAATGAGGATTAAATACCACCAAAAGAAAGCTCTATTTGTGTGGAAAAAAAGGATAAAAATGTAATATGGGTGCGGTGTTGCATGACTGAGTATTTGTCATTCAAAATGTGAGAGCACTGAAAACTGAAATTGGTCTGGTAAGGAAGGGGGTTTAGGTGCCCAGTGTGTAAGTGGTTAATATCACTTTAAGTGGCACAATTCCTTTTAGGAAATACTGGTCAAGACTGATCTTAAAGCCTTAAGTTTTTTTTTTTTTTTTTTTTTTACCTCAATACAGTACAGTGCATTCCATGCAAAAAGGTAAAAAACCTTCTGAGCTGCAGGATCCCGCCAGCTCACACCCAACCCCCTCCCCCCTTTCCCCTTATACTTACCTGAGCCTGATCCCGATCCAGCGATGTTTGCAATTGCTGCAGGATCCCGCCAGCTCACACCCAACCCCCTCCCCCCTTTCCCCTTATACTTACCTGAGCCTGATCCCGATCCAGCGATGTTTGCAATTGCCATTGGCTCCCACTGCTGTCAATAAAATGCTGTGATGAGGGAATGGGTCAATGGATGCAGACAGGGGGGCTTGGGAGTGAACCCACATGAGTGCCCCCATAGACAGCAGCTTTCTATGAGGGCAGTCGAAGAAGAGGAGCCTGGAGCGCTGGTGGGGAACCCTAGAAGAAGAGGAGGATTGGGGCTTCTCTGTGCAAAACTATTGCACAGAGCAGGTAAGTATAACACGTTTATTAATTTAATTTAAAAAAAATGAAGGTTTAATGTTACTCTAAATATATTATAAATCTTAATACTTGGCTTGGTCTGTTGGTGCTTTTTCGTGATCTGTTAACCTGCATGTTGAATATCTCCCCTGCTAAACAATTTTGCTTCAGGCAAATACTTTCTATTTAATGATACATTTTATACATTTTATTTATCTTAATTATGTAATACTAGCACTCATCAAACAGTGCAATCATCTACCTTATCCTAAAGGAGCTTGTAATCTAATACTTTAAATTATTGTTCCAAAATATGTGTGGATTGTGGGAGGAAACAACAGCAAAGCCGTTCAAATAAAGCACATACAAACCACACTGATAATATCTTCATTAGAAATTGATTCAAAGACACTAGGTTTATTGCTCCCAAAGGTTTGTAGCAAATCCTTTGGGTCTGAGGTTCACGTTACCAGTGAATTTATAGGCAAATTTGTCAGCCCAATTTTTAAAGGACCCACAATGTACTACCTGACCTCAACAGCAGGGTTAGATTTGCCAACAATAGGGGCTTTGTTATGGGCCAGCCACCTCATAATAGAAGGTTTGGATCCCAGCAGCAATTTTTCATTGTGTGTTGGAACTGTTTCGATAGAAATAAGGGTCCAAGAAGAGAAAGTAGTAGTGGCTATTCTGCGCTATATGGTGCTACATTGTGTAAATTATTGTTTAGGTAGAGGTGGACAGGCCTAAATTGGGAGGCAGAGGTGCATTATGTGTGGGTAGTAGAGGGAGGATAGGCTCTGCAGGACAAAGCTGCACCATCTAGAGCAGTGGTTCTCAACTCCGGGCCTCGGGACCCACTAACAGGCCAGGTTTGCAACATAACTGAAATACATCACAGGTGATATATTTTGCTGCTCAGTGATTGCAGTATTCTACTCTGCATCTCCCCAAGGTAGTACCTAAAATCTGGCCTGTTAGTGGGTCCTGAGGACCGGAGTTGAGAAACACTGCTCTAGAGGGAACATCAACTTTTTATTTCACAAAATAGCCATGCTATATAGTCACAGTATGCTGTAGCAGTAGTTGAGTAGTTTAAAAACCTTTTTCTTCCTCTTCCCAGATGCAGAGCAGCTAGTGTCTACCAGTACTGCTAATCTACCCTCTTCCTCCTTATCTTGTGCCGATTCCCCCATAGCCCTGCAAACTGACTATAGGGAGTTGATAGAATTATTTGGTCATATGGTATGTGACTTACGTCAGGAGATTGCGTGGTGCACAAGCGCTTCTCTTTTCTGATATTGCAGAAAACAACAAAATCAGAAAATGAGAAGAGAGATTAGACACACAGGGGTCTGGGGAAATGAGTCAGGGACCAGCAAGATGTAGTGATGTTCCAGCAGCTAGAGTTTACTCCTTTGGACTCAGAGACTTCCTGTACTCCATGTTAAGCAGTTAAGAAGGTCATGGGGAAACGATGAGCAGGGTAATGTATAGACTGAAACCTCAACTGCATTCTTCAACAGTCACCTCATTCTGTCTTCAGCAGCTTCCTTACCATGGCAGGAAGAAAAAACTGTCTCTAAACCACTCAAATGCTCAGCGTCCTTTTCTTTAATAAAATTCTTTACTTAGGAAAAACAACAGTACAACATTAGTAGACGTGCATAGCATTAAAAGTATAGTGTCTTAATGCCAACTTGACAAAACTGCTGGCAATGTTGCTCCTCGTATTCCAGCTGGTGGAATCACCCCCTTCTGCTAGCCTGTGGCATGTGCTACATCACAGTAGAATGTCACATGTAACACATAGAACAAATATCTAGCAAGTATCTGTGGTGCTGGATCACACTGTCAGCAGCAGGGAACACATGATCATAAACACGTGATCAAGTAGGCATGAGCAGCAATGCTACATATATTTCACTGAGTGAAGCTTCTGGCAGCTGGGATAGAAGCAGGACAAGGCATGTCACTGGAGCTAGTGCTGCCGCCCCATTTGGTGGCAGACTGTGATAGCATGGTCATCTGTACCCCTCCTCCTCACTGACATCATCCTCCGGTTCCTTAAGACTAACATGACCCACAAAATATCCCAGAGCATATGCAATGTCCAGGCCAAATGTTGCCACGCTGGATCAGAGCTGCTGGCAGCTCTCCTGGCCTTGATTGAAAGGGATAAAAAATTTGGGGATATTGCTGCGCTAAAATGTCAATATAAGATATGATTGCAATAATATAAAAAGTCGCAAAGACTGCAATAATACAAAGTGTATATAAAATGCTAAAAAGTCACAAAGACCACATAGATTGCATACAGCTGCCAGCACCTGATCTTAAATTAGAATATAAGGTCATGGATAACATATAGCATATATGGTGTAGCGCTCGTATTAATAGTACATTGAACTAAACAGTCCAAATAAAATCAAATAATTGGAGATCAAGTCCATCAAAGAAAAAGAGATGTGCTTCCCGTAATGAATGTCACACTTTCACCATCCTGAAGTCCAGTGCATATAGACCACCACCAAATGGAGAGAAATGGCCCCTTACCGCAATACAATGATCCCCACCACAGAGATCATTAACCGCTTATACTGGAATTCAGATGAACCATGTAGATGACAGCCCAGCTCACTACGATAACCACATCAGCTCCGCTCGATATGAGTGCATAAATAAAGAAAGGGGACAACTCCCATAGTGAAGCACAGTCACAAATTTATTACAGCAAGGACTAAAAAGTGGCAACTCACATTTAGAAGGAGATAATAAAGCATATATCTCGAGGGAGCAATCCCAGGACCTGGTTCCCAACCAAGAAAATGGCCGCTGCGTCCCCCCTGGATTTTCTTGGTTGGGAATCAGGTCCTGGGATTGCTCCCTCGAGATATATGCTTTATTATCTCCTTCTAAATGTGAGTTGCCACTTTTTAGTCCTTGCTGTAATTATTTAAGTGCTCACATAGCATCCTAAAGCCTAGTACACACGCAACTTATTTCCGCCGACCGGTCGTCCATCTTTTGTCCAAGTTGTGTTTTGTTGGTTGGAATGCACACGAATTTTCCCGCCCGACAAAAATTCTACTTCAGATGTGATGTCATGTGTTGCTTTGCTTTCTTTGTGTTCTTTCATCTCTGAGCATGCCCAGTCTTGCTCATCAGATTTTTCCCTGTCGAAATCTGTACTGACTGCACGAAAATCGGCCGTGTTTTGACGGAGGACAAAAATTTATAGCCTGCATACCAGATTTTTTTCAGCCGAAAAGTCGGAGTCAGTTGTCAGAAGCATCATACTAACAAGCCGAAAATCGGCGGATCGGTCGTCGGATGAAAATTCCTGGCCGAATTTCGACTCGTGTGTACGGGGCTTTAAGCTGACCAATTCCTGACAAATCATACCTGATGTAAGGGATACCAAATACAAGTATCCAGCAACAGCAGGAAAGACCAGATCAGTGGGCTACACCTCAGGAAACTGTGCTCAGACTGAGCATGATTAAAACAAACTTTTGTAATGTACATAATTTTATCCAACAACAACAGACTATAAACAAAGCAAAGCCATGATATTTAAAGAGCTTTTGGTCAGATTGCCACCGAATGGTGATGCTTTTGTTTAATTTCTCTTCCTAAAGTATCATACAATTAACTTTAAAGATACTGTATGTAAAGCTTGCCATACACTATGCAATCTGAAAAAACAAATCTCTGTACAATTTCCTTCCGAGTTACCAAAACTGTGTAATATGAGGACAAACAAAAAAACAATTAGTATCAAATAAGGCAGGTTCTTGCACTATATAATTAGTGATAGATCTAAAGGGCATTATAAAATTAAACTGTATAGTTTATGGCCAGATTTAAAAGAGCGTAGGGATACTTGTATATAAGAGATGAGTCAATTAAAATAGGAGGTGGTTTGGCATTACTGCAGTAAGAACTATCAGGTTTCAGTATTAGAAGTGGAGCAACATAATGACATAGATACTGTATGTGTATCGGAAACGTTTCTGCAGAAGTGCTTCATTGTTACAATTTCAGTGTATCATTTGTGGTAATTATAGATGGCTGAGCTCCTTTTCACACTGGCGCGACTTGCTATGCGATTTGATACCCGTCACACCCCATTGCCAGCAATGGAACCATTCATAGCCCTGTGACTCATTTTGCAACGATATTGAAAAAGATTCCTGCGCTACTTTTTACCGATTTCATTGCCACTTGCAAAGACTTCTGTTATATGAAGTCACAAGTCACATTGAAATGTAATTCGCACTGATGTATGGCTTTGAAATTGCGCTGTAAATATATATTTAATGTGTATATATATATATAAAATGTATACATATGTGTATTCAGTGTATTTATATATATATGTGAGGGGACTAATTATTTATTAACATTAGTGGGGATCGTTTACTCAGCAGTGATAATCTATCACTGCTTGTTAAAGAGCGCCATTGATTTTCTAGTATGGTAATCTCGCTTTGTCTCACGAGATTACAGGCGCCCCATTCACTTGTATAGAGATCTCTGCAGTTCTCAGAGGAAAAACTTCTCCTCTGTTCACCCTCTGAGAACTGAAGTTCTCTGCTTCATAAAAAGGGTGCCAGAGGTGATAATTTTCCCCGGAGAACTGCCGAGAAGCGAACAGAGAAAAAAATTCACCCTTTCATAAATGTACACCAATAGCATCATCATACTTGAAGCACACATTTAAAGAACAACTATTTAGAAAACTCAACTCCAGCCAAGATTTTTTTTTTAAAACTGAACTTCAGGCAGATAAAATAGATACAGTATAATGCAGCTCCATGTTCATTAAAGCAACCCTGTCATACTTTAAAACATTCAAGACCCCCTGCTCAGAAAACATGGAATACTCACCTCTTCTCCTGTCCAATTAGCAGATCTCTGCAGTAATAATGTAAAACTAAAGGCATTTTAGCCTGAATATTTAAAAAAAAAAAAAAAAAAAAACTTCCCCTTGAGTTTCTGCTAGAAAACTTTGCAAAAAAAAAAAATATTCTTGGTCCAAAATGTATTCTGCTACATTTCTTTCGTGATATAAAACAATTCGATTTATGTGATTTCTTTTTTGTGAAAGTTATAGTCTACATGGTATACATATTTGAGTTTTATAAACCCCAATGTACTGACTGCCTATCTAATTTCTTGGAGCCTAAAATGCCAGAACAGTACACATACCTCTAAAATGACATATTTTTGGAAAGCAGATAGTTCACGTTTTTAGTAAGAAGCATGGTGAGTTTTTTTAAGTTGTAATTTTTTGCAACTTTTTTTGGGGGTGGGGAATTAAGAAGGCAAATAAAATTTTATTTCACAAAGTTTTCATTTTAACTCACACATAGCCATAGGCATGCTCACGGGGTGTGCCCAGGCACACCCTAATAACTCCCGTCCTCTGTCTGTGCTTTCACTGCTGACTGCAGCAAGATGTAACTTGGGTCAGGTCTGAGCCTGCATCCTGCACAAACTGGTGTGCTTTGAGTGGGAGGTGATTTTTGCAGGGAGGAGGGACCACAGCTGCGGAATGATCCAGCCGCATTTTCTGATGCAGCTTCTATAGTTCCTGCTGCAGGTCCCGCCGGCACAATTGGAGTGATATACAGCTGCACTCCCCCTGCCCTCCAGCATCTCTCTTCCGTTTTGGAAGAAGCAGCAGAGGCACTGCGGCAGGCGGGTGGCAGCAAGATTGAGGTGAGCACTGAGCAAACAAATGAATAAAAATGTAAATTAAAGAACAAGGGCAACAAATCAACCCTGAACCCAAAAAGAGCAATGCTTGTTAGCAAAAAAAGTATTATATACTATATATATATATATATATATATATACACTGCTCAAAAAAAATTAAAGGAACACTTTTTAATCAGAGTATAGCATCAAGTCAATTTAACCCCTTTGATATTGATTGAATTTTTTTTTTTCCCTACACATTTTTTATGACTGTTTTTCACTAGTTTCGCATTTAGCTAGGGTCAGTGTCACTACTGGTAGCATGAGGTGATACTTGGACCCTATAGAGGGTGCACAGGCAGTCCTACTCCTCCAGGATGGCACACCAATACGTGCAATTGCTAGAAGGTTTGCTGTGTCTCCCAGCACAGTCTCAAGAGCATGGAGGAGATTCCAGGAGACAGGCAGTTACTCTAGGACAGTGATGGCGAACCTTGGCACCCCAGATGTTTTGCAACTACATTTCCCATGATACTCATGCACTCTGCAGTGTAGTTGAGCATCATGGGAAATGTAGTTCCAAAACATCTGGGGTGCCAAGGTTCGCCATCACTGCTCTAGGAGAACTGGACAGGGCCGTAGAAGGTCCTTAACCCATCAGCAGGACTAGTACCTGTTTTGTGCATGGAGGAACAGGATAAGCACTGCCAGACCCTAAAAAATTACATCCAGCAGGCCACTGGTGTGCATGTCTCTGACCAAACAATCAGAAACAGACTTCATGAGGGTGGCCTGAGTGTCAGACATCCTCTAGTGTGCCCTGTGCTCCATGCCTGGCACCATGGAGCTCGATTGACATTTGCCATTGAAAACCAGAATTGGCAGTTCTGCCACTGGTGGCCTGTGCTTTTCACAGATGAGAGCAGATTCACCCTGAGCACATGTGACAGACGTGAAAGGGTCTGGAGAAGCCATGGAGAATGGTATGCTGCCTGTAACAACCTTCAGCATGACCGGTTTGGTGGTGGGTCAGTGATGGTCTGGGGAGGCATATCCATGGAGGAATGCACAGACCTCTACAGGCTAGACAATGGCACCCTGCCTGCCATTAGAAATCAGGATGAAATCCTTGGACCCATTGTCAGACCCTATGCTGGTGCAGTGGGTCTTGGGTTCCTCCTGGTGCACAGCAATGCCCGGCCTTATGTGGTGAGAGTATGCAGCCAGTTCCTGGAGGATGAAGGAATTGATACCATTGAATGGCCCTCACGCTCGCCTGACCTAAATCCAATAAAACACCTGTGGGACATTATGTTTCAGTCCATCTGACGCTGCCAGGTTGCACGTCAGTCTGTTTAGGAGCTCAGTGATGCCCTGGTCCAGATCTGGGAGGAAATACACCAGGACACCATCCATCATCTCATTAGGAGCATGTTCCAACGTTGTCAGGCATGCATACAAGCATGTGGGGGCTATACAAACTACTAAGTACCATTTTGAGTTGCTGCAATGAAATTTCAGCAAAAGGGACTAGCCTGCTGCATAGTTTTTTCACTTTGATTTTTGGGGGTGTCTTTAGATTCAGCCTTCTGTAGGTTGTTAATTTTCATTTCCATCCAATGATGTGGCATCCTTTCGTTCCTAACACATTACCCAGTCCATATCAGTATAGATATCCAGCATGATGATCTTCCCCCTTGAAATCTGATGTGATTTCAAAATGTACCTTTAATTTTTTTTTAGCAGTACATATATATATATATATATATATATATATACACACCACAAACACAGACGCACGTGTGTTTGAGTTTTGGTTTGGGGTGCACTCCCTAATGCAATAGGCTTCACACACCTACGCACATAGCATAGGCAAACTTACAAGTTCTTACCAATACATATTCTTATACTCCCCCCAAGTATGGGGATACCACATGTGTGCAATGTTTTTCCCTGCTATAACGCATCGAGGGACCAAAAATCCAAAGAGCACCCTCAGACTTTTAAGGATCACACATTTTGTATCTGATGTTCTGACTATCTGTCACACTTCTTGATTCCTGAAGTGCTAGGTCAGAAGAAATCCCCACAAAATGACATAATTTTGCAAAGCAGACCCTCCAATGTATTTAAATAAAGGCATGGTGAGTATTTTGAAGTGCACATTTTTTTGCCACAAGTTTTTGAAAAATAAAGAAAGAAAAATATTTTTTTTTTAACACAGCTGTCAATTAATAAGATTTTTTTACATGCAGCATGGGCATACTAGGACTTATACCCAAAAAACTCCCTACTACTACTCCTGAGATGGAGATACTACATATGGGAGACTTTTTGTGCAGCCTGGCCACAAGAAGGGACTCACAATCCAAGGAGCAGCTTCAGGTTACAAGGTGCATAACTTATGCATCTAATTTCCTGGATACCTACACATTTGTGGAGGCCAAGGCAGTTGAAACACCCACAAAATGACCACATTCTGGACAGTAAACACCCCCAGGTATTTTTAGGAGGCATGGTGAATCTTTTGAAGATTTCATTTTTTGGAAATATTGAAAAATGTGGGGGGAAAAAAAAATATATATATATATATATAAATATATATATATATATATATATATATATATATATATATATATATATATATATATATATATATATAATTTTTTTTTTTACACAAAGTTGTCAATATAATAAGAAGTTTCCCACACACACTATGGGGATATGTAGAATTACATCCCAAAAAACACATTCTGTTACTTCTCCTGAGTAAAGAAATACCACATCCGTGATACTTTTTTCAATGTTTGGACTGATTATCTACCATATATTGTATCTTGTGTATCACAAAAATCTAACATTGTGCTAAAAACAGTTTACTGTAATGCTTACCTCTGTAGGCCTGGTCAAGGAATAAAGCTTAGTGTTGCATCACCTGTAGCAGTCCTCATACCTATAAGCCAAGCAAGCCAAGCCTTCATGGCTGCTCCCAAGAATGCCATGTTCACTGACCAGGAAGTACAGGAAGCTAAACAAAGGGTGAACAAAATAATTCCTGTGGTTCCAAGAGAAGTCTTCCTGGGGTAATTACTCCCGTGGCCCACATCCTGTGGGTGCCCTGGTTTCTGTTCCAGTCTTCAGAGACATTAACATACCAGCAAGGATTCTGTACACTGTTGCTGGTCACTATCACAAGTTTGGGTCACTGGCGTCAATCAGGAACACTGTTGTTGGCTGCTGGTATGCTGGACATCAGGAACACTGTTGCTGGCCTACACTGGTCTGGTGACACTGGGACTGGTATGGTAGTAATCAGGAACACTGTTTCTGGCTTTTTAGTGCCGGGACAAGGTCATCCAGCACCCAGGGCAAAGATGCCAAACTGCACCCCCCTCCTTCCCTTAGGGTTAGGGTCAGGGTGCCCACATCCCTGCAACAAACCATTGTGCCCAGGGCAGCCGTCCCTCCTGCCCACCCCTTGTCTGGCTTACACTGGTCTTGTGACACTGGGACTCCTGTAGAAAACAGTCTGTTTTCTCTCACAGTCAGTCGCTGGAAACGGAACACTGGCGGCAGCATATTTTGCATATGTGCACTCTGTGATTGGTCACGGCAGATAAAATGGTACAGAGTTGATGAAATAGCCCCTTTACCCTGATCTGTGATCTTCTGTGTCCCTAGAGGATGCACACAAGTGTCGCAGCGGCAGTGACCCATCTGGCTATTTATGTATATGTACAGTATATTAAAGAAGTTGTAAAGGCAGAAGGTTTTTTTTAATTTTAATGCATTCTATGCATTAGGATAAAAAGCCTTCTGTGTGCAGCAGCCCCCCTAATACTTACCTGAGCCCCATCTCTGTACAGCGATGTCCACAAGTCCCTCGGCCATCTGGGACTTTACCTCCTGATTGGCTGAGACACAGCAACAGCGCCATTGGCTCCCACAGCTATCATTCAAAGTCAGCTAGCTAATCAGGAGAGAGAGGGGGCAGGGCCGAACAGCAGCTCCATGTTTGAATGGACACATGGAGCTGCAGCTCGGCTCGGGTGCCCCTATAGCAAGTTGCTTGCTGTAAGGGCACTCGACAGGAGGGAGGGGCCAGGAGCAGCAAAGGGGGACCCGAAAAGAGGAGGATCCAGGCTGCCCTGTGCAAAACCAACTGCACAGGGCAGGCAAGTATAACATGTTTGTTATTTAATAAAAAAAAAACTAGACATTACAATTACTTTAAAGATAAATCACCAGCTACAATAAGCATACAGAATCTGACACTATAGGAGAGTAAATTTCCCTTTCCCCCACCACTTGCTGTGGTTCCTCCTGCCAGCCCATATGTCACTACAGGACACAGTTCATCTTTGAGTTTTAAACAGAGTAAGGAAGGGTTAGAACCTCTGACAATTTTATTACTGTCTTTGTCTTCATTTTAGGAATTTTCCCCTCATTTCTGTCCTGGAGACAGAGGCTTGGAGGGGCAGGAGGTGATAGGAAGTCTCTCCAATAAAAACATGTTAGAGGTTCTAGCCCTTCCTCACTTCTAAAACGTAGGGATGTACTTCAATTAAATGTACAAATGTTAGAACCGCTGTCACTTTTTATTGCACTGTGTGATTTCCTGTCTCAGAAACCACTATATTCAAAATAGTAATATAAATTTGGTTACATTTGGGCTTTAAAATGCATACAGTATACTTCATATACTAAATATGATTGTCTTTACAGTGTTAGTGTCAGGTTTCACTTGGATAATGTAATGTAATGTCGGTGGCGATTGCCTTCTCAGAGTCACTTATGCTCCGTGTTTCAGTTTTTATTATTAAAGATGACAGACACATTGTGAAATACGGGTTGTCATGTGACTACCAGGAGATTTTTTTGCCCTGAATTAATTTGTAGCTTGCTTCTACAGTTTGTGGTCATACTGCAATCTTGTTCTTATCTCTGTCTGCTTGTTCAGCTCTTCTCCAGAGCACAGCGGGAAGTAAATGCAAACCCTAATTACATTTATTTTTTCTAAAGCACTGTGTATAAAAGCGATTGCCATTTGTAATAAATAATTATTTTTACCTTTTTTTTTCATCCTTTGTTGAATTTCAGTGTTGCAGCTCCTGTAGCCTCTTTGTAGCAACTACCTATCTACGTGCATGCACTGCAGTAATGGCTGCATGTTGTTATTCAGGTTGCTTTCCTGATAATTAGGATGAAGTAGGTTTGGATCTGATCCCATGGGATTCTGACTAATGACCCTTGCATTCCCATCAGGCCAGTGAGCTGCGGGTAGGTTATCTCTGATCCACAGCTCATTGTCCCGGCAAAACTGCTATAGCTCCCAACTGTCCCTGAGGGACTGACCCTTATAAGGAACAAAGTCCCTCTGTCCCTCTTTCCTCCTCGTTTGTCCTTCATTTTGGTCTTATCTATATAGTTGTATATAAAATGCACTTATTATCTATCAAAAAAGGTTTCCTGGGGATGCATACATGATGGCCGCTTAGCCGAGTAGCTCCGCACCGCGGCTGTCGCACAGCAGGAACCCAAGACGGCTGCCACAGCACAGGGCCAGCCATGGGGAGGACAATCATCATAGGAGAGGGTGGGCTTACTACAGATCCCTGCACATTTTCCCCCTGCCAGCACCCCTTTGCCTCCCTGGGAATCGCCAGCTTCCACAGGGTCCCTAATTGCCCATACCCTGGAGGATCTCTTAGACTCTCAGCCCAGCTTACAGCCACCTAGCCCGGGTCTGCTGCATGACCTTCCAGACCATCGACTTGAACTGTATAAGGTGCACAGAGCCCTTCAGGCGCCCCGCGCTGATGGTTTACCTCGCAACATCATTGTAAAACTGCACTACTATGCTACCAAAGAGAAGGTCATGAAAGCATCCTGATCTTGCCTTAAAACCTCTTTTCTAAGCTCTAGTTCGCAAAAATGTCAAATGCTGGTGGACTTTCCCAGTACACCTACATTTCTCCTACCAGAATAAGCCTTATGCTTTTTCTACATTTCAAGAAGGTGAGAAAATGCTGCTCCATCTTGGGATCATCAATCTGGAATCTTCTGCTGGATCCTTGCAAGATCCCTCATCTCGGCCTGGCGATGACACACCACCTTCATGCCCAATTTCTCCTATCTGAAAATCACAAAGCTCACGTTCCTCCAGGAATGCCCGCCTACCTTGAGGTTCTGTGGTTCCCTGCTGGTGCTGTTTAATCCAAGGGGATCTTGATTGGTCACTTTGTTCAATGTCCTGAATAGTTTTATTGCACTGTTTATGTTCAATTCTTTCGGCTCTCTCATCAAGTTTTGGGAGATTTGGGGCCTTCACCGGGTGCCCTGGCTCCCCCTCACCCCTTTTTTTTTTTTTGCTTTCAGATGCAACTATAGATGTTAATGACAAGGGCATGTGGGCATGTGTTTTTCAATATTACACAGCGATATTTTTCTGGTTTCTGCCTGTTTGGCTTACAGTACTAACCATTAACATTTGGAGAAGTTTATGTTCTTCTACTGCTACTAATTCGCCTGCTTTTTTTTTTTTTTTTAGATCAGGCCAGAAAGGGTGAGCTCCGATTCAGGTGCACCCCCACTGACTAGCGGTACAGGCTTATCTTGATCCCTGACTCAGGTTTTGTCTGCCTTATAGCAGATTTTGATGGACTCCCCCCCTTCCTTTTTTTTTTTTTTTTTTGATAAATGCAATTGTACTGTTTTAAAAAAACGTTTTATTTTGTCCTCAGTATTGTCTTTTTCTGAACCTTGTCCTTTTTCTTCCCTTTTTCTGATGTTAACGTACTGGAGATCTGGGTGGCACACTGGTGATGAATGGTCTAATTGCCCCTGGTGGGAAGTAAGCAGCTGCCTGGCAGTCCTTTTGCCCTTTTTCCCCTGCACACCTTGGCTCCAAATAGACCTCCATTAATGAGATTACTCTCACAAAATCCAGGGCCTAAATTTGACAGTAAAGCGGAGTAAAGCATTCCAGTACTACTATTCTGTATTGTACTGTATACTACACTGTATTGTATTGAATATTCTATATTGTTTTTTCTGCATGAAACCCACTTCCCTGTCTTCTACAAGCCATCTTTCCTCCATAATAATTTTTTACAATTTTAGTTCACCAATGCAGATAAAAAAAAAAAATAGCGGAGTAGCCATTTTTTTTCCAAACAGGCCCCCTTTTCTTTGATTCAAGGAGTGAAAGATCCTGATGGGTGCTCTGTTTTACTGAAGGGTTATATTGACACTTTACTATATACTTTTCTCCCAACATTTTAAAGGCAAT
The DNA here is from genome assembly GCF_965119305.1 of Pelophylax lessonae. NCBI lineage: Eukaryota > Metazoa > Chordata > Amphibia > Anura > Ranidae > Pelophylax > Pelophylax lessonae. The sequence continues at coordinate 403,350,466 of NC_138768.1, read as the reverse complement.
TTGGTTTGTGGAGGCGATACGAACCTTGCCTTGGATCTCAGTCTAGATAAATCCAGGCCTTTAAGTGCCCAATTGTGCTGATTGACCAGGGCACATCTTCGAGTGGCCAAACTGTTCCACTGTCTGGGTCTTATTGATGTCTGGTGGGAAAAACATCCGACTGCTAGAGATTTTACCCATTTCTTTCACTCCCATAGACCCTATGCCAGGATAGATTATATGTTTGCCCACCCCGCCCTTATTAATTCTATTTCTAGCAGTAGAAAGACTGCATGGTCTGATCATGCAATTGTCTTGATTTCTATCCTGCCTGCTGCTTCTGGCAACAGTGATAAGGTCTGGTGTGTTGAAATAGGTAAAAAAATGGTGGAATATTTTCTTTTAAACCAATCGGACTCTGTCTCGCCGGCTGCCTAGACACTTCGGGGGTAAACTTATCCAGATTGCATCTCAGGCTAAGCATGAACAAAGCAGACAGGGCAGCTGAATAAAGATAAATATAAAAGCAAAGGGTAGTGCGCTATTTAGACGTGTGATAAAGCTAAAATAATAATATGATAAACCAAGAAGTGTAATAGGTAAAAAACGTTATGATATGAGGGGATGATAAGGGACTATATCCAGGAGTTTGCTAAAATCAATACTATCATCAGCAGTAATCAGCACGGGTTTACAAAGGGGCGTTCCTGTCAAACCAATCTGTTAACATTCTACTAGGAGGTTAGCAGTGAGCTAGACAGTGGGAGACCTGTGGATGTGGTGTACCTGGATTTTGCTAAGGTGTTTGATACAGTTCCCCACAAACAGTTGATTTATAAATTAAGGTCCACAGGCATCGACCAAAAGGTTTGCTCTTGGATACGGAACTGGTTAAAAGGGCGTGTTCAAAGGGCCAAACTGTTAGACAGGCCAATTTGGTTGGTAAGCAGACTGGTTGGCAAATTGAACTGGGAATTTTATCTTTGTTTGTTTCATGTGCGTTGCCCTTCCATGTGTTCTTTGCTATGAAGGCCAGTTATAGGTGGGGGCAGAGGCCATTTTCTTTGGTGTTCAAAGGGTGGTAGTAAATAATGTACAATCGGACTAGTCTGAAATGGTGAGTGGGGTCCCCCAAGGCTCAGTTCTGGGTCCAATTTTGTTCAATTTATTCATAAATAGCATTGAGGACGGGGTCAATAGCTCAATCTCAGTGTTTGCAGATGACACAAAATTGAGCGGGGCAATAACTTCCCATCAGGAGGCAGAAATTTTGCAGAATGACCTGAACAAAATAACAGAGTGGGCAACTACATGGCCAATGACGTTTAATGTGGATAAGTGCAAGGTATTGCACTTAGGGACTCTACATAGCAAAATACATGCTGGGGGGGGGGGGAACCTCTGGGGGTATCAAAAATGGAGAAAGATCTGGGAGTCTTAGTAGCAGATAGACTTAGCAATAGTATACAATGTCAAGCTGCGGCTGCAAAAGCCGGAAGAATATTAGCATGCATAAGGAGGGGGAAGTATTCCAGAGACAAAACTATAATCCTTCCACTTTATAAATCACTGGTCCGACCACATCTGGAGTATTCTGTCCAGTTCTGGTCACCAGTCCTCAGAAGGGATGTGTTGGAGCTAGAGAGAGTACAGAGAAGGGCAACAAAACTTATTAGGGGATTAGAGGACCTTAATTACAAAGAGCATTTGGAAGTGCTTGATTTTTTCTCCCTGGAGAAGAGATGCCTGAGAGGGGACATGATAGCAATATACAAATACCTCAATGGTGATCAGAGCATAGAAAAAAAACTATTCAGTCGCAAGGAATGCATGAGGACACGAGGTCATATAATGCGATTAGAGGAGAAGCGTTTTAACCTCAGGCTGCGCAGGGGGTTCTTCACAGTAAGGGCTACAAGACTGTGGAATTCTCTACCACAAACGGTAGTAACTGTGGGAAGTTTGGCTACTTTTAAAAGACTCTTTGACATACATCTCAAGGATAAAAACATTCAGGGGTATGGGAAATGATTCACACCTACACAGGTTGTAACTATGTAACTATAAACCTTCAAAATATATATATAAATAGCAAGTATAAATCAAAATGCTGAATAAATATAAAGCACAAATATATAAAAAAATCTTCCCACTTGCAGTGAATTTCTAAACGTGCAAACGATGCCAAAAAGTGCAAAAAAACAAATTTAAAAATGTAAGTCCAAAGATAAAAAATATATATAATATTTAAAGTCCAAAAAGGAAAGTTTAAGAAAAAAGTCTGTGAAAAGTTCATTCACGCATCGATTGGATAATCTGGTGCTCTCACCCCTAACAATTAGGGGACAAACTGTGATAAAATTCCTCTCTGTGGGGGACCTCTCCTCTCGACGTATTTTCACCAGATAATAAAAAATAAACAGCATATAGTGTAATATTGTCAAGAAAAGTAAATTATCTTTATGATAAGTGACATAGAAGATTCATCAATCAGTGCAGTGCATATGAACCAACATGCTGTGACATGTGCAATTATGCAAGTGAAGTGAAATCAGGTGGAAAAAAAAAACAATCCATCTCTGTAAAAAACACTGTGCAGTGTCCCACAAAACAAAAACAAAAAATGAGTGAATTATCTTTCACCAAAGTGTGTGGCTAAAATGCGCGCTCACCTTCAGTATAAAAAGACAAAGCCGAAGTGCGCATGCGCGGCTGCTCCGATATGGCAGCTTAGCCCGGAGCTCCGCGCCTCTTCGGTCTGTAAAGGACCCCAGCGCCGGCATCGGAGCGCACTACACCCCGCACTCTGTACCGTCAGCTCCCTCCTCCTCCAGCGGCCCCCCCTTGGATGTCAGCGGGTTGCCGGAAAGAGGTTTCCCGCCGCCTGCACTTCTCCTCTCCAGAGCGGGACCCGGCCAAGATGGCGACCGCACCTTTCCTCCCCTCAGAGGATCACAGCCAGAGGGAGGTAGGAGACGTTTTTTCTTTCAATATGGACACCCCCTCAGCTTCCCCAGATCCCTGGTCCTCCCCAGCGACCCCCGCATACCTCCCACAGCCCGCACTTGCCTCACCGGCCTCTACAGAATCTCTCCTCAGCAGGACCCTGGAACAAGCCCCAGGGATCCAGGGGCTGCATCCACCTGAGGCCCTGGCTTCACCACACCAGCTGGGCCCCCACTCTCTAGGACATTTCCCTGATCTCTCACTCTTAATGGCTAAGTTCTCAGAAATGCTGGCCACTGGCCTTGCTCAAAATGCCTCACAGATCACGGGCTCCATTAAAGCGGAACTCCAGAACATTGGCACCCGGATTGAAGCAATCGAGAACACCTTGGATCAAACGGTCGCACGGGCCAATCAAAATACTGCTTGCATCCAGACTATACAAGATCAGCTGGACACAGCACTCAGTAAACTGGATGATCTTGAAAACAGAAGCAGACGCTTGAATTTCAGGGTCAGGGGGATCCCTGAGATCATCACGGACATTCCTGCCACTATCAAATCCTTTATTAAAGATATTCTCCCGGATATTTCTGATCATCGCTTGGAACTCGATCGGGCACACAGAGCCCTCCAACCTCCCCGCAAAGATGGCCTCCCCAGGGATGTTATCGTCAAGACGCATTTTTACGGAGTCAAGGAAGAGCTCATGAAAAAGAGTAGGGGTAGAGAGGATCTCTCCATCCAAGGCCACAAGATTCAACTCTTTGCGGACCTCTCCCCCCTCACTATTCAGCGCCGCAGAGCTTTGAAGCCGCTCACGCAGGTGCTTGCTTCTAGATCACTGAAGTATTGGTGGTCCTTCCCCTTCAGGTTGAATTTCCAATTTCAGAATAAGACTCATGGCTTCTCCAACTTCCAGGAGGGTGAAGGCCTGCTCCTACGACTGGGTATTATCACAAGAGACCCTTCTCCTGTACCGTCCACCTCCAGGAGGGAATCTTCCAAGCGTCCCCCACCGATCAGCCCTTTGTCCTCAGTATGGAACCAGCAACAGACGAAGCGCCACCGTGATGTCCAGCCTCCCTGATGTCCTCGCTGGTCTTCAGGAATCTTCTTTCATCGGTCGTCGAAGTTCATCCTTCTTCGCCTGAACGGGGTCCCTGCTGATCCCTACCTCCCGATACAAATTTTTTTTACTTTTTTTCTTTTTTCCCTTTCTTATTGGCCCCCTTTTCGGGTCTGTTTTTGGATTGTTAATTTGTCTCTTTTCCAGCAAACATTCCCTTTCATACTTTGTGCCCTAATTGACCTTACTTTTTTTTTTTTTTTTTTTTTTTTTTTTTTTTTTTTTTTAGCCAGGACTATTGTTCATTATTGACTGCTTACTTATTTGCCGTACGATCCCTAGCCTCCTTCCTCCTCCAAGTACCCCTCCACTTACCTGTTTCCCACTACTCTCCACTCGTTTTTTCTCACTCCCCGCTCCCCCTCCCTCTCCTTGCACTCTTCCCCTTCCTGTGGTACCTTTCCCTTCCCTCCTCCCTTGTCCTCACCTCCCCAAGATGCCTTTTGGGCATTTGCTCTCATTATATATCCATAGGGGTGATTTTAGTGCTTGTTTACTTTTTGCTGTTTATATTTACAGGTATGCCGGCCTGGGGCCCTATGGCCGGAGAGGCCTTAGTGTGCCTCCTCCTGTTGGACGTAAGATGACTTCATCTTGCCTCCTTCAGGAATGCGCCCTGACCGGTTCAGGACGCATTTGTTCATGCGATGGGGAACGGTGGGTTCCGCCCACGGTCTCCTCATCATTCTGCAAGACCACGCTCTTGCAGCCTTCTTTTTTCTCTGCTGTTCTTTTTTCCCTCTTCTTCTTCTCTTTTTCCTGTCTTGTTTTTCTCCCCTCCAGGTTCCTGCGGTTCAACCGATTCACTACTGTTCTCATCGCGCCTGCTGAAGCTGTGATTCGACTCCTGCGGGGAAACTCTCGGGACCTTGCCGGGCCGCCTCCACCAGCGTATCTCCCACCCGTGCACCATGCAGCCTAACGTGAGTACGGTCTCCTCTCTACAGGTGGCATCACACAACACACAGGGCTTAAATTCACCTGTTAAACGCAGAAAGGTGTTTCAGCATTATCATTCCCAAGGCATGGGGGTTCTCCTGCTTCAGGAGACTCACTTTCCAGACACATATCAACCGACATATGTCCACCATAAATACCCCTTGTTTTTTCTTGCCAATGCTCCCTCCAAACAGAAAGGGGTGGCTATATTCTTTGCAAAATCTCTTCCCTTCATGCACCTTCACACCGTTCGGGACCCACAAGGTCGCTACATTCTCGTCAAAGGCCACATCCACAATGTTTTGTACACGTTTGTCTCCTACTATGCCCCTAACAAGGGGCAAGCGAAATTCCTTTCTGAGATGCTTCTCCTTCTCTCTCCCCATTTAGAGGGACGCGTTGTCATTGGGGGGGACTCTAACCTGGCACTCGACTGCTCCTTAGATAAATCTGCATCCTCTAGTGGCAAACTTCGCGGACCCTCTAAACAAAGCCTTCGAGTGGCCAGATCGCTTCACGCGCTGGGCCTTATAGATATATGGCGCGAATTGAACCCTTCTTCCCGAGATTATACCCATTTTTCTGCCCCCCACAATACGCTGGCACGCATTGACCATATCTTCATCCCCACAACAGACATTCCTTCTGCCCGGAAGTCTAAAATCAGGGATGTCCCATGGTCGGACCATTCTATGGTCACCCTGCAGCTCTCATGCTCCCTTCACCACGGGGGCCCCTCCCCGTGGAGAATTAACGAATCTATTCTAAGTGACCCCGCTATATGCGCCATGATAGAATCTACACTTCGCGACTACTTTGCTCTTAACGATCTCCCTGACACTACCCCTCCCACCCTCTGGGGAGCCCATAAGGCAGTACTGCGGGGCTACTTAATTCAGCTAGGGGCGAAAATCAAAAGGGAGAGGCAGATTGATATCACTCGTTTAGAGACGGAGTATACTCGCCTCCGTAAAGCTCACAAGCGCTCTCCTACTTCTACTTCCCTGGCAGAATTACATGCCACTAAATTATCGCTTAACCTGGCTCTTACCTCCAGAGCGGAAAAAAGTCTCCGTTGGCAGGAAGCTCGCTCTTATGCTTTTAGGGATAAACTGGGGACAAAACTGGCTTCAAAACTCTCCCCTAAGTTTAGGGCGATTTCCCTGCCCAAAATAAAATCTCCCGCTGGTGTCCTTTCTAGTAATCCTAATACTATCATGGATGCCTTCCATTCCTTCTATTCGCGGCTTTATGCTGCTCCTTCCCCCCATAAGGGGGACAACCCTGATTCTTTTCTAGACAATGTGCCACTCCCCTGTCTCACGTCTTCACATAGATCCATCTTGGAATCCCCTATTGAGGAACAGGAGGTGCGGGATGTTATCAAGGCTCTCCGCCCCAACTCCACCCCGGGCCCCGACGGCTTCTCCAACACTTATTATAAGACATTTGCGTCGGTCCTATCTCCTTATCTGGTCAGGTTTTTCAATGCCCTCAGGGGCGGCGCTCGCCTAGAAGAAGCCTCTAACAAAGCCTACATTTCAGTGATCCCCAAACCAGGAAAAGATCCTTCAGAAGTGGGCAATTACAGACCAATTTCTCTCATTAATAATGATCTTAAGATTATGACAAAAATTTTTGCCAACCGCTTATCCAGCTTTATTGCCCAGTACATTCATAAGGATCAAGTGGGATTCATCCCGGGTAGACAGGGACCTGACCAGATACGGAGGGTGGTAGATGCTATCTCTTTGCTGAACTCTGGGTGGGACGGAGGTCCTTCTCAGTCTGGGTTTCTACTTTCCTTGGATTTGCAAAAGGCCTTCGACTCCCTATCGTGGCCATTTCTTTTGCGCACTCTCGAAAAATGGGGTTTCGGCCCCACTTTTCTCGCTACGCTCCAAGCCCTATACTCCCACCCGGTGGCTCAAATCCGGATGCAGGGGTACTACTCTGCCGACATTCCAATCCGCAGAGGAACGAGACAGGGGTGTCCTCTCTCCCCACTCCTTTTCGCCATAGCCTTGGAATCCCTAGCTACGGCTATCCGTCTTCACCCAGATATTCACGGCCTACAATGCGGGTCGGAGACCCACAAATGCGCACTGTTCGCGGACGACATAATGCTTTTCATAACCTCACCGCTGATATCCCTTCCCAATATAATTTCTCTCCTGGACACCTTCGGGGCGGCATCGGGTTTGCGGGTCAATATGACTAAATCTCTAGCACTTAATGTCACCCTCCCTGAGCCATTGGTGGAACGCCTTAAAGACCATTTTCCCTTTTCTTGGCACTCGGATGCCATTCCATACCTAGGTGTCTCATTGACTCCCACAATAGATGGACTCTATTCAGCTAATTACCCACCCTTGATACAAAAATTGAAACAGGATCTCTCTGATTGGTCCCGTTGTCACATTTCCTGGTTAGGCAGGATTAATGCGATTAAGATGACTCTCCTGCCACGTATTCTCTATCTGTTCCGATCGCTTCCAATCCCGGTGCTGAAGTCCCACATCCTGAAATTGCAAGGGCATATTTTCAAGTTTATCTGGGGAAGAAAGGGGCATAGGATCAATAGACACACACTCCTGCGCTCCAGGAAACAGGGGGGCTTGGGAGTTCCAGACCTCTGGAAATATTATCAAGCAGCGCAACTGGCCCAATTTTCCATCATCTATTCCAGGGGGGCGAAGCCTGATTGGTACTATATGGAACGTCAAGCGGTCCCCCGACACACAATTGATTACCTGCTCTGGAGACCTGCTCATTCCCGCCCTCCAGTGATGGCCCCCTCCCTTTCGCATTCTTTTTCCATTTGTGATAAAATACACAAATCATTCAAAGTCACTTCCCCCTGGGCTCCTCTCACTCATATTTTCCATAACCCGGCCTTTCCTCCTGGTGTGAACATAGCGGCATTTAAATGGTGGACTGACAAAGGCCTGTACAGAATTGGTCACTTTTTAGATAGCTCGGGCCCCATCACTTTCTCTCATTGTACCACGAAGTTGAAGATGCCACCTGTCGAGAGATTCCGGCTGACCCAAATCTCACACTTTCTCCACTCACTTAGGTCCAAATTTACTGAACCCCTGCGGGTAACGCCCTATGAACAGTGGTGTGCCAATATTGTTGAAGTCAAAGGGGGAATCTCCCTCATCTATGCTCTTCTAAATGACGCAAGTACCAAAACTACCTACATGCTCAAATGGGAGCAGGACCTCAAACTAGATTGGGACCTCTCTGAGTGGCACGCAAACGTTGGACGTTCTTTCCGGGGTATTCACAACATCGGTCTCATGGAAGCTAACCTTAAGGTTCTCATGAGATGGTACATGGTACCCGCTAGATTGGCCACCATTTTTCCCTCCACGCTTCCAACCTGCTTTCGTGATTGTGGCCTGACTGGCACTATTCTCCACATCTTCTGGGAATGCCCTAAACTTAGGACGTTTTGGCGGCGGGTTTATCATATAATCCGACAGATTACTGGTCTCACAGTACATCCGTCCCCGGCTCAGGCCCTGTTGAGCCAACGCATTCCTAATGTCCCTAAACACACACAGATCCTCATCTTCTACATCTTCCTCGGTGCCAAGATGACGATAGCCAGGCAGTGGAAACTGCCCTCAGTTTCACTTCAATTGGCTAAGCGTAAAATCTCATGGATAATGGCACAGGAGAAGATGTTTAGTATTCTGGACAATTCCAGAGGGAGATTTGAAAAGATCTGGGAACCCTGGGCAGTTCACGTTAATGTGACTATTTAATGATTCTCAGACACTGGTCTGAGGCTGGACCTTTCTTACTTTTCCAAAAAATTTTTTTTTTTTTTTTTTTTTTTTATTATCGTTCTCTGTTTCCGCAGCGTCTTCGGGAGTTGGATCGCGGGAACCTCCTTCACTTCTTGGACTCCCTTTGCTTTCTCTCCCTTCTCTCTTCCTAACCTGTCTGCTTCTTTTCCCCTTTCTCTTCCTTCTCCCTTTTCACTTTTTGTTGTATTGTATGTTCTACGGTACTCATAACAATCTGTGGATGATCTCTCCAGTGAGGGCCTCTAGGACAAGGTCCGGAGTCCCTTTTTCTGGTTCAGTTGGGTTAGGCTTGAGATATTTTCGAATCCTGTAGTTCAGGTACTTTTCTAGATTCACCTAGGGCTGGTTGATATACGACCCTCTTGTAGTGCACCTTTGTTGTGTTGATTATTTGGGTTACTATACGATTACGTAGCTGATTGGTGGAGCACCGCCTCCGAGACACAGAGTGCTCCCTTTTGGGGTGTCTCGGGAGTGGTGACCTACTGTTTCGGGGGCAACCCCCCGCACTTACTAGATGGTGACCTTCTGCTGAGATATATTTGTAGCAAGGTTTGCCCCTTTTTTTTTTTTTTTTTTTTTTCTCATGGTTTATCTCTTGGTGTGATAACTGCATTGTTTGCCAGAGGCCCGCTTGACTATGATGTAATATGTTCTTCTACAATTTCTTGTTACGAGATCGTCTTCATTTATGTATCATTTCAACTGTTAATTGAATTTGTTATTCTCTAATAAAAATCATTGAAAGAAAAAAAAAGACAAAGCCTTTACATATGCTATGATATCTCCTTGGGCTGTCTTCATATAGCAATCAGCTCAATGTATATAAGAAAAAAGAAAGGTCCAAATTAAAGTATCAATCAAAGACTTTATTTCCTTAAAAACACTTCTTATATCTGAGTAAGGGTTAACCTTCTGGTGCATTGTTCCCCTGACAGGTCAGTAGGTAAATTGCAGTTCAAGTTTCCAATAACAGCCAGTTCTCTTACCGCGGCTACTACTCACAAGATGCAGCCGACGCTTCTGATCTCTCCCGTCGCCGGAGAGACAGCTTGTGGGTGATGACATCCTGAGGATGTCACGGTTCTGTGACGTAACGCGTAGGAGGAGCTAGTGACGCAAAGCATTCCTACACATTCCTCTGTCATCACCCGCAAGCTGTCTCTCCGACGAAGGGAGAGATCAGAAGCGTCAGCTGCATCTTGTAAGTAGTAGCTACGGTGACAGTACCGGCTGTTATTGGAAACTTGAACTGCAATTTACCCACTGACCTCTCAGGGGAACAACGCATCAGAAGGTTAACCCTTACCCAGATGTAAGTGAGGATTGTTTTTAAGGAAATAAAGTCTTTGATTGATACTTTAATTTGGACCTTTTTTTTCTATATACATTGAGCTGAATGCTATATGAAGACAGCCCAAGGAGATATCATAGCATATTTAAAGGCAATATGCGGAATATGAGGCAATATTCGGAAACAACGTCCTCACTATCCTGCAAGCACTTTATGCAAACCCAATGGTGAAAGTGAGACTCCAGGGCTTTCACTCTGAGCCTGTTTCGATTGACAGGAGGTACTAGGCAGGGGTGTCCCCTCTCCTCAAATTTGCCAACTATGGCGATTGCAATCAAGTCAGATTCTAATATCCATGGAGTGGATCGTGATGGGCAAATCCACAAGTGTTCATTGCGTGACAATGATTTGCTTCTTTTTGTCACTTCACTATTAATTTCCCTTTCAATTTAAACCGTCTCTTACACTCTTTCGGACTGGCCTCTGGCCTCCATGTGAATGAACACAAATCGGTCGCCATGAATGTTTCCATTTGCCTGGAGGTCAGATTATATCCCACATTTGGGAATTCATCTGATATCTTCCCTATCATCTCTGTATAAAGCTAATTACCCACCCCTATATAAGAAACTGGGGGAGGACATCCAGGGTTGGGTGGGACATGATTTATCCTGGCTGAGTAGGATCCACTCTATCAAAATGACACTTCTCCCCTAGGTTTTATATAATTTTTTAAATTATTATTTTATTATTAATATTATTATTCGGCCCCTACCCATAGCAGTTGTGCATTCTGATTTATCCAAATTTCAGTCCAAACTTGTACAATATGCGTGGGGTGGTAAGGGTCACAGACTTTTGATACAAGTGTTATATGCCCATAAAACAGCGGGGTGTCTGGGTCTCCCTTATCTTGCCTGTTATTATCAGGCTGCGCAGGTGGCTCAGGTATCCAAGGTATATGCCGGTCAGAAAAGCCAGATTGCATACCGATTCAAAGGAAGGTAGTTAATGGAGTCCCACTGGATTATGGTAAATGGGAACTAACAAGGTGTAGCGTGCCCATTTTGCCTCCAACTTTGTCTAATACTTTGGCTGTATGGGATAGTGTATAACAATCAAAACCTAGTTTCACCCTTTTTTCCTCGAAATCAGTGGTCTTCAACTCTGGTCCTCGGGGCCCACTAACAGGCCAGGTTTGCAAGATAACTAAATTACATCACAGGTGATCTCATTTGCTGCTCAGTGATTGCAGTATTCTAGTCTGCATCTCCCCAAGGTAATACCTAAAATCTGGCCTGTTAGTGGGCCCCGAGGACCAGAGTTGAGGACCACTGCTCTAAATCCCCTCTTCAGTAATCCTAATTTCCCTCCTGGACAGGATCCCAGGGCCTTTTGTTGGTGGCTGAATAAAGGCCTTTATAGAATCTGACATTTTTTGACCTCTCCGGGTCCGTTCACACTGGCCCATCGCCACTTAAAATGCAGTCATCCGAAATCTTTTGTTTCCATCTAATTTCTCATTTTTTATACTCTTTAGGCCTGTCAGTGACTAAAAATCCCAAGGTTACTCCTTATGAGACATGGAGGCTGGACACAGAGGTGGCATATCTACTATCTACAGGCTGCTTCTCGACTCCCCCGAAAAATAGCTTAACATGTGAGCGTGGGATTCAAATCTGGCCTCTGACAAGGATGTTGGCCATTGGCACTCTTCCTCCCACTCAGCCTGCAAGGGTGTAATGAACATTTCCCTAAGGGTGGCTAATGTCAAAGTTATGTCATGATGGTACATGGTCCCTCTTCACTTGTCAAGGCTTTATCTGTCTTCTTCAGCTCTGCGCTTTTGAAGATGCCAAGCACTAGGCTGTATGTATTATATATGGTGGGAATGTCCAAAGCTGCCGGGCTTCTGGAACAGGGTTGTTACCCTGATATGGAAAGTTTTAGGAGTTCGGGTCCCCCAGCAACCGTGTGTGGCTTTGTTAAAGGAACCTATTGAACATCTGCCAAACAGCGATTAATTTTCTTTATTCTTTTAGCGGCCAAACTTTCTATAGCCAGGTCATGAAAGGCCTCTGTGAGCATGCTGTTGTACAGAAGAAAGGCATCTTGGATAAAGATCAATGAGCAAAACGCTAGTGTGCTTAATGATACTGTAAAAGGTCTAAGGCCATCTGGAGCTGACTATGTACAAGTGAGGCTCTAGGGGACTTGTCCATGCCAAGTATGTCCCTGAGACACACCACTTCCTTGTCCTCTCTCTGGGTTTCCCCTCCCTTCTCTCCACTCTCTCTATACTCTCTGCACTTTTCTTGCTTCTTTTTCCTTTTTCCTCTGGTACTTCCAAAATTTATATGGGATTTCGCTCCCGTGAGATATTTTAGACAGACTCTGTAAGTTCTTAGACATTCCTATAAAATGGTGAGATGTTTGCAATGTCTTCTGCTGCTCGGTTACTAGGTTTTATGGCAATGCCTTATAAGTGTTGATGTTCACCATTCACTGTTTTTGTAAGCCCGTGCAAGGGTTCTGGCTGCTATGATGGGTATTATGATTTCGTTATATTTAAATGTCAATCTTCTCACAAATATAATTTAAAAAAAAATGATTTTCAGTGCTAAACCTTGCATCCAATTTCTAAATTGCTGCATTTGTAAATTCTAAAATCCAATATAAAAGAATAGTCGTCATTTTGAAGTGACATTAAAGTGGAAGTTAAGGCTAAATAGAAATAGAAGTCTTGTTTAAAAAGTTAAACAAGCAAAAAATTGGGGGAGCAGACCCTGAACATGTATATCTAAAGCCGGTGCAGCTATGGACCAAGCAACATGTATATTAAAAAAGAATAGCGCAACCATGCAAAAGAAATGACTATCAAATATGGAGACAATCCATAAATAAAAATGGGGGTTTAGTCCCACCATATGGCCATATCGTGCTCAAGCCCACCACTGCGTCAAAGTACCCCATTATCAGTGGGTCCTACACTATCCATAAAAAAGGGGTGAATCCAGCCTCTCTTACCCTTGGAGACAACACTCCTTGCTGGGAAGGTGTGCTAATGCACTGCAGGGGACTCCTCCTATATCTACTTGATAGAGGACACCAATAGAGTACAGGTGTGTGTGGGGGATGGGATGCTCAACCCCATAAGTCTGGTCAGACCGAATACATAATAAACAAGCAAAAAATTGGGGGAGCAGACCCTGAACATGTATATCTAAAGCCGGTGCAGCTATGGACCAAGCAACATGTATATTAAAAAATAATAGCGCAACCATGCAAAAGAAATGACTATCAAATATGGAGACAATCCATAAATAAAAATGGGGGTTTAGTCCCACCATATGGCCATATCGTGCTCAAGCCCACCACTGCGTCAAAGTACCCCATTATCAGTGGGTCCTACACTATCCATAAAAAAGGGGTGAATCCAGCCTCTCTTACCCTTGGAGACAACACTCCTTGCTGGGAAGGTGTGCTAATGCACTGCAGGGGACTCCTCCTATATCTACTTGATAGAGGACACCAATAGAGTACAGGTGTGTGTGGGGGATGGGATGCTCAACCCCATAAGTCTGGTCAGACCGAATACATAATAAACAAGCAAAAAATTGGGGGAGCAGACCCTGAACATGTATATCTAAAGCCGGTGCAGCTTTGGACCAAGCAACATGTATATTAAAAAAGAATAGCGCAACCATGCAAAAGAAATGACTATCAAATATGGAGACAATCCATAAATAAAAATGGGGGTTTAGTCCCACCATATGGCCATATCGTGCTCAAGCCCACCACTGCGTCAAAGTACCCCATTATCAGTGGGTCCTACACTATCCATAAAAAAGGGGTGAATCCAGCCTCTCTTACCCTTGGAGACAACACTCCTTGCTGGGAAGGTGTGCTAATGCACTGCAGGGGACTCCTCCTATATCTACTTGATAGAGGACACCATCTAAAAAAAGTTGCCTATCCCCTCCTCCTATGCAGCATACCTTTTGTGAAGGAGATCAGTGTAAATATACCTTTTCCTCATTCACTTTGGTGCAGACATGTGATCCAGAATAAATGACTCTCCTGTGTCACTGCGCGCTCAACTGAATGAATGTATTCCTGGAGCCATGATGTCACTCACCGACTTCCACTGCCCGTACATTGTTGGCACTCCCTCGCTGACTCTGAGCAGCCGTTGCTTCTGGATCAAGTGACCACACAGAAGTGGATTAAATAAATGTCTATACCCTGCTCCCTTTATAAACAGTATGCAGCATAGGTAGGAGAAGGGGGTAGGCAATATTTTTAAAAAGACCTTCCCCTCATTCATGTAGGGGGAGGCCGGTATCTGGGGACCTCATTATTAAACCGGGTCCTTAGATTCCGATAAGCCCCTTGCCCACAGGCCCCCACAACCGCCGGGCAGGCATGTTGAGGGCATGCAGCCTGGTACAGTTGTGCCCTCCACTATCCTAGCCAGCCAGGCTGCATGCTTGGATTAAGGGTCTAGTAAGGATTTTGTGTGGTACCCCCTAAAGAGGAGCTCCAGTCATTTTTGTGTTTTTTAAAAGTCAACAGCTACAAAAACTGTAGCTGCTGACTTAATAAACACATTCACTTGCCCCAGGATCCAACGGTGTGCTCATTCGAGCCATCCCTTCCCATGGGCTTCTCTCCCAGGAGCCAGGATCTCAACCATGGGCACCCGGCTGTGACAACTTGTGGCTTCACAGCCGGGTGATTACTGCACACACGCGAGTTGCAGTGCACATTGTGAATGGTCCAGCAGTCTTCTAGGACCTGTGACATGCCCCAGAAGACTGAAAGAGGGGAGAGAACTTCCAGTCGGATTGCCTAGGCAATCTGAGCGAAAGTGGGAGCGGGTACCTGTCAAAAATCAGTGTGCCATTAAAGTACCATTTGTTGAAGGGGAGGGGGGGGAGTGGAGGTCTTAAAGCAGAACTTCCACCTTTACTCTACACAATTTTTTTTATTTATGCTGTGTAGGATGTGCTACAGCAGAGGTAATATATATATATATATATATATATATATATATATATAGTGCATTGCGAAAGTAATCGGCCCCCTTGAACTTTTCAACCTTTTGCCACATTTCAGGCTTCAAACATAAAGATATAAAACTGTAATTTTTTTTTGTAATTTTTGTTTGAAGAATCAACAACAAGTGGGACACAATCATGAAGTGGAACGGAATTTATTGGATATTTCAAACTTTTTTAACAAATAAAAAACTGAAAAATTGGGCGCGCAAAATTATTCAGCCCCCTTAGGTTAATACTTTGTAGCGCCACCTTTTGCTGCGATTACAGCTGTAAGTCGCTTGGGGTATGTCTCTATCAGTTTTGCACATCGAGAGACTGAAATTTTTGCCCATTCCTCCTTGCAAAACAGCTGGAGCTCAGTGAGGTTGGATGGAGAGCGTTTGTGAACAGCAGTTTTCGGTTCTTTCCACAGATTCTCAATTGGATTCAGGTCTGGACTTTGACTTGGCCATTCTAACCCATGGATATGTTTATTTGTGAACCATTCCATTGTAGATTTTGCTTTATGTTTTGGATCATTGTCTTGTTGGAAGACAAATCTCCGTCCCAGTCTCAGTTCTTTTGCAGACTCCATCCATCTTCCCATCAATTTTAACCGTCTTCCCTGTCCCTGCTGAAGAAAAGCAGGCCCAAACCATGATGCTGCCACCACCATGTTTGACAGTGGGGATGGTGTGTTCAGGGTGATGAGCTGTGTTGCTTTTACACCAAACTTAACGCTTTGCATTGTTGCCAAAAAGTTAGATTTTGGTTTCATCTGACCAGAGCACCTTCTTCCACATGTTTGGTGTGTCTCCCAGGTGGCTTGTGGCAAACTTTAAACGACACTTTTTATGGATATCTTTAAGAAATGGCTTTCTTCTTGCCACTCTTCCATAAAGGCCAGATTTGTGCAGTATACGACTGATTGTTGTCCTATGGACAGAGCCTCCCACCTCAGCTGTAGATCTCCGCAGTTCATCCAGAGTGATCATTGGCCTCTTGGCTGCATCTCTGATCAGTCTTCTCCTTGTATAAGCTTAAAGTTTAGAGGGACAGCCAGGTCTTCGTAGATTTGCAGTGGTCTGATACTCCTTCCATTTAAATATTATCGCTTGCACAGTGCTCCTTGGGATGTTTAAAGCTTGGGAAATCTTTTTGTATCCAAATCCGGCTTTAAACTTCTCCAAAACAGTATCTCGGACCTGCCTGGTGTGTTCCTTGTTCTTCATGATGCTCTCTGCGCTTTAAACGGACCTCTGAGACTATCACAGTGCAGGTGCATTTATACGGAGACTTGATTACACACAGGTGGATTCTATTTATCATCATTAGTCATTTAGGTCAACATTGGATCATTCGGAGATCCTCACTGAACTTCTGGAGAGAGTTTGCTGCACTGAAAGTAAAGGGTCTGAATAATTTTGCACGCCCAATTTTTCAGTTTTTTATTTGTTAACAAAGTTTGAAATATCCAAAAAATTTCGTTCCACTTCATGATTGTGTCCCACTTGTTGATTCTTTAAAAAAATTACAGTTTTAAATCTTTATGTTTGAAGCCTGAAATGTGGCAAAAGGTCAAAAAGTTCAAGGGGGCCGAATACTTTCGCAATGCACTGTATATATATATATATATATATATATATATATATATATATATATATGTGTGTGTATATATGTAGCACCCTCCTAGGTAGGTGCTAGGAAAAGCATATATGTGGCCCTGTCTGCTTATCAGGGGGGTCTGATCATTCAGTTAGGCTGTCATATGTTTCCAGGTGTGGTCTGTTGAGTTTGGGGAGTCTCTCCACTATATCCAATGAGGGCTCTTATTGGACAGTGGAGGAAACCTGGCCAATAGCGCATCAGGGCTTATAGCTGTCTCAGTGTGCAGAGTTTGCCGCAATGCACCCTGGGATCGGATATAAGTCTGAGGAGAGCATGTGACAGAGTGTCTTTGGCGGGAAGCAGAGTCCCAGGAGGAGGCTGACGGCTATCTCTCCTCCTGTCAGAGCAAGTGAGGGTGTCCTGGGCAGTCGGCCTAGAGGACCGGAGGTTGAGCTGGGCTGCAGAAAGAAGATTCAAAGTGTTGCTGACCGAGTGGAGCTGCTGGGCAGAAGTGTCCAGGAAAAACAGTGTTGTGAGTACTCAAAACTGCCCAGGGGTCTGCCTAGGAGAGGGGGCCACTCCGGAAGGTCAAAGGGATCCGGGAGCCAGCTAACCAGTAGAGGAGGCTTAGAGAAAGGGGGTACCAGTCCTGAAGATAACTAAGAGAAAGGGGGCGCCGGTGTGGGCCCGGAAGTGTTCAGCAGTGCAGCAGTATACAAGTAGCTACCTCAGCAAGAGTGCTTAAGGGAGCTCAAAGAGGACTTCTTTAGTCAGAAAGCAGTCCCAAGTCAATTCAGCGTTAACAGGCAGCCGGCCAGCGTTAACCAGCGTCAAGCCAGCATTGATAGGCATTCAGCCAGCGTCAAGTCAGCGCCAAATAGAGTTTTTCAAGTGTCCCTGCTAAATTGTGCATAGTTCAGTTAAAGGAGTATCCCACTCAACCCTTCTCCTATCCAAGTTACAAAATAAGCACAAAAACCCAAAGATACTGAACTGGTCATTGTCTCAGTGCTCACACTTGGAGAAACATGCTTAAATGTGCTGTTGTTGCTAGCCGTAACCCAGGGGGCCCACATCCAGCAAAACAGCTGGGAATTGTGATATATATATATATATATATATATATATATATATATATATATATATATATATATTTTTTACATTTTTATTGAGTTTAAGCAGATACAATATAAGTAGTCCAGAGAAGCATGTTAATACATCAACTTACAATCGAAAAGCAATGTTATGGTAAGTATTCCAAATTATTGGAAGGAAAATTTCCAGCATACCAAGCCTGGTATAATCATCGGCCTATATAAAAGCAATTCTATTAGTGCCGGTTCACACTAACGCGGCACGACTTCGGGGGCGACCTGTGAAGTCGCGTGCACCGCGACTTCAGCGCGACTTGCACGGACTTCATATAATGAATGTCTATGCAAGTCACTCCAGGTCGCCCCGAAGTAGTACAGGAACCTTTTTCTAAGTCGGAGCGACTTGTGTCGCTCCTATTAGAACGGTTCCTGTAGCACACAATGGACCGCGATGGACCTCGACTTGTCAAGCTGACAAGTCGCCTGACAAATCACGGTAGTGTAAATGGACACTTACAATATTGTATCTCGTGCAGCTTATCTATATTTAGTGCCGGTTCACATATGTGCGGCTGCGGCGATCGCATGTAATGTCGGAGCGCACTGCTCCTTCATTACATGCGATCGGCTGTGCGGTGCGAGTTTAGCCATACACTTTGCACCCGCAGCAACGACGCACAGGACCCTTTTTTGCAGCCGCATCAGGATCGGATCGCACAGTGGTTCACACTTGTGCGATCTGATCCTGTGCGAACTGTAAGACCGCACTGCGATATGCGATCAAACTGGGGGTGTCGTTAAGATTTCATTGACACCCCCAGCGTATCGCATATGGCAGTGTGAACTGCCAGGGGTGCGTTTGCGATGCGGGAACAGGCTGCAAATTCGCAGCCTTCCCGCATCGCATAAGTGTGAACCGGCACTTATAAACTTGTTATGTATAACCATGGAGGTGTGGACCAACCACCTCATCTACTTATAAAATGTAAACAACAATAAACAACATAAAACAACAGTAAATCCTCACTTGCATTTTGCTGTATAGCTAGGCAACCCCATATTATTATTAGGCTGAACCCATCAGTATATGTTTGACAGTCGGTAAGTTGTGATCCAAGGATCCCATGTGTATTTAAAGGTGTGTTTTTTTCCCCTGTATTAATGCATACGAATATTAATAGGAACATTGTTCTGTGTGAGTGAGATTCACGTACAAGTGAATTGTGCAGTGAATACAATGTGATGAAAACCACATACAAATGTTTCAAATAATTGGCTCTAAGGGCCATGCAAAATAATGAATAGTGCAAAAACAAATGAACATAAAATGGTGCACTTAGTTAAATAATATAACAGTTCATAACAAAGAAGACTCCTCTTGCTGAAGTGTGGGTGAGGAGATCAACCACAACCCGTGAAGTGGAAAAATCCTAATATGCAAAAGAAGATGTGAAGAGAATTCAGGTGTCCCTCCACCAGGTGAAATGCACGCACGCTGGTCTCTGCATTGAAGGGGGCACGCACGCTGGTCTCTGCATTGAAGGGGGCATGCACGCTGGTCTCTGCATTGAAAGGGGGCACGCACGATGGTCTCTGCATTGAAAGGGGACACGCACGCTGGTCTCTGCATTGAAGAGGGCACGTACACTGGTCTCTGCATTGACGGGGGCACGCACGCTGGTCTCTGCATTGAAGGGGGCACATACACTGGTCTCTGCATTGACAAGGGCACGCACTCTGGTCTCTGCATTGAAGGGGGCACGCACGGTGGTCTCTGCATTGAAGGGGGCACGCAAGATGGTCTCTGCATTGAAGGGGGCACGCACGCTGGTCTCTGCATTGAAAGGGGGCACGCATGATGGTCTCTGCATTGAAAGGGGGCACGCATGATGGTCTCTGCATTGAAGGGGGCACGCACGCTGGTCTCTGCATTGAAGGGGGCACGCACGCTGGTCACTGCATTGAAGGGGGCACACACGCTGATCTCTGCATTGAAGGGGGCACGCACGCTGGTCTCTGCATTGAAGGGGGCACGCACGATGGTCTCTGCATTGAAGGGGGCACGCACGCTGGTCTCTGCATTGAAAAAGGCACGCACGCTGGTCTCTACATTGAAGGGGGCACGCACGCTGGTCTCTGAATTGAAGGGGGCACGCTCGCTGGTCTCTGCATTGAAGGGGGCACGCTGGTCTCTGCATTGAAGGGGGCACGCACGGTGGTCTCTGCATTGAAGGGGGCACGCTGGTCTCTGCATTGAAGGGGGCACGCACGCTGGTCTCTGCATTGTAGGGGGCACGCACGCTGGTCTTTGCATTAAAGGGGGCACGCAAGATGGTCTCTGCATTGAAAGGGGGCACGCATGATGGTCTCTGCATTGAAGGGGGCACGCTGGTCTCTTCATTGAAGGGGGCACACACGCTGGTCTCTGCATTAGAGGGGGCACGCACGCTGGTCTCTGCATTGAAGGGAGCACGCACGCTGGTCTCTGCATTGAAAGGGGGCACGCACAATGGTCTCTGCATTGAAAGGGGGCACGCACGATGGTCTCTGCATTGAAGGGGCACGCACGCTGGTCTCTGCATTGAAGTGGGCACGCACGCTGGTCTCTGCATTGAAGGGGGCACGCTGGTCTCTGCATTGAAGGGGGCACGCACGCTGGTCTCTGCATTGAAGGGGGCACACTATACCTTAATTACTGAAGGCCCCTTTCACACTTTTGTGACCTCAAAGTCACGGAAATTTTTTACAGCGTTTTTTGCCATCTACTCTTGCATAATATATGAACCCATTGCGGCCCTCGAGGGAGAGAGAGAGAGAGAGAGAGAAGGAGAGAGAGAAGGAAAGAAGGAGAGAGAGAGTGAGAGAGAAGAAACGAAGGAGAGAGAGAAGAAACGAAGGAGAGAGAGAAGAAATGAAGGAGAGAAGGAGAGAGAAGGAAAGATGGAGAAAAGTAGAGAGTAGGAATGAAGGAAAGAAGGAAGGAGAGAGATAAGAAAAGAAGGAAAGAGAGAAGGAAAGAAAGAGAAAAAGAAAGAGAGAAGGAAGGAATGAAGGAAAGAAGAATGTAGAAAGAGAGAAGGAGAGAGAAAGACCAGATGCTGCCTACTACTTTATCCAGGTTCCGTACAGTTTGTTCTACATTGATTTCAATACTGTTACATACGTAAGACACTTCTGTTCTGTTTCTTGCCTGCAGTAACGCGGTTCCACAGCATCTGCTTGCACATGGACAATAATAGACAGCACACCTATTGGCTAGGATGCGCTGCAGCCTGCCTCCTACCTCTTCAGCCAGTAGCTGTCTGTTCCATTCCCTCCCTTTCCCTCAATCACCCAATCCCGTCTCCCAGCCCACTCAGCATATACTATATGGGTGACGCCGGGTGATGGCGGAGCTGTGTGTATTTTCTATGGGGGATCAGACTGGGACATTGGTCTGAAATCAGTGAATGTCCTAGCAAAATTGTGACTGTTGGCAACTATGCATACATCCACCAATCCACTCCTCTGAAAGAACCTCCGGCACGGGTCACCACCGCCTCCTCTCTTGAACTGGCTGCTTTTCCTTCCTTTTACCTTGTATTCTCCATCACCCAGAAGGTTCACATGAAGGTTTACACTTTTTTTTCCATGCCCATACACTGTAGGACTTCATTCTCACTATGTGTGCACAGTAAATCATACCAGGCAATTCACTTAACCAACAATTTTTTATATTGAAGAAATGGCCTAATCATACAATCCCTCTTAGTCTCTACAGTACAATTCTTCATAAATGACATGGCAATGCAACAGTTAACATACATGACCGTCCCTCTCCTATGATCAACCAACTCCAAACCATTGGTCCAACCCCTTCCTGTTTAAATACCTCTGCTGTGGTAAGTACCACAGGCCAAACAGTAGACACACCACAGCGTATTCCTTTTACATCATGCAATAGTAACTCTTGAGTACAACACACAAATTACATTTTTTGCCATCTATCTAAATACAAAAATTCTTGTTTAAAACCAATTGTCAGAAAGAGACAGACGGAATGAAGATTTGAAGGTTTATATCCACAGCAACTCATCTTCTCATTGTATCTTGCATTATATGTTGTTTCCTGTCAGACAGAATCCCGTTTAACTGTAGAATAGCCACCATATCATTAGAGGCCAGGTCCATAGGCAGATGGCCCCAATTGTCTGATAGATGAATATGAGCTCCTCCATTGAGTAGTGCAATTAGGGTTTTCACTGAACCATTTCTTGCTGCGCGGTGAGCTGGGGTTCTTCCAGTTCTGGAATCCGAGGTGTTTGGGTTTGAGCCATAATTCAAAAGAATTTGGGTTATCTCTGGAAAATCCAGGTTCACCACCTTAATTTTTAGAAACAACGAATTAAATTGTGTATTATACATTCAGCTTGCTGCAACCTAAACAATGCACATTTACAAATTGAAGTAAAGTTACAGTGCTTTATACTACAAACAACAAAAAGCATGTGTGCTGGCTTCTAATCCACTGCTGTGAGGGAGATGAATGCATGGGATCCAATGAAATCCATGGACACTTCCCAGTAAGGTCCAACTTTTTAAAGCCTAACTTCAGCTATAATTTTAAATCGTTTGTTTGGACCAAGATGGCCCATGCAAACAATTTCCTTGCTAATACACGTGGCGCTGTCAGTCCTCTGTAATCTGTATGTAGCATCAACTAGATACAGTATACAGCCCTGTGTTATTTTAGCTATGGAAATTGCACTGTTTTCAAGTCACACAAGTGTAAATGGACTCGAATGCTACAGTTTATACAGCGCTGACAGTGGCCACATTTATTAGTAAGCGAAAGTTTGATTGGACCAGCTTGGCTCAAACAAAGTATTTAAAGTGATAGCAAAGCTGGAGCTAGACTTTAAAGCAGGACTTTACCAATAACAGCTTGATATAAAATAATGTTCCTTAGCAAGGAATATTTATTCCACATTATTAACATTAATAATTATTATACTACCAAAATAAGTGTGTGCTGTAAATTGTCTCCAGCATTGCTTCTGTTTCTTCTTGCTGGAGGCTGCCCTTTTGTTAAAGCCCAGAGCCTCTGAGCAGCAGTAAGTCTTTAGGCTGGCAGCAGAGTACCTAAAATACAGAGCAACTGAGTACTGTATGTGCAGAACAGGGTGGGACAACGTATTACTGGATTTTAAACAGTATAGCCACTTGTTTTTAATATTTTACATGAAGTGCATGAAGTGATCTAGTAGAACTTAATTTTCTAAAGTTCCACTTTAAAGTAAATTAAAGGATTTGTAAAAGTTCAGCTTTTTAAAAAAAAAAAAAAAAACCATGTCATATTTACCTGTTCTGTGTAATGGTTTTGCAAAGAGCAGCCCGATCCTCCTTTTCTTTGGTTTCCCCCCCCCCCATTGGTGCTCCTGGCTCCTCCCCCCCTGCTGAGTGCCCCCATAGCATGTTGCTTGCTTTGGGGGCACTAGTGCATGCTCATTCCTGAGCCACCTCTGTGTGTCTATGGGAAACACAGAGTGCAGCTTGGCCCCGCCCACACCTCCCTCCTCACTGGCTGTGATGGACAGTAGTGGAAGAGAGCCCAGGAGGGGGTCTACTCTTGTGCTCATCACTGGATCAGATTCAGGTGGGTATTGGGGAGGAGGGGGGGGGGGGCTGAGGGGGAAACTGCACACTGAAGCTTTTTTACCTTCATGCATAGAATACAGCCTTTAGAGCCACTTTAATCAATTAACATTTTTATGGCAATAATAAGCATATACTGGGGAAATTAATAAAAAGAGTAATAAATACTCTTTAGAATTCCCTTGCACCTCTGCACCCTATTTGTCGGTGTTTGTGCAGTTACTGAGCTTTCTCCATGCTACTGCACACATCACCTCAGTTCCCCATCAGCATCTGTCCCCGTAGCAGGCAATGAGACCTTACAGACTTGTTCCCCATGAGGTCTGCCCACTGTGTGACTCATCATTTCCTCAGTAAGTAAGTGTCATGATGTTGCCAGTATCCCTGGCCTGTTGGTGACCTTCAGCTTTAGCCAGGGAATCTCCCACCTTACAGCTGAATGAGGCTAAGGATAGAGTCTCTTGAAAGAAGTTGTCACATTCCTCACAGCTTCGCTGCATGGACATGTTCCACTATGATGAGTGATGCCTTATCTACTTTCTTAATCAAAAGGACAGAGCCAACTTTGTTCAGTCATTTTTCTCATTCAGCATCTACTTCCTAGACTGATATTCTGGTACAGAGAGGATTCAATTACCTACAGTGCTTTGAAAAAGTATTCATACCCCTTGACATTTTTCACATTTTGTCATGTTACAACCAAAAACGTAAATGAATTTGTGTAAGATTCTGGTACCTCTGGTACCCTTAATTTCCATTTCTTTTCAATATGCGTCCCACCTTTCTAATTAGGTGGTACGCATACACCTTTAAGACGGATGACGTCATCGCCGAGCGCCGCTCTGAGCGGCTATTTCAACCGTCGGCGTTCTCTCTCACGTTGTTCGTTCAACGTCCCTGTGCCTGTGTGTCTACATGCTTACAAGCTTGTCTCGCTGCCGGAACCTCCAGCTATTTGCTTTTACCTGGAACAGACCGGAACCTCGCTACTGATCCCTGTATCTCGCTACCGGATCACTCCCTCACTACTGGACCCCTCTACTACTAACCTTACTAGTGATAAGTACCCCACAGGAGAATCCTCCATAACCTAACTTACACTACCTATCTCTGCACATTAAGGACTGTTACTATCTATGCATACTAATTCTATCATCTGCACTGTTACATAGATTGCTAGCTCTTGAGTCTACTACCATCTATCCTTGCACTGGGTTAGCCTATCCTGTATTTGTCATCTGCTGTCCTTACCGCCTGTTACCATACTCGATTACTAACCTATCTGCATTCTACCTAAATACCATCTAATACTCTCCTGAACATTTCTATCAAGTGCTTACCATCTCTGTCACTGTTCACACCTGTCCCTTCAGCACATCACCTTAATACTATCACATACATCCTATCACTCCAGGAACATCTTATTGAGTGTGTGTATATCTGTATGCTGAAGCTGACGGGCCCACAGTGATGAGTCTGGAGAGTTGGATCTGGTTATTCAACACATCTCTACATGACTACTGAGTGGAGATTCTGCAGCTGCAAATCCAGCCTACTACAAAAACGCAGGAGCGTTACAATTTGATTGAGATTTTATGGGATAGACCGACACAAAGTGGCACATAATTGTGAAGTGGAAAGGAAATAAAAAAATGGTTTTCATTTGTATTCAGCCCCCTTTACTCTGATAACCCTAACTAAAATCTAGTGGAACCAATTGCCTTCAGACGTCACCTAAGTAAATAAAGTCCACCTGTTTGTAATTTAATCTCAGTAAAAATAAAGCTTTTATGTGAAACCCTCAGAGGTTTGTTAGAGAACCTTAGTGAACAAACAGCATCATGAAGGCCAAAGAACACACCAGACAGGTAAAGGATAAAGATGTGGAGAAGTTTAGAGCAGGGTTAATTTATTTTTTTTTTAAATATCCCAAGCTTAAATCTATCATCCAAAAATGGAAAGAGTATCTCAATAATTTTTTTTTTTTTTATTGTTTTGTGTTTAAACAGTCAGACAAGTAGATACACACATTTCGCAATGGTATAAGGTAGGTTACAGGTACAGCATGTAAAAACATGACAATATCAGAGAGATATCATAAGCTTTGGTATTTTTCTGTCCATATCATCCAGGTCCTATCAAATGTCTTACATGTTAAGGAAGTAATCGCTAAGAGGTGTTCGGAAGTACAATTCCCATGGATTGATTTTGCCACGTCAGATGGGTTTATAGAGAGGGTGTTTTTCCAGTTGCAGAGTATAAGGGTACAGGTTGCTAGGAGAATGTAGGTGATGACTGATCTGAAGTTTGGGGGGGAATTTATCTATTCCTAGGTGGAGGATTGCCAGTGTTGGGTTGGGGGTTGTTAAAATTCCTGTGATTGTTGATATCATCTGGAAAGTCTGGTTCTTAGGCTTTTTACGCTTGGGCATTCCCAGAAGGTGTGTAGAAGATGGCCAGTTTGGCCACACTTTCTCCAGCATAGGGGAGATTGTGTTGGGAAGTATGTGGCTAGTCTAAGTGGAGTATAGTGCCAGCTGTTGGTTATTTCGTGCATCATTTCCCAGTGGATGATGCAGTGGGATGCTTTGTGGATTTCCCTGAAGGCATATTGCCATTGGTCATCTGAGAATGCAGTGCCTAAGTCTACTTCACATTTTCTAATTGCTGCGGTTTTCCTGAATGTATGTTTTTCATGGATGAGGTTGTAGAATAGGGATGTTGCTTTGGTGTTATGCTTAGGAAGCAAAAATGGCAAACCTACCAAGACATGGCGGTCCACCTAAACTGACAGGCCTGGCAAGGAGAGCATTAATCAGGGAAGCAGCCAAGAGGACCATGGTAACTCTGGAGGAGCTGCAGAGATCCACAGCTCAGGTGGGAGAATCTGTCCACAGGACAACTATTAGTCATGCACTCCACAAATCTGGCCTTTATAGAAGAGTGGCAAGAAGAAAGCCATTGTTGAAAGAAAGTCATAAGAAGTCCCATTTGCAGTTTTCGAGAACCCATCACATCAAACTTTTGCAAAGTACTTTGGTCAGATGAGACCAAAATTGTACTTTTTGGCCTACAAGCAAAATGCTATGTGTGGCGGAAAACTAACACTACGCATCACATGAACACACCATCCCCACTGTGAAACATGGTGGTGGCAGCATCATGTTGTAGGGAGGCTTTTCTTCAGCAGGGACAGGGAAGCTGCTCAGAGTTGATGGGAAGATGGATGGAGCCAAATACAGGGCAATCTTAGAAGAAAACCAGCAGGATAATGACCCTAAACATACAGCCAGAGCTACAATGGAATGGTTTAGATGAAAGTATATTCATGTGTTAGAATGGCCCGGTCAAAGTCCAGACCTAAATCCAATTGAGAATCTGTGGCAAGACTTGAAAATTGCTGTTCACAGACGCTCTCCATCCAATCTGACAGAGCTTGAGATATATTGCAAAGAAGAATGGGCAAAAATGTCACTCTCTAGATGTGCAAAGCTGATAGAGACATACCCAAAAAGACTTGCAGCTGTAATTACAGTGAAAGGTAATCGAGCTGAATACAAATGTATGCCACACTTTTCACATATTTATTTATAGAAAATTTTGAAAACCATTTATAATTTTCCTTCCACTTCACAATTATGTGCCACTTTGTTATGGTCTATCACATAAAATTCCAATAAAATACATGTTTCTGGTTGTAACATGACAAAATGTGGAAAATCTCATAGGGTATGAATACTTTTTCAAGGCACTGTAAATGCAGATGCATGTGCTTTTCTTGGCAGTGTCTGATACACATCAGTTCCTGCTTCAACCTCTCATCTTGTGACTTTCTACAAAGTTCCAATGTTGCACTTTGTTTAAAGGGGAATAAGAGATTAAAGAAATGCTACCTCCAGCCTGCACCAGACTGATGGCATCACCGCAGACTAGGCAAAGTCAATGAGTGAATCTCAAAGACTGCTGTTTATTTGAAAAAAACAAAAAAAGCACAGTTTTTTTTTTTTTCTAAAATGTTCTTGTGGCTATACATTGCATAATATATATTATATTATATACATTTCCATTTAAAATTAAGTCTCTCATTACAATATATTAACAATATATGTTACATTTCAAAGTGGTTCAAAAGCTTTACGGTAAAAACGGTATATTTACCTGAGCCCTAACTCAATACAACATTGTGCACTAGAGCAGCGGTATTCTTCACTCTCTCCCTCCTCACTAGGAATATTAATGCCATTGGTTCCCGCCAATCAAATTCTGTGACAAGGGAACGTGGGTGGAGCCAAGCTGCGCTGTGTGTCTATAGACACAAGCAGCTGA
Source organism: Pelophylax lessonae (assembly GCF_965119305.1). Lineage (NCBI taxonomy): Eukaryota > Metazoa > Chordata > Amphibia > Anura > Ranidae > Pelophylax > Pelophylax lessonae. The sequence goes on along the minus strand of NC_138768.1, from coordinate 403,322,654 downwards.
GCTGAGGATCTAGCCCACATGCGTGCCTTATTTGAAAGCAGCTTTCTATAGGGGCACTCACCGAAGAGGGGGAACAAGGGGCGCTGGTTGGGGACCCCATCCAGAGAGCAAGGATAACAAATTTATGTCAGTGTTGAATTGTAAATCTTGTTAACTTGCTGCACATTTTCACTGGCACGTTGTACACTTGCAGAGCACTTGAAGCACTTTTCCAATTTGTAGCAAATTTGTGTGGCAAGTCTCTAGCAAGAGCAAAGTTGCAGTGGTGAGTTTACAGCAAGATCTCTGCAAGTTACAGTGACATCATGTGGTGGGATGACTATTGCACAACATAACTGAACCAGAGCTTGCACCAGACTTGCAGAATGTTTGCAAAGAAAGTTGATCTGGAGTCATGCAATTGTGCAACAGACTTGTGAATCCTGAAAAGTCTAATAATAACTTAGCAAGTCACTTTTAAACTTGCAGCACAATTGCTTGCTATCTGGGCAAAAGAAGAGGATTGGGGCTCCTCCGTGCAAAACTATTGCACAGCGCAGGTAAGTAAAATATTTTTAGTTCAATCAGTTGCTGACTGATTGGCAGTTACTGTATAGACTAAGTGATAAAACCAGTGCTGTATATTGGCCTAGGCCAACAAGGCCCAGGCCTAGGGCGGCACTTTGCAGGGGGGCAGCAAAAAAGCTGCACCCTGCACGAAAAAAAAAACAGCCTCCTCCTGACTCCTGCACAAAAACGGTCCCCGCCGGCTTGAGCTACACTTTTAGAATAGTGCTAGTCGTATGGGGCAAATTGGGCCAGAGGGCAGGGTCCAGGAGGCAAATCAGTCTGGCACCCCCATAAAGCAGTCACACTGCTACCTGCCAGAATGATAATACTGACGGGTGAGGACATTCGAACAGACCGCAGGCCACCAACCACACTTAATACTACTGGCCCAACAACCGCCAGTGTGGCACTGCAGCCTAATGCCCCGCCTACCCTCCTCCACCCCCAGGTATAGCAGGCATAATGTTAATAAAATAATTTCATTTCTTTAAACATCCTTGACCTTGAGCGAGCATATTGAATTGCATCATATATAATTAAGAATTTTAATTGTATATGATGGCAATAATATTTTGGACCTGCTCACCTCATATGTGCTATTGCAATAGGTCAATGGATTAGTAAGATTACTCCAATCTTATAAGATATTTGGACTTGTGTTTGCTGCCACTGATTATTTCACTTATTTGTATAATGACTATGGACTTTATACAAATAAGTGAAATAATCTTATGATTACAATCAGTGGCAGCAAACACAAGTCCAAATCCTAAAATAAAGGAGTAATCTTACTAATCCAGTGACATAAGGCTGTACTAATGGGCACTGATAAGGCTGCACTGATGGCCACTGATGAGGTGGCACTGATAAGCTGCAATGATAAGGCAGCACTGATATGCTGCACTGATGGGCACTGATAAGCTGCGCTGATGAGCACTGATAAGCTGCGCTGATGGACACTGATAAGCTGCGCTGATGGGCACTGATGAAGCTGCACTGATGGGCACTGATGAAGCTGCGCTGATGGGCACTGATGAAGCTGCGCCGATGGGCACTGATGAGGCTGCGCTGATGGGCACTGATGAGGCTGCGCTAATGGCCGCTGATGAGGCCGCGCTGATATGCTGCACTGATAAGGTGGCACTGATAGACTGTGGTTGTGGTCTGTTTACATATGACGTGGCGGGTAACAGGAAGGGGTATGGCCCATATTTAAATTAGGGGGTGCCCAAGTTTAGTCAGGCCTAGGGCAGCACAAAACCTAAATACACCACTGGATAAAACTGTACATAAATTAGCGCATGCGCACTTGAGGCAAAAGACACAGTGGATCTCAGTTGCCAGTACCCAGCCACTTTGATTGGTCAGGGGATCATGTGGTCGCTATGTTAACAAAGCTGGTATGAATGAATTCATTCATCACAGCTGTGTTTCCTATACTGTGATTGCCCCACAGCTATCACATGGTACCTGGGTGACTCACAGCACCCTGTACCATGTGATTAGCTGTACCCAGTCACATATTACTTGTAATCACAGCTGGTATGAATGTAACCCAGTCATGAAAATACAAAACATTGCTGTTACAGTCATGACAGTACAAACCATTGCTGTTACAATTGTAACAGCAGTCAAAGTGTTAAAAAAAAAATACCTGATCACCCCCCCAGAGTGTTACTGTGTTACTATGGTGACACACTCTGATAAAAGTATGTAAAAAAATAATGAAGACAGTTAAAACATTGAATAAAAAATGATTTAATTTTTTTTTTTTTTACACATTGTCACCAGTTAATGTTCCTGATCACCGCCACATGAGTCATATGATGATGCTGTACTGCACTGGTGACAGTATGTAAAAAAAAAAAAATGATTTAACTCCTTCCAAAAAATTGTGACAAAAAGTACAACTTTAAAAAAACTTGCAATGCCTACTAATAAATACCTCAGACTGTCTACCTAAAAGGGGTCATTTTTTATAGTTTACAGATGACAGTTTACAGATGATAGTGAAGAACTATGAGAAAAGTACAGTCAGGGTTAATTATAGCCCCTTCCTAACTTATATAAAGCAGAGAGAGTATGTAAGGATATTTAAAGAGGAAGTAAAGCCTGATAAAAATGCTTTCTTTTCTGTTACCTGCAAAGTAAATGCATAATGTGCTAGTATGCAATGTATACTAGCACATTATTTGACACCTGAAAACGAAGCTTGCGCCATCCCCGCTGGGGGCCGCATCCATCTTTACCCGTCTTCCTTCCAGGTCTGCAGACTCCGGCTGTGCTACTGGCTGGAACCGCATAACTTCACTCCCACCCATGCAGGCCCAGACTGGGACAAAAAATAGGCCCGGGCATTTTAGACTGAGCAGCCCGGGAGGGGGGGGGGGGGGGCGTGACGGGGGCGGGGCGTGGTGTGGCGTGAGGGAGGAGGAGGAGGAGGGGGAGGAGAGGAGGAGGAGGATGGGGAGGAGAGGAGGAGGAGGGGGGGAGAGGAGGAGGAAGGGGGGGAGGAGGAGGAAGGGGGGAGAGGAGGAAGGGGGAGAGGAGGAGGAGGAGGGGGAGGAGGGGAGAGGAAGGGGGGAGAGGAGGAAGGGGGGAGAGGAGGAAGGGGGGAGAGGAGGAAGGGGGGAGAGGAGGAAGGGGGGAGAGGAGGAAGGGGGGAGAGGGGGAGGAGAGAGGGGGGAGGGAGGGAGGAAGGAGAAGGGGGGAGGAGAGACGGGGGAGGGGAGGAGAGAGGGGGGAGAGGGGAGAAAGGGGGGAGGGGAGGAGAGAGGGGAGAAGAGGGGGAGAGGGAGAGGGGGAGGGGAGGGGGGAGGGGAGGGGGGGAGGGGAGAGGGGGAGGAGGAGGGCTGAGAGAGAGAGAAAGGGGAGTGAGGTGGATGATGAGAGAGACCCCTAGCCCTCTCCCTATCCCCACTGTGTTACATTGTCCCAGTGACCAGTCTCTGTCTGAAGATGTGCTGGCCAGCCTGGCTAGGGATCTATGTGTATGATGAATGGACGGTACCTTAAGTTCCTGTGTTCAGCCATGCCAGTCTGGCTGTGATCGTCCAGTAAGTTCCACTGGCTCCCGCAGCAGCCTGTGCCTCCCGCCTGTCCTCCGTTACAGGCAGCTCTGTGCTCGGCTGCTATTAGCCTGTCCTCCGGCCGGGTCTGGGCCGGTTAGAGCGAAGAGGAAGTTGGAGGAGCCATCCATGCTCTCTCTGGGTACGCTGCGCCCGCTGATTCTCGCCTCTTTAGGGGGCGAGGTGAAGGAGGAGGCGGCCGCCGTGAGCTCTTCGACCCAAGTCCCAGACTCAGACAGGGCCGGCCGATCGTAGACAGCCAGGTAGAGAAGACTAGAGGCACACTGAGAAGCTCCAGGCGGCGGGCGCCCTCTCCTCCCAGCGCCGGCCCTGGCCATGTCTCAGACTCAGAGAGAGTGACTGACAGTCTGTATCAGTAGCGGGCGGCCCACCGGGAAAATGCCCGGTCTGCCCTATGGCCAGTCCGGCCCTGCACCCATGCACGCGGGAGCCGCTGGTCACGGCACAGGGATCTGAAGAAATGGCACGGGTGGCCCTTCCTTCAGAGCACATGCGCAATGATGTAATCGGCTGCATGCAATGTAAATATCTCCTAAACGGTGCAAGTTTAGAATATATTTACAGTACCTATAGGTAAGCCTTATTATAGGCTTACCTGTAGGTTCAAAGTGTACAGGGGGGTATACAACCTCTTTAAGGAAGTAAAAAGCAGTTATAACGGTCACCAACAATTTAACTGTTTAAAGTTAGGTGATGTTAATGGTAACATGTAACAAATATGAAGGAGGTGTCATCCTAATTTGGCTGCAAAAGTGGAGCCCTATTTCGGACACTTTTTGTTTACAAGTTAAAACCAGTATTTTTTCCTAGAAAACTACTTAGAACCCCAAAACATTATATATATTTTTTTAGCAAAGACTCTGGAGAATAAAATGTCGGTCACTGCAAAAATTTTTGTCACGCGGTATTTGCGCAGCGGTCTTTAAAACGCCATTTTTTTGGAAAAAATTTGAAAAATCACATTTCACTGCATTTAAAAAATACTAACCAGTAAAGTTAGCCCATTTTTTTTTTGTATATTGTGAAAGATGATGTCACGCTGAGTAAATAGATACCCAACATGTTACGGTTTAAAATTGCGCCCCCCCGTGGGATGGTGACAAACTACGGTCAATAGAGATCTCAATCTGCGACGCTTTAAATTTATTTAACGGTTACCAGTTTAGAGTTAGAGTGTAGCTCTTTTTTTTTTAATTATTGCCCACGCTCTGGCGATCGCGGCGATACCTCACATGTGTGGTTTGAACAGCGATTTAATTCGCGGCTCGACTTGCGTATACTTGTGCGCGAGCTAACGGTGACGGGGGCAGCTAAATTTTTTTTTTTTTTTTCCTATTTATTTTTTCTTTTTTTTTAACTTTATTACAGGTTTTTTTAAAAAAAAAAATCTGATCACTTTTATTGCTGTCACAAGTAATGTAAACATCCCTTGTGACACCAATATGTCGTGACAGGTACACTTTATGGAGGGATCGAGGGTCTAAAAGACCCTAGACCCCTCCACTACACTTCCCTGTATGCAAAACGCCGAAAACTGCATTTTTGTATACAGCCGTTTTTAAAATCTGCCGCCTTTTGCAGCACAGTAACCCGGAAGTGACGTCATGGACCCTGCCTCCGGGTTACGTCATCGGAGACCCGATCTATGCCGTTTCCAGCATTCATCGGGACTCCATCCAGCCGGCGGACGTGCCGGCTGGGTGCTCGGGGCTCCCGGTGGGACGGGAGCCCCCGAGCAAAGCCACGGAAGGCGGCTCACCCGGGTAATGATTGAGCGGCTCCTGAGCCGCATCGGTCGTTACCGACGGAAAGCCGACCGTCGGCTTCAAACCAAGGTCCCGAGATGATGCCTCTAGCTGATCTACGTCAGTTTGCGGTAAGTGATTAAGGAAGTAAAAAGCAGTTATAACGGTCACCAACAATTTAACTGTTTAAAGTTAGGTGATGTTAATGGTAACATGTAACAAATATGAAGGAGGTGTCATCCTAATTTGGCTGCAAAAGTGGAAATACACTTTAAAGCTAAATTTTAATTGTAATTGGGCACCATGAGAGTTAAACCATAATGTGCTAGTATAACATGGCAGACTTAGCTGACAAGCAATCCCCTTTAGCTCTGTGCGGTCAGCCTTCCTGTCAATCATGGATATTGCCATCTTCTCCTTGTCATGCTTCTGGGTTCTGCCTTATTGGTGCCCTAGTAGGCAGTGGCACGATGACATCACATAATAAAAGAAAAAAAAAAGTTATGGAACAGCTAACAAGATTCATACAGCTACCACATCATATGAGACCAAGTGATATACGAAATGTTAAATAAATCCAAAAAAGTCTTTATTAGGTACAAAAATTGCTCATAAGAGGATTGAAAGTGCAACCAACTATCAAAAATGAAACCCTCCACCTTTGCCAATAAAACGAAGACAATGATGTCTTTAATCTACACAACTAAAGTCCGGACATCTTAAAGCATATATAAGTGCATGTTACGATAAAGGAAATGGCCTATCATTTTCTAAATGTTCAAGGAACTATCTATATGTGTTTTAACATGCGTTCATACACCTTCCTGCTCTCATTTCTGAAAACATCTAGCAAGAAGTCTGAGGGCACCAGTCCTAATAAGGCCCATACACACGTACCGATTGTCGGCCGTAAATATTCGGCCGACGACCGATCGGCCGATTGTAGGCTTGTTAGTATGATGCTTCCGACAGCCGACAGCGCACTTTCGGCCGAAAAGAATCTGATGTGCATGCTTTAAAATTTTTGTAGGCCAACACCAGAACGGCCGATTGTTCGCCAGTCTGAACAGAATTCGGCCGACAACAGAGGCGGCTCTTTAATTAGGCAAAATAGGCGGTTGCCTAAGGCCTCGCGCTCATTGGGGCCTCGCAGCCGCTTGATTTGCCTGAAGGAGGAAGGGGAGACACCAGCATCGGGAAGAATGGCGCTGCCTGCGGATGTGCGGGACCAAACTTCTCACGCCGGGACTCTGCACTAACATCAACTTGACTGCCCCCCCCCCCTTTAGCTGCAAGAAGGGAGAACCGGGGTGAGTCACTGCCCCTCGGCCGCTCTGCACATGACAGGAGAGAAAGCTGGTCCAGGGACCAATAAGCTGCAGGCTGCCGGGTTAACTGGTAGGTGAAGCGTCGCCCCCCACGTGTGTTGTGCTTTCACCCGGCAATACAGATGCTAGTTGTGATGGCGATCTGACGAGTTCAGGGATTGGGGTCAGTCTAATGAAAGGATTTTATTGCACACTGACACAAGACTGCTCTGTCCATCACAAGCCCCTGCATGCAAACAACTCCTCTTCTATGTGACCGGACCGACTCCTGGAGCCCGCACACACCCGGAGACTTCACATGTTATCCTGATCACACACAGGAGCGCAGAACAAAAAGCCTTCTTCTGTCTGCTCTCCCCCATCCCTCTCTCTCCCATCCATCCCTCTCTCCCATCCCTCTCTCTCCCATCCATCCCTCTCTCCCATCCCTCTCTCTCTCCCATCCCTCTCTCTCTCATCCATCCCTCTCCCATCCCTCTCTCTCCCATCCCCCTCTCTCATCCATCCCTCTCTCCCATCCCTCTCTCTCCCATCCATCCCTCTCTCAGTCATCCATTCCTCTCTCCCATCCCTCCCTCTCCCATCCATCCCTCTCTCCCATCCCTCCCTCTCCCATCCCTCCCTCTCTCCCATCCCTCTCTCATCCATCCCTCTCTCTCCCATCCATCCCTCTCTCCCATCCCTCTCTCTCCCATCCATCCCTCTCTCCCATCCCTCTCTCTCCCATACATCCCTCTCTCCCATCCCTCTCTCTCTCATCCATCCCTCTCTCCCATCCCTCTCTCTCCCATTCCTCTCTCTCTCTCTCTGATCCATCCCTCTCTCCCATCCCTCTCTCTCCCATCCATCCCTCTCTCCCATCCATCCCTCTCTCAGTCATCCATTCCTCTCTCCCATCCCGCTCTCTCCCATCCATCTTTCTCTCCCATCCCTCTCTCTCCCATCCATCCCTCTCTCCCATCCCTCTCTCTCTCATCCATCCCTCTCTCCCATCCCTCTCTCTCTCATCCATCCCTCTCTCCCATCCCTCTCTCTCCCATCCATCCCTCTCTCCCATCCCTCTCTCTCCCATCCATCCCTCTCTCCCATCCCTCTCTCCCATCCATCCCTCTCTATCCCATCCCTCTCTCCCCCATCCATCCCTCTCTCCCATCCCTCTCTCCCATCCATCCCTCTCTCCCATCCATCCCTCTCTCATCCCTCTCTCTCTCATCCCTCTCTCATCCCTCTCTCTCTCTCTCCCATCCCTCTCTCTCTCCCATCCCCCTCTCCCTCATTCCAGGTATAGTAAGTAAGTGACAATCACTATACAGAGGGAGCTTGTGTTGCAGTGCATGTCCTGGCGTGATATGATCCAATGACAAAGCTGGACTGGCCATGGGTGAATTGCCATCAGTTCATTGTACACTGTTCAGTGCAATGTATTATAAAATGTGATTGCTTGAATTATTTTGCCATTATGGGCATGAGTGGGGCCTCATGTCTAAGTTTTGCCTAAGGCCTCACAAAGCCTAGAGCCGCCTCTGGCCGACAATCAGCAGATTTGCAAGACTGGGCATGCTCAGAAAAGACAAAACACAAGGAAAGTTAACCATCACATGACATCACTTCTGCAGTCGGCTGCTGTTGGCCGACAAAATTCATGTGCAGTCTTTTGCAGTTTTCAACAGACACGACAGCTCTGGACAAAAGACGGCCGATCGTTCGGCCGACGATCAGTACTTGTGTACGGGGCAATAGATCAGAGTTATCTAGATTCCATAATTATTCAATGCATGAAATATCTCTTTGAAATCATCTTGTGTTGGTAATCCAGTGATGATAATTTGCAGACAGTCCATGCTGACTTGAGGCTTTTTCTCTGTCACAGAGGTTCAATTCCGTGTGGGTGATTTCTAATCAACCAGTTACGTCTTACATGCAGCAATCAGCTAATTCCAACATATACACCCGTCGTCTGCTATATAACCCACTGCTTACCACAGGGCTGGCCCAAAACATTGTGCTGCCTGGGTCCAAGAACAAACTGCTACCCCCCCCCTAAAAAAAAAATTTGTGCACCAAAAGGCCCCCAAATCCATTATTTTATATCATGATAATTACATTTATCAGGAAGTCAGATTTACATGCAACAGCACCTTGTCTATATGCAGATTTTTTTTAGGGGCTGCATTGTGGGGGGGGGGGGGGGGATTTAAGGGGCTGCATTGTTGGGGGGGGTTTAATGGGCTGTTTTGTAGGTGGGGAGGGGGGTTAAGGGGCTGCTTTGTGGTGTACAGGGACAAAGAACAAACATAAAACATTTAGAAAATATTATATATATATAAATATTAAATATACTGTCTTCTTCCATACCTTACCACCAGACCGGTCCACCAAACACCCACTGTCTGCCTCTTGCCCCTCCTGTGTCCACCGCAGCCACTGCCCTAGAAGAATAAGCCTGCCCTGCGTGAGATGAAGTGCGCTGATGTCTGACCTCATTGCACACGCCACAATCACGCAGGGGATGGGCGGCAGTATGAGATGGGGAAATGCCACCCATAACGCACTGCAAACTGATGACACACAAAACTGCCATAAAAAAAATCTTGGGTGTCAATTTGCTGCCCCTTTCAAAGTGCTGCCTGGGTCCAATGGACCAAGCGGGACCCATAGTAGGGTCGACCCTGGCTTACCCGAGCCTACATAGCCTTATGTATACTCGGCTTGTGGCCCACTGAAGTTGTGACTCTGCCGTTCATTTTAAATTTCTGCCTCAATATGGCTCCTCTTACCGGCACCCAGATCTTTCATTGGTAGGACGCGTCCTGAAACTAGTTAGGGCCAGTACACACCACAGAAATGCAGTCCAGATGTTTTTCTGCATGCATGCTTTTGATGCATTTTTGATTCATTTTCAATACGTTCCAGTATGTTTTTCCCCTCTTGTTTGTTTTTTCTCCAAAGTTTCCTTTTGTTTTTTTTTTCTGTAATGCATTCCGATGTGTTCTTCCGGTGCCTTCTTGATGCATCTTGCCACATTCCAGTGCAGCTCCTTGCAGAAAAATTGCAGCATTTTCTACTTTTGTTGACTGTACGGGTGTGAACTTTGCCATTGAAACCCATGTAAGCTACTGTCCATGCGTTTTTGATGCAGAGAAAATGCACTTGATTGCATGTGGTGTGAACTGGCCCTAACACCATACTGGCGAAACGCGTTGATATTAGCTCGGCATCTGGACATCAATAAGCAATACCTTCAGGCCAACTAAAGATCTTAGTGTTGGTAAGTGGAAGTGGAGGTGGGAAGCCATGTGAAGCTCGGGTAAGCAGTATGTTATAGAGCAGATGACGGGTGTATATGTCAGAATTATTTGATGGCTGCATATAAGACACAGACTGGTTGATCAGAAGTCGCCCACAGAGGATGGAATCTCTGTGACAGAGAAGTAGCCACAAGTCTGCATGGACTGCCTGTGTGAGATCACCCTAGAGCAGTGATGGTGAACCTTGGCATCCCAGAGGTTTTGGAACTACATTTCCCATGATGCTCATGCACTCTGCAGTGTAGTTGATCATCATGGGAAATGTGGTTCCAAAATATATGGGATGCCAGGGTTTGCCATCACTGCCCTAGAGCTTGTGAGTATACTTGGCTTCCTAGCATTGTGATCATTGGATGTTTGTGTGACTCATTACGATTTACACTAATTATTTATCTCAAGCCTCTGAGTGCACACACTTGCTAAAATGCATGGGGCTTTGGACTGCAGTTATTAGTAGGCAGCTACGCTGGAGTCAAGGATCTAAGCTGAAGATTGTTACTCATTTTGTTACTTTTATGCCATTGCTACATTCTTTCTTTTAGCATCCAGGGCCGATCCTAGGGTAACAGACGCCTGGGTGCAGAAATATTTATGATGCCCCCCGTGTGGGCGTGGTCATCTTACTAACTCCTCCCCATTCCTAATGGGACCAGGAGGGGGTCTCTCCAAGGAACACAGAGAGGGCCTCTGTTAGAGAGTCTGTTAGAAAGAGCCTCCACCAGGCCCCATTAGAGACTACAATGGGGTTGTATCATTGGACCTGGAGGGGGGTCTCTCGAACAGAGGTCATCTCTGTGTGCATTTTAAAGTCTATGTTAGAAAGACCCCCCACCAGGCCCCATTAGAGACTACAACGGAGTCTAATGGGACCTGGAGGGGGGTTTATCTTACAGAGGTCCTCTCTGTGCCTATTGGAGAGTCTCTGATAGAAAGAATCCCCTCCATCCCCGATGAGAGACTACATTAGAGTGTCACCAAACAATAGAAAAATGGTATGTTGGGCTCTGTGGTGTGTTGGGCTCTGTGGTGTAAAGCTCTTGTGTGACATCTCAGCGGGGCTGCGGATGTCACTGTGAGAACGGCGCCTCCATAGTCCCGGCTCACAGGCGGAGTGATATCAAATGCACTCCGCCTGTGAGAGGAGGAGCCGTACAGAGAAAGCAGGAGGCTGCAGTAGAGAGCAAAGCCGCTGCTTCCTCTGTACGGCTCCTCCTCTTCAGGGCTGGTGCAAGGATTTTTGGCGCCCTAGGCAAAATAAAAATTGCTGCCCCCCCCCTATATGCTCGTGAATGTGCGGCACAATGCGCATTATTAGTACACATACACTTCCATAAGCCTAAAACGTTTTACTATGCATTAAACTTCAGTCTAAGTTACAGTCAGGCTCGGTTTCCACTAGTGCGGCTAAGAGGTCATGCTACTTCTAGCGCGACTTCGTAGCTTAAGTTGTTTGCGGCTTTCAGTGAGACTTGTCCCTCATTATAGAGGGAAGTCGCACTGAAGACGGCTCAAAAGTAGTGAACGATCTACTTTTGAAGTCGCCGCAACTCAAGACGCGGCAGTGGAAACGGGCCCCATTGAAAACAATGGCTTTTGACTTGCTGTGCGACTTGACATGTGTCAAGTCGCACTAGTGGAAACCGAGCCTTAGACCATGTAATGTAGTACACTACACATACACTTCCATAATGGGTAGTATACGGACAGGCTAGGTAGGGTAGTATACGGACAGGCTAGATAGGGTAGTATACGGACAGGCTAGGTAGGGTAGTATACGGACAGGCTAGGTAGGGTAGTATACGGACAGGCTAGGGTAGTATATGACAGTGGGATCAGTGGCAGTGCTGGTGGGGGATGGGGAAGGGACTTCTTTTCCATGTTGCTCATGAGTAGAGTAGCCCATTGAAATGAATGGGCAGCCCTACATGTGATGCATAAAAACCACACCTGCGCTTGTGTGCAAAAAAAAAGCTAAACTGTGTAAATTCAAAATAACAGATTTTCTCCAAATATGTAGTGTTCATAGAATTGCACTGCCATGTAAATGGCCGTGAACACTGTGCTCTGCTCTATTTATTGAGGACAGTTAACTTGTATTGAGTGGTTAGGTAATGTTTGGGAATTAGACTTTGATAACAGAGGGTTAATGGAATGGTCATAAAGTTTCTTCACATTATCTGGACATACACAGAGTGTGTGTGTGGGGGGGGGGGGTGTATGTAGTAATAGCTCTATCATTCTCATCTCCCTGCAATCAAATCCTCCTGATTAGTGCTGATGTAAAACGCCAGCTTATCTCCCTAAAAATTTACTTTTCTTAGAACATCAGCTCACCCCCTCCTTGCACAGTGTCAGCAGAACCCACCTCCAGGTTCTCTGGGCAGACACTGAGATGGAGGGAATCTAAGAAAATCAGGGAACAGATAGAATGTACAGGAGATTTCTGGGGAAGATAGAAAAAAAGAGTTTGAGAGCTGTAGTGGGACAGTCACTGCTGTGGGCAAGTATGTAATGTGCATTAGATGATAAGTGTGTGCACGCCTATGAGTACTCACTTTGGCTCCGTGGTGTCTGACACTAGCAGCAGTGACACCTCTGCCGAGATCAGCTCCAGCCCTCCACATTCAGCCCTCATGAGTCAGCTGCCCTTTAGTCTCCGCCCCCCGGCCAGGCTCCAAAGACAGCCCATCTGCTGATGCTGCTTTGTGTCCCAGCTCACTGGGATGCACCATCTGCCCGCCTGGACGGGGGGGAGACATGGAGCTTGTCGGTCCAGAAGCCCCCTTTCCTTCTGCTGTCCCTAACCCCAGACAATGAGGAGGGGGCACCTCCGGCGCCCCTGACTTATGTGCACTAATAGAAGCGGCCCTGCACACAAAACTGCTAGAAAAAAATGTGGGTGTCAATTTGCCTCCCCCACTGTCGCCCCTCCCCTCAGCTCACAACTACAAAGGATATAGCAGGCAGCTCCGAGGCTGCAGTGAGAGACTTGCGGTCGGGAGAGGATAGTGCGCCCCCCACCAGGCGGCGCCTGGGCGCACTGCACCCTAAGAACCCGCCTGGGATCGTCCCTGCACCCGGCACCCGCAGATCGGCTTCTGCTGTGAATATTCACAACAGATGCGGTCCGCCGTCAACGCGCGCCCACCCCCTGAGGGCAGAAGTGTAGAGTTATGTATATATACGTGATTCTGCATAGGAGAGCCACCCTGTAGCAGTTAAACTGCTATGGGATGAATGGCAAGTGGATAATTGAACAGGCTGAAGTTAGAAGGTGATTGGCTACCATGCACAGCTGCACCAGATTCTGAGTGCTTTAGTTTTAGTAAATCTCCCCCTGTGTGTGTTGGTCTGAGGATCAGTCCTAAGGCCTAGGCTAGAGGCCTGAAGGCAGCCGTGTGGTAAGAGAGTGAGCCAAGGCAGGAGGCTGAAGTATTCTATTGTGCAAATTATAGTAATATTAGAAACCCCCTGTGTGGGCAACCTAGTGAAAATTTTCATTCATTTTAATAAAAGTGAGCCACCAAACCCTTAAACAGAGTTGAAGTGCACTGACCTCACTGTAATGCACTACCATTGAGTTAAGACATTCCCTCAATGTCACACTATATGGGATATGTTAGCTATGCAATGACCTTTCTATTCCTATGCAATGTCTTGAGCCACAGACCACACTTGATTATAGTGAGTTGATCTACAATTATGTAGATCACTTCTTATTTTTATATTTTTTTGTCACAATGACATCACCCCCACGCATTTGCATGGAAGTCACATCATCACAGCACAGACACGTACCGTAAGGCCCCTTTCACACTTGAGCGACCTAAAAATCACACAATTTTGCCGCAATTTTGACTGTATGTGAAGTAATGCCTGTGTAATCTCGAGGTCTATGGACCTCAAAATGCATCAAAGTCAGACCAGGGACTACTTTGAAGTCGCTGCAACTTGAAGTCGCACAGATATGAATGGTACTCATTGGAAATCATGGAGTATGACTTGTCATGCGACTTTGCAGTCCCAAGTGACACAAGTGTGAATGGGGCCTTAATGCACGTTCAGCTATACAGGGGAGGCTCAGTGTACATAAAGACTGACAGGCAGGGAGCATCATTCATGACAGAAGAGACCAATAGGAGAGGCGGCTGCCCTGGGCACAATGGTTTATTGCAGGGATTTGGGTTTCCTGACCCTAACCCTAAGGGAAGGGGGGGGGGGTGCGCAGTTTAGCATATTTGCCCTGGGTGCTGGATCGCCTTGTCCCGGCACTGCCAATAGGGTCTCTTTTGTCATAAAAATCCTAACTGTCAGTGTAGTTATTTTTTTCTTTTTTTTTTTAGTTTGTAATTCACTTCAGTGGGGGAATTTCTAAAACTTGGGGATTCAGGAGCCTATATTTGTGCTTAAAGTGACATTAAACTTTAAAAAAAGAAAATTACATTCAAGTACATATTTGTAACTATTTTACAACTCTTTTCTACTTTTTTGCTGCTGTGATGTGACTACCGGTTAAGATGAGGGCTACATTTGTTCTCCATGGTCCCACTGTAAGTAGGAATGCATCCACCCTCTCCTACTCATAGTGAAAGAACTTCTCTCTCCCCCCCCCCCCCATGCTTACGTTTCTTTGGAACAAGTGGTGCAGTGCACATGACCCGCACTGCTTGTTCCAAACAAACGGAAGCATGGGGGGGGGGGGTTATTTTTCATGAAAACCTGATTACAGAGCTGTTACAGCAGTAGTAAAGTCAGTTTTGTGATTTTGTTTTTACCTACAGGTAAGCCTATCATGAGGCTTACCTGTATTACCTGTAGGTAAAATGAAGTTCTTCTAAACGGGCACCATTTAGGTGATATTCACACTGGAATCAGCCGGTGACGTCACTATCACATGCGTTCTGAATGCCCGGCATACCTTGCCAGACCTTAAGAGGAGGATTGTGCCAGGTTCAAGGGCTCCTGTGCACATGCTTCCACCACGGCTCCACACACTCAGTGACAGCACCCCGCTGAAGGTCTTCATTCTAAGGTAAGTATTTCATAATGTGCTAGTATGTGATGCATACTAGCACATTATGCAATTGTCTGCACTCTCACAGCATGTCTTGTGTGTGAAGCCTCTGTGCTCTCAGCTAGGAAAGTGGACAGGCTCAGACAAGTACTGTGAACAGTAACAAAGCTGTCAGTAAACCTGCATGGCATTTAACAATCTGGGGATTGATTTTTCTTGTTCTGCCTGAATAACTACTGCTGAGTATGCAGGAGGGGGCAGTAGTGAGCCCAGCAGCCAGTGTCTCTCAAACCTCTTCAGCAGAACAAAAGCGTGAACATGAATGAAGTGTAAAGCCCTCGTGCACATGATGACAATAATGAACGATCGTGCTAGTCTCATATTAAAAATGAAGGTAACAAAAATTCTCGTACGACAGAATACAACTTTGGAAGTGATGTAATGTATTGTATCATAATGCATTCCTTTATTTCTAAGCATACGTGATCTTGGCCACTTGATTTTTTTACGGACAAATACTGTACTGGTTAAAAGGAAATTGTTCGTTCTAGTATCATGCGAGAAAAAATGTTATGCTTGTCATTTGGATAATTTAACATGAACTGTCGTAATCGGCTCTTGAAAGCTGTGTATTATCAATCAGATTTTCGTACGATCGCTTCAAAAGCAGTATTTTGCATCCAATTTTCTCAACAAGTGTGCTAGGCGTAAGACAGCGGGGAAAGCCACAGCCAAGCATGGCTGCAAATCCAACTACAGACTTCAGTCAACCACAGATTTTGGTAGCTCTGATAAGAAAGCTGAGTGAAGCAAACCCACACCAGTAAAGATCTGCTTGTGTGCTTAGTGTGGTCAGAATGCCACAGGGATCAGTAGAAACTGGTGGGATCACAGGTATTTGCTAATAAATGACAATGTAACAAGAAAAGAAGGGGCATGTATAGAATGTTCTGTTCTTGGAACCTCTCCTGTTCTCCATCTACACCTCCTCCACGGGTCAGCTGATAGCAATAGTAAGTTTCCAATACCATCTTTATGCCAACGACACCCAAACTTCTTTCTCTACCGCTCAGCTCATTCCATCATTCTCCTCACGCATCACTGATTTACTAACAGACATATCAGCCTGGATATCATACCACTTCCTCAAACTTAATCAATCCAAAACTGAGCTCATAATTATTCCTCTCCCACTTGCCCCTGATCTCTCTGTTAACCGGTTGCCGACTGCCGCACGACTATATACTGCGGCGGTCAGCCCCGGCCAGGCAGAGTGACGTATCGGTACGTCACTCGCCTGTCACTGACTTGCGAGCCTATCGCGGGCGGGCGCACGCCCGCCGAGGCGCGCGCCTGCCGCGGCTCATTCACAGGCAAGTCAGTGCGTGTGACCGGCGGACTCGATGTCCGCCAGTCACACTGCGATCGCTCCTGTGAAGGGAGAAAGACAGAGCAGCTTGTGTAAACAAGCTGCCTGTCAGTTCTCCCTGTGTAAAAGTGAAGATCTGTCCGTTCTACTATGTAGAACGGTTGATCTTTGCTTTTACACCAATAGGAATGTCCCTACACAGTTAGAATCACGCCCCTAGGACACACTTAACCCCTCCCTGTCCAATAAAGTTAACCCCTTCCCTGCCAGTGTCATTTTTGCAGTAACAGTGCATATGTATAGCACTGATTACTGCAGTACCCCCAAAAGTGTCAAAAATGTCAGTCAAGGGTCCGATCTGTCCGCCGCAATGTCGCAGTACCGAAAAAAAAAATCGCAGATCGCCGCCATTACGCGTTAAAAAAAAAAACACCAAAAATGACAAAAATCTTTCCCTTTGTTAGTAAACGCGATAACTTTTGCGCAAACCAATCAAAATACGCTTTTTGCGATTTTTTTTACCAAACATAGGTAGCATAAAACAAATTGGCAAAAAAATGTTAAAAAATTTTGATTTTTACTTTTTTTTGGGGGGGAATTTCATATAAAAAAATGTGAAAAATATTGTTATTTTTGCAAAATTTACGCTCTTTTTTTGTTTATAGCGCATGAT
Organism: Pelophylax lessonae; assembly: GCF_965119305.1. Taxonomy (NCBI): domain Eukaryota; kingdom Metazoa; phylum Chordata; class Amphibia; order Anura; family Ranidae; genus Pelophylax; species Pelophylax lessonae. The sequence goes on along the minus strand of NC_138768.1, from coordinate 403,305,579 downwards.
CAAAAAATCGCACAGGTGATCAAATACCACCAAAAGAAAGCTCTATTTGTGGGAAAAAAAGGACGTCAAATTCGTTTAGGTACAGCGTCGCACGACCACGCAATTGTCCGTTAAAGTCACGCAGTAAAAAAATCGCAAAAAAACCCCTGGTCCTTTAGCAGCCAAATCCTCCGGGGCTTAAGTGGTTAAGATTGATGGAAAAACTATCAACCCATCCCCACATTCCAAGGTTCTAGACTCTGTAATCCTGGACTTTGATCTAACCTTTCGGCCCCACATCCAATCGCTGTCCAAATCTTGCAGCCTCAACCTCCGCAAGAGCTCCAAAACATGTCCCTTGCTAACCAATGACACCACTAAGCTCCCTTTTCACTCTCTGGTCATCTCTCGTCTCGACTACTGCAACTTCCTTCTCATTGGCTTACCTTTACATAGGCTATCCCCCCTTCAGTCCGTTATGAATGCTGCTGCCATCTTACCAACCACTCAGTGTCTGCTACTCCTCCCTGCCAATCACTTCATTGGCTGCCTCTTACCCAACAAACGAAATTTAAAATACTAACAACAGCTTACAAAGACACCCACAACTCTGCTCCCAGTTACATCACTAACCTAGTCTCAAAATACCAACCTAAACTTCTCTTCATTCCTCTCATTCCTGCTCTCTAGGTCCCTTATCACCTCCTCCCATTCTCATCTTCAGGACTTTTCCCGAGGCCTCTCCTATCCTATGGAAATCCCTACCCCAATCTCTCAAATTATCTCCTACTCTGTTTGCTTTTAAGCCTCTTACACACGATAAGAAATTCGGCCGGGAAATTTCGTCCGACGACCGATCTGCCGATTTTCGGCTTGTTAGTATGGTGCTTTCGACAGCCGAATCCGACTTTTCGGCTGACAAAATCCTGATGTGCAGGCATTAACATTTTTGTCCTCCGTCAACACACATCCAATTTTCGTCTCATTAGTACAGATTTCGGCGGGGGAAAATCTTATGAGCAAGACTAGGCATGCTCAGAGATGAAAGAACACATAGAAAGCAATCCAGCACATGACATCACTTAAAATAGAATTCTGTCGTACGGGAAAATTCGTGTGCAGTCTAGAGCACATTCCAACCAACAGACACGCACTCTGGACAAAAGACGGACGACCGGTCAGCAGAAATTCGTTGCTCAAGGCGATGCCTGAAATCCCTTCTCTTCAGAGAAGCTTATTCTGCAATCACCTAACAACTGTACTTTAATTTTCTCCATCACCTCCTCCCCCACAGTTATTACCTTTTGTATCACTTGACCCTCCCTCCTAGATTGTAAGCTTTAATGAGCATGGTCCTTTGATTTATCCTGTATTGAAATTTATTGTAACTGCACTGTCTGCACAAACTGTTGGTGCTATATAAATCCTGTGTAATAATAATAATAATAATAATGATGATGATATTTCTTTATTAAAAATAGAATGCATTAAATATCAAGGGTTGCATACTCTCACGGGTGTACACTCAAGGGTGGACTCACACTGGGGACAGGTAAAGTGTACCTTACCCGAGTGTGATTGTCCTCCTTACCTATGAAGACTTTTGTGCTCTGGCAGGGTTTGCGCTCACACTGAATCCAACTGTACCAAAGGAAAAGTGAACCGTGCCCTGGGCCACCTCTTCAAAGTGGCCCTGGGCATGGTACACTTAACTGTTCCAAGGCATGGTTCGAAGCACTCACACTACACAAGTGACTTGGACCAAGAAGGTGAATTGCGGCTAGACTATTTTAAAACTGCCAGTGTGAGTGCAACCTTAGTTTTGTCTTTAGCAAGTGAGAGTCATGCTCAGTTGGGTTATAGTGGTTGTAAACTCAGACATGAAATATGATGAACAAAGCATATCCCTCTATAGTGTGTACTTGCCTCAATCAGGAGCTCTAAAGCCAGCCATAGACAAAGCATTTTTTTTCCTGCAACCACGAGTTGAAGGAAATTGATTCCCCCATCAACACTGTGTTCTCCTGGCCTGGGGTTGGGGGAAGCTGTTCCCGCCCAGAGAACACAGTGATACTTTCTAGCGGCGATAACAGCCGCTAGCAATAATCGCATGTAACATCCGGCAGGTACACCCAGCCTGCCCATGCCTGGTTTGAATCCTGGCCAGTTCCTGCTGTACTGGCAGAGATTCGAACCGTCTATGGCCAGTGTCACTTTTGCCTGTTGCTTCGCTTCTCTGCTATCAGCATGAATCATTTCTGACAAGTTTTCCTGACATGAAGAGTAAAATGGTGACAGGGGAGGGAGCTCTGACAGCCTCAGCTCTGTTCCTGTGTGAACTGGGGCGGCACATGTCCCTTTCCTCCTATCAGCTCTCAGAGCTCTCCTCAGTATGTAACTTCAGCTCTCCACCCACTTTTTTGTGACCTCTCAGACAAGCTTTACATTTCAACATTTTAAACAGATTATTATTATTATTATACAGGATTTATATAGCGCCAACAGTTTGCGCAGCGCTTTACAATGTGAAGGAAGACAATACAGTTACAATACAGTTCAAAACAGGAGGAACTAGAGGGCCCTGCTCGTTAGAGCTTACAATCTAGAAGGGAGGGTCAAGTGAAACAAAAGGCAATAACCGTGGGGGATGGGTTGATGGAGAAAAAGGAGGTACATTTGTTAGGGGTTGGTAGGATAGGCTTCTCTGAAAAGGAGGGTTTTCAGAGATCGCCTAAAAGCTAATAGAGTGGGGGATAATCGGACAGATAAGGGTAAGGAGTTCCATAGGATTGGAGAGGCTCTGGAAAAGTCCTGGAGGCGAGCATGGGAGGAGGTGATGAGTGAGCTAGAGAGCAGGAGGTTTTGAGAGGAACGAAGAGAGCGATTAGGTTGGTATTTTGAGATGAGGCTGGTGATGTAGCTGGGGGCTAGGCTGTGGATTGCTTTGTAAGATGTTGTAAGTATTTTGAATTTAATTCGTTGGGTGAGCGGAAGCCAGTGGAGGGCTTGACAGAGAGGAGCAGCGGACACTGAGCGATTGGTGAGGTGGATGAGTCTGGCGGCAGCATTCATGATGGATTGAAGGGGGGATAGCCTGTGTAAAGGTAAGCCAATGAGAAGGGAATTGCAGTAGTCGAGGCGCGAGATGACCAGGGAGTGAACTAGGAGTTTTGTTGTGTCTTTGGTTAGAAAGGGGCGTATTTTGGAGATGTTGCGGAGGCTGAGGCGGCAAGATTTGGACAGCGATTGGATGTGGGGTTTGAAGGAGAGTTCAGAGTCCAGGACAACACCTAAGACCTTGGCATGTGGGGATGGGCTGATGGTAATGCCATTGATATTGACGGAGAAATCAGGGGAAGGGGCACGAGGTGGAGGAAAAATTATAAGCTCGGTTTTGGATGGATTGAGTTTGAGGAAGTGGTGAGACATCCAGACCGATATATCTGATAGTAAATTAGTGATACGTGAGGAGACTGAGGGAGAGAGCTGAGGAGTGGATAGGTAGATTTGGGTATCGTCAGCGTAGAGGTGGTATTGGAAGCCGTGGGAGGCTATCAACTGACCTAGAGAGGAGGTGTAGATTGAGAATAGGAGGGGTCCAAGAACAGAGCCTTGGGGAACTCCAACAGAGAAGGGAAGAGGAGAGGAGGAAGTAGAATTGTAGGTAACGCTAAAGGTGCGGTTAGATAAGTAGGAAGATAACCAGTTAAGAGTACAGTCACGGAGACCAAAGGCATGGAGTTTTTTGAGGAGGAGGGGATGGTCAACCGTATCAAAGGCAGCAGAAAGGTCCAGAAGTAGGAGTACAGAATACTGTCCATTGGTTTTGGCCGTTAGCAGATCGTTTGTCAGCTTTAGGAGTGCAGTTTCAGTGGAGTGTTGAGGCCGAAATCCAGACTGAAGGGGATCAAGGAGGCTATTCTCAGCAAGGTGGTCGCACAGTCGGTTGTAGACTAGACGTTCGAGGAGTTTGGATGAAAAGGGGAGCAAGGAAATAGGGCGTAGGTTGTTCAGATCGGTTGGGTCCAGTGAGGGCTTTTTAAGTATGGGGCTGACTAGTGCATGTTTTAGAGAGTTGGGGAAGATGCCAGAAGAGAAAGAGAGATTGAAGATGTGGGTTAGAGAGTGTAGAATAGGGCCAGAAGGTGAACGTAGCATTTGCGAGGGAACAGGATCCAGAGGGCAGGTTGTTATGTGGACGTTAGCAAGTAGTTTAGCAACCTCGTCTGTAGTGGCGGGGTTGAATGAGGGAAGTAATGATCGCACTTGTGGGCGTGAAGCATAAGGCATGGAGGAAGGTATCTGAACAGCAACGATCTCCTTACGAATTGTGTCAATCTTCTGTTTGAAGTGGTTGGCAATCTCCTGGGCAGTGAGTGAGTCGGTGGGAGGGGGTAGTGGAGGACGGAGTAGAGAGTTAAAGGTAGCGAAGAGTTGCCGGGGGCGTGATGACAGGCTGTTAATGAGAGTGATAAAATAGGTCTGTTTGGCAGTGTGGAGACTGGAATTGTATTTTTGGAGGGCGGATTTATATTGGTTGAAATCATTCTGAGTCCGAGTCTTATGCCATAGGCGCTCAAGAGCACGGCTATGCTTTTTCAGACTTCTAGTGTTATAGGTTTGCCAAGGTTGAAGGGGTCTGGGCCTGATTCGGTGTGTGGTGAGGGGGGCCAATGTGTCCAGGGAGGCTAAGAGTGAAGTGTTGTAGACAGAAGTGGCTAGGTTGGTGCAGGACAGGGGTGCGATTTTGTCATAGAGGTGGTCGGTAGCAGAGTAGAGAAGAGAAGGGTTGAGATGGGGTAGGTTTCTGCGGGTAACTGTACGGTAGCTGGAGGGAGAGGAGGTGGAGTAGAGGGAAAGAGTGAAACTAATAAGGTAGTGATCAGAGAGAGGGAAAGGATTGTTGGAAAAGTTGTACGGAGTGCATAGGTGGGAGAAAACAAGGTCAAGGATATTGCCTTCAGAGTGAGTAGAAGCATGTATCCATTGCTTCAGGTCAAAGGAGGAGGTTAGATTGAGAAGTTTGGAAGTGGTAGGAGTGTTAGTATTAATAGGGATGTTGAAGTCGCCAAGAATGATTGTGGGGATTTCAGAAGAGAGAAAGTAAGGTAGCCAGGCGGAGAAGTCATCAAGAAAGGTTGATACTGGTCCAGGGGGGCGGTAGATCACAGTTATCCTTAGAGAGACAGGAGAGAAAAGACGAATGCAGTGTACCTCAAATGAGGAGAGTGACAGAGAGGGAGGCGGCTGAAGTACCTGAAAGGAGCTATGTGGGGCTAGAAGGATCCCGACACCCCCTCCCTTGCGTCTGTTGGGTCTAGGAGAGTGAGTCCATAGAAGACCACCTTGGGATAGGGCAGCAGAAGACGCAGTGTCGGATTCGTGAAGCCAGGTTTCGGTGATGGCGAGTAGATTAAATGAATTAGCGATGAAAAGGTCATGGAGAGAGGTGAGTTTGTTACAGACAGAGCGGGCGTTCCAAAGGGTGCAAGAGAAAGGGAGTCCAGTCTTGGGAAGAAGAGAGATAGGAACTAGATTGTGCTGACTGCGACTGCAGCCAGAGGGTGTAGGGTAGGTGGTGTATTGAGCATGGGTAGATGGAGGCCCAGGGTTTGGGGATATGTCTCCAGAGGCCAGGAGAAGCAGAAAGGTGAGGGTGGTAATATGAGAGTGTGATTTATATGAAGGAACATGCCTCAGTGTCCTTGAAGATTTGTGTGCATGTGGATTTAGAAATAGCAGGAGATGGTGAGTGCAGTAATAAGGTGAGGACAGAAGTGAGGATGATATATATAAGCTGTGGGGTGGAGAAGAGGGGTGAAGTAGAGAGAATTTAAGGATGGAGGATAGGGCAGTCAGAAGAAGTGGCAGAGAGTGCATTTTACGAGAAGAGACAACAGGTACAACTTATGTAGGAGGATTTGTTTCATCTTTGTGTAAGGCAAGTGGTCCTCAACCAGGGTTCCTCCAGAGGTTGCTAGGGGTTCCTTGAGCAATGAGCAATTTCTGCCTCTCACATAAGTTCCCCTGACACCATTGATCTTTTTAGCTATCTGGAAGAAGGTAATTCTTCCCAATGTCCACGTGTAAGGAGCATTCATCCCACTGGCCATCACACTAATGTATCATGAGTTGTAGATATAGTCATTTTTTAGCAGGGGTTACCTGTGACCTGAAAATTATTTCAAGGGTTCCTCTGTGTTGAAAAGGTTGAGAAAGGCTGGTGTAAGGGTTTACAAACACTTTAAAGTAGAAACAAAAAAGAAAAGGAGGAATAATGGCATGTATTACATACTTTTACTATATCACACCCTCCAATATTAAAGTGATTCTAAAGGCTTAAGGTTATTTACCAAAAGGTAGGTAAGGTAAAAAAAACCTTCTCTGTGCAGCAGACCCCTCCTGCCACTTCTAAAAGTGATCCAGCTGCTAATTAGCTGCTCAGATCACTCTTAGAAGAAAGAGTGGCGGCTGCTGAAAATTTTAATAACAGGATAATGTCATCTAGCTGCAGCTGTAACCCCAGTATTCTACTGTAAAATCATCAGCAAGTTGTTTGATTTTTAACTGATTGAATAAGATTTTGGATATTTTTTTATATAAGAGTATTTAGTGTGGTATCCTAATAGGGTTAAAGTAGAAGTTCAGTCAAATACTAACTATACCTAAACCTGCTCCCACCGTCATTCTAAGCCCTAATCTAACTAATAAGCTAACTGTAAAGAAAATATGTCTATACTTACCTGTTCTGAGGGAGCTCCAGTCCAGTCACATGATCTCCACAGCGGCCGACTTCAGTGGAGAGGAGAGATCACTGATAATGGCTGTAGAGTCTGTGTGGTGACATCACTTATAGGCTTAATGGGCATTCGTTGTCATCTGTCCCTCCTCTACACTGAAGCCAGTGCTGGGAGCCAATCATGTGACCAGTAAATTATAAACAAAAAGTGCTGCGCAGATCTAAAAGATTATATAACGATCAGACGGCAATAAATTACATATATGACCAAACAAAAAAATGTTTGTACTCCGCAAGTGAAAATATAATAAAAAATTATATAAAAATAAGTGTCCAGAAAAACGTATACAATGTAAACGTTCCGTATACAAAATGAAAGTTCCTTGGTGAAAATATATATGTGATTGGTCCAAAGGTGGTTAGCAAACAAATCAAAAAAAATCCAAAGGGCAGGCAAGAAAAGATCTCCAAAGAAAGTTCCAAGAGATCACACTAATACAGAAATGGCACCTTACTAGATTATATTGGCCTCCAAATGAATGGAAAAACCAAAGAAGGCCTCAGGGAAAAAAATCCCAAACAGCACCAAACGAATAATGCAGATCTCCACACACTCCTGGATAGTGGAGCTGCACAATTCTGGCTAAAATGAGAATCACGATTTTTTTGCTTAGAATAAAGATCACGAGTCTCATCGTAAAATCATCTTTTATATTATACAAAAAAATTGGGCTAACTTTACTGTTTACTTTTTTTTAAATTCATTGAAGTGTATTTTTCCCCCAAAAACTGCATTTGAAAGACTTCTGCCCAAATACAGTGTGACATAAAAGATTGTAACGATCGCCATTTTATTCTCTAGGGTCTCTGCTAAAAAAATATATATATATATATATATATATATATATATAATGTTTGGGGGTTCTATGTAATTTTCTAGCAAAAAATATTGATTTTAACTTGTAAGCAGCAATTGTCAGAAAAAGGCTACTGCCCTCCCTTAGTCCCTGTTCACACTAAGGCGACCTGTGAGGCGACCTGGTCGCCTCACAGGTCGCCGTAGGTCGCCTCCCATAGGGAAGCTGCGGACCCGTTCTAATAGGAGCGACACAAGTCGCTCGACTTAGAAAAAGGGTCCGGAGCTTCTTTGGGGCGACCAGGAGGCGACCGCCATAGACTTCAATGTTATGAAGTACGTGGCGGCCGCTCCGCTGCTCCGAGGAAGTAGAGCCGCTTGTATGTGAACGGGGCCTTATAGACAGAAGTTCGTTCCTTTGACCTAAAAGAGCGAAAAGATACATTGTAAAACATTTTGTTTATAGTTATCTAGCAGCCTTAATAATGTTGATAAACATTTGCCAGGGCTCTTTTTTTTTTTTTTTGACAGCTGTGAGTGAGCAGAGAACAGCTCTGTAAGAATCAAGGACATGCAGTTTTAAATCGTGAGAGGGGGGGGGGGGGGGGTGAATCGAGATCGTGATTTTCTTAACGATTACTTATGCAGCTCTAGATAGGCTGTCAGTCTTGATATTAACCATATATGGTTAAATAAAAAATTAAAGCATAATTCTGTATAATGGCTTTAATAAAAGAAGTGCACTTACATATAGATGATAAAAACAAGCGATTCCATAAAAACCGCAGCAGTAGTCCTGGAATTCCACCATGTAAACACAGGACGGAACGGTGACGTGGTGACGTCACATCTGGTACCACTCAATTAATCATGTGACCAGACCAGAGCACACTGAAATTAGGTAAGTATACACATCCTTCCGTTACAGGGCAGTTAGAACGGGGGTGGGAGCAGGTTTAAGCATACTTAGTATTTGACTGAACTTCTACTTTAGACCCCTTTCACACTTGTGCGACTTGTCCTGCGACCTGCAGTCGTACCCTGTGATTTCCAATGAGTACTATTCATATCTGTGCGACTTCAAGTGGTAGCGACTTCAAAGTAGTCCCTGCGCTACTTTGGTCCGACTTTGACGTGACTTGAGGTCCATTGACGTAACTTGAAGCATTGCCTGTGTAATCTTAAGATCTATGGACCTCAAGTCACGTCAAAGTCTCACAAGTGTGAAAGGGGCCTTATAAGGTCAGTTGACTGACTTTGCCACTGAGTAATATTACACATTTCTGCCTTTAAAAGCGCTTGGGTTGTTTTTGACATTTTTTGTAACACTTCTCCATTTTAACGTTTATGTGTATAGGAAGGGCAAGTTGTCCCCTTTGTTAAACATTTTTCTAATAAAGTTAAAACCTTAGTTTTAAATAAAAGAAAAAAAAAGTGCCAGAGATGGTATTTACATTCAATGCAAAGTGTCACTGTGCTGACAACTGCTCTTTTACTTAAAAATGTAAGCCCCCCCCCCCCATTCCCCCACAGCTGTAATCTTCTGTGGTGTGGTGTGGTGCAGGGATGGATATGATCAGTAGGTATGGGCTCAGGCATGTTCGGGATCCTAGTCCCATCCACCTAAGCAATCCCGCCAGGAAGCCCTCACTGTACACCACCAATCACAGGCAGTGAGGCCTTTCCTGGCCTGCAGCTGCACATGTGCAGTGTCGGCTTTCTGGTGGCATTGGAACTAAGATCCCGAACACGCCTGAGCCCATCCCTAAGGATCAGCTAGACCTGCCACAGATCCTCATCAAGAGCTGACTATGTTCACCCATTCTGTCCCCCTCCTCCATTAATAGAAGTTTTACTATAGTTGTCATCAATACAAAGCACTCTATAAATGGAAGGGTCTAACCTTTCATTCATCTGCTTGTCCTCTATAGTACTATAGCTATAGTACAGCTTACTTCTATGAATAGTGGAGGGGGTGGAAAGAGCAGGCAGAGTTGGCACTCTTAAAGAGAGCCTGTGAGAGGTCCAGTGCTCATATTATTCCCGACAGCACCACAGGATTATGGCTGTGAGGGTATGGGGGGGGGGGGGAGGCAGAAGACTTGGGATTTCAACTAAAAAGCAGCCAGCATCACAAGGGGGCTGATTTTTCTTGCTTTTTTTTCCCTATACTTTGGCTTTAAAAGTAATCAGGATATGGTTTATAATTCTGTTTAATCAAGGGCAGTTTACTCTTACGTTAAAACTGTCAGTCTGCACTTTGAGCCCACATTAATTTTATAACTTCAACGCCGATATTTTATATTAAAATTAACCACTTTAAGACCGGAAGATTTTACTGCTTAATGACCAGGCCCTATTTTGCGATTCGGCACTGCGTGACTTTAACGGACAATTGCGCGGTCGTGCGGCGCTGTACCCAATCAAAATTGACGGCTTTTTTTCCCCACAAACAGAGCTTTCTTTTCGTGGTATTTGATCACCTGTGTGATTTTTATTTTTTTGCACTATAAACAAAAAAAGAGCGACAAATATTTTTCACATTCTGCTATATAACATCCCCCCCCCCCCAAAAAAAAATGTAAAAATCTAAATATTTTAACATTTTAGGCCAATTTGTTTTCTGCTACATATTTATGGTAATAAAAATCGCAATAAGCGTATTTTTATTGGTTTGCGCAAAAGTTATTGCATTAACTACGGGAAAGATTTGTCATTTTTTTTGTTTTTTTTTTACTAGTAATGGCAGCGATCTGCGATTTTTTGCAGGACTGAGACATTGTGGCAGATAGGACCCCTAACTGACATTTTTTACACTTTTGGGGGTACCAATGACATTAATACAGTAATCAGTGCTACAAATATGCACTGTTACTGTAATAATGCCATTGGCAGGGAAGGGGTTAATACTATGGGTGATCAAGGGGTTAAATGTTAGCCTAGGGGAGTGATTCTAACTGTGAAGGGCCGTGGCTTCTGAAATTACCATAAAGACTTGTGATCCTATATAGAAGGATCACACGGACTCTATGATCATCTCAGGGAGAATGACAGACAGCTGTGTTTACATCAGCCGTCCGTTCTTCTCTCTCAGCGAGCGGAGATCGCGAGTGGCAGGCACCCATCGGGCCCGCCTGACACTTGCGCCAGCTTCCTTGCTGAGGAGCCGGGGCGGGAGCGCGCCGCTGGCGGCGCGCGCTCGCCCCCTAGTTCCTCCGAGGCGAACGCCGTACATGTATGATCGCAAGTGGCAGGCACCCATCGGGCCCGCCTGACACTTGCGCCAGCTTCTTTGCTGAGGAGTGGGGGCGGGAGCGCACCGTTGGCGGCGCGCGCTCGCCCCCTAGTTCCTCCGAGGCAAGCGCCGTACATGTATGGGACTTTGCCTGCGAGAGCCAGCCTGCCGCAGTACATCTGCGGCAGATGGTCAATATGTGGTTAAAAGCATCAGTTAAAAACATACAAACTTACAATAATAAATTACCTTTCTCTGCTGAAAGTAGACATTCAGTTCTCAAAAATTCTGATAACTAAATGAGGTTAATTTGCGATTTAGTATTCAGTATATGACTTGTGTTTTTATTTTTTTTTCATTGCACAATCCTTTATTTATATTTTCTCCACATATAAGTGCAGCCAAAGCTGTCCAGCAAAGGAGACAGTGAAAAAGGTTGGGACAAGCTATAAACTCCTCCAGGAGTTGTGGCAACATTTTTCATCTACAGTTAAGGCCCCTTTCACACTTGTGTGATTTGTCCTGTGACTTGTCCTGCAACTCGGGACTGCAAAGTCACATGACAAGTAGTGCTCCATGATTTCCAATGAGTACCGTTCATATCTGTGCAACTTCGTTGCAACGACTTCAAAGTTGTCCATGCACTACTTTGGCCCGATTTTAATGCGTTTTGAGGTCCATAGACGTAGGCATTGCTTCAAGTCCAGTCACAATTGCAGCAAAATTGCGGTAAAATGGCACGACTTTTAGGTTGCATAAGTGTGAAAGGGGCCTAAACCTTGGATTGGTTAATTAATTCCGGAAACATGCTTGTAATCCAAAGCACTCATATATACAGTGCCTTGCGAAAGTATTCGGCCCCCTTGAACTTTTCGACCTTTTGCCACATTTCAGGCTTCAAACATAAAGATATAAAACTGTCATTTTTTTTGAAGAATCAACAACAAGTGGGGCACAATCATGAAGTGGAACAAAATTTATTGGATATTTCAAACTTTTTTAACAAATAAAAAACTGAAAAATTGGGCGTGCAAAATAATTTAGCCCCCTTAAGTTAATACTTTGTAGCGCCACCTTTTGCTGCGATTACAGCTGTAAGTTGCTTGGGGTATGTCTCTATCAGTTTTGCACATCGAGAGACTGAAATTTGTGCCCATTCCTCCTTGCAAAACAGCTCGAGGTTGGATGGAGAGCGTTTGTGAACAGCAGTTTTCAGTCCTTTCCACAGATTCTCGGTTGGATTCAGGTCTGGACTTTGACTTGGCCATTCTAACACCTGGATATGTTTATTTGTGAACCATTCCATTGTAGATTTTGCTTTATGTTTTGGATCATTGTCTTGTTGGAAGACAAATCTCCGTCCCAGTCTCAGGTCTTTTGCAGACTCCATCAGGTTTTCTTCCAGAATGGTCCTGTATTTGGCTCCATCTATCTTCCCATCAATTTTAACGATCTTCCCTGTCCCTGCTGAAGAAAAGCAGGCCCAAACCATGATGCTGCCACCACCATGTTTGACAGTGGGGATGGTGTGTTCAGGGTGATGAGCTGTGTTGCTTTTGCGCCAAACATAACATTTTGCATTGTTGCCAAAAAGTGAGATTTTGGTTTCATCTGACCAGAGCACCTTCTTCCACATGTTTGGTGTGTCTCCCAGGTGGCTTGTGGCAAACTTTAACACATTTTATGGATATCTTTAAGAAATGGCTTCTTGCCACTCTTCCATAAAGGCCAGATTTGTGCAGTATACGACTGATTGTTGTCCTATGGACAGAGTCTCCCACCTCAGCTGTAGATCTCTGCAGTTCATCCAGAGTCATCATGGGCCTCTTGGCTGCATCTCTGATCAGTCTTCTCCTTGTATGAGCTGAAAGTTTAGAGGGACGGCCAGGTCTTCGTAGATTTCCAGTGGTCTGATACTCCTTCCATTTCAATATTATCGCTTGCACAGTGCTGCTTGGGATGTTTAAAGCTTGGGAAATCTTTTTGTATCCAAATCTGGCTTTAAACTTCTCCACAACCGTATCTCGGACCTGCCTGGTGTGTTCCTTGTTCTTCATGATGCTCTCTGCGCTTTAAACGGACCTCTGAGACTATCACAGTGCAGGTGCATTTATAAGGAGACTTGATTACACACAGGTGGATTCTATTTATCATCATTATTCATTTAGGTCAACATTGGATCATTCAGAGATCCTCACTGAAATTCTGGAGAGAGTTTGCTGCACTGAAAGTAAAGGGGCTGAATAATTTTGCACGCCCAATTTTTCAGTTTTTTATTTGTTAAAAAAGTTTGAAATATCCAATAAATTTCGTTCCACTTCATGATTGTGTCCCACTTGTTGATTCTTCAAAAAAAAATTACAGTTTTATATCTTTATGTTTGAAGCCTGAAATGTGGCAAAAGGTCGAAAAGTTCAAGGGGGCCGAATACTTTCGCAAGGCACTGTATCAAAGCTAATTTCCCTATAAGAAATAATGGAAACTCAGATGATTCGTTCCACAACCATTTATTCATACTTCAGTTCATAGTCCATATAAAAAGATTATAGTAATGTGATAGGTTGTGTAACCATAAAATGTCCATCCACAAATGGCAGCCTCCACAAGGGGATCAAAAGCAAAATCCAGCAGGGGCTACAGAGTATAAAAGAGAAGAGAGGCGTCCCTAAGTGTACCAATATGGTTACATTTAATGAAGGTTCAACATTTACTAACTCACATGGTTGATAATTAAAAGAGGCACATCTAAGTATGCAGGCATCCGGAGTAAAGCTGTCCATATAGACCACCCTTCCTCATCGCCGGCTCTCACCGCCGTCAGTTTGCAGTCATGACCGGGAAGACTACCGTGCAGTAGAGCGATCTGAAAGCGAGGGCTGAAGTGCTCTTGGAGCGCAGTGTGGAAGGGATGATGTCGATGGAGGTGCGGAGGACGGTCCATGTGGACAGCTTTACCCCGGATGCCTGCATTCTTATGTACCTGTTTTAATCATCAACCATGTGAGTTGCTAAATATTGTACCTTCATTAAATCTAACCATATTACTACACTTAGAGGCGCCTCTCTTATCTTTTATAACGTGACGCTACTTGTATATCAAGACATCGCTTGTTTATCCAGTCAAAATTTATACAAATTTATACATGTCTTGCAAAACACTCTCTGACCAAGTTACTGCATTAAGATAAAATCCCCCTCTCTTTCCAGCCATGTCCACAAGTTCCTCTGCCATGGTGGGACTCTCCCTCCTGATTGGCTGAGATACACCTGGGGCACCATTGGCTCCAGCAGCTATCAATCAAAGTCAGTAAGCCAATCAGGAGAGAGTGGAGACCGGACCGAATGGCAGCTCCATGTCTGAATGGACACACAGAGCTGCAGCTCGGCTCAGGTGTCCCCATAGCAAGCTGCTTGTTGTGGGGGCACTTCGATAGGAGGGAGGGGCCAGGAGCAGCGACAAGGGACCTGAGAAGAGGAGGATCCGGGCTGCTCTGTGTAAAACCAACTGCACAGTAGAGGTAAGTATAACATGTTTGTTATTTAAAAAAAACAAACAAGACTTTACAATCATTTTAACCTCCTTAGCGGTATTCCCAAGTGTGGCTCATGGTGAAATTTTAGTGCCATTAGCGGTAACCCTGAGCCACACTCTGCCAGGGAGCATCGCTGGATCCTTGTAGAGGGTTACTTACCTTGTCGCCGGGATCTAGTGATGTGTCCCTTCGGCATACGGCGGCAGGATCTTCCTCATATATATGTATGTGTGTATATATATATATATCCATATATACTTTAACTTATTTATAGTTTTTTATTATATTACAATTTTGGATTTTGTGTTTCAAACTTTATAATACCCGAGATGTTATAAAGAAGAACGCACAGTAAAAAAAAAATCATACGTAAATAGTTGGTTTGGGCTGCTAGTCCTTAAGAATTACTAGCAAAATAATGATACCGCTTTCAGCACCTAAAATCGTAAAGAATCATACCGCCAGGGAGGTTAAAGCAGTTGTAAAGGCTGATTTTATTTACACTATTAGAATTTCGAGCCCAAAAAAAGTTTGTTCAAAAATTCTTAGGATAAATTGTGCAAAAATTTCTATGAAAATTCTCATAACATTTGAATGTCTTTCAAAAGTAATTCAAGAATTTGTATGCTTTTGATATTCAATTTTGAAATGAATGGACTTTACAAAAACTACATACACTGTTAGAAATTTGTACATTTGAGGAAAAATTTCCTCCCTGCTCCTTTGAATTTTCTTGCCACTGCATTCAAAACTGAATGCCAATTCCACCACTAATGATCAGAAAAACCAATGTACAATTATTAATAATATTATACGGGAATTATATAGCACCAACAGATTGTGCAGCGCTTTACAACATTCTTACAATGTTCTAACAGTGAAAAATGGCAAACAAAATCCTGCTAGCGAATACCCAGCTGTAGGTTCAAATGGGGGTGCTTTTTTATTTTTAATTTTACAGAAGTATATAAAAATAAATATAGTAAGGGGGCGTGTCTGGCCGGCAGGGCTGATGGTTGCTTTCTTCTAGAGCTCCTGAATTTCTCCAGCTTAAAAGCGGCAACAACCCGACTTTAAGGTCCATTTCTAACTTATTTTACTGCCACAGTTTTCTTCAACACTAGACAACATGCCCTATCGCAAAAAATCAACAGTCAGGCTAGGAAAAGTAAGAGAATTCCTCTCCACAAAATTCACCTCAGGTGAACAAAATGGCGCTGACAGCGGAGGCGCTCACCTCATAGAGGGAGAAATATTTCAGCAGGACCGCAGGCTCTCTATGCCCCTGTATGAGGGAGACCCGGGTGAGTCTTCTCCTCCTCTCTCCCCTTCTTCACGAAGTCCTGTCAGATCTAAACCACGTATAGACTTTCCTCTCCCCTGCCTGTCAGCTCCAGCAGACATCTCTCTCTCTATACCAGCACCTGACATGCAGGCTAACATAGAAGCTTTTCCAGCTTCAGATCAACCTATTTCTGAAATAACAATGAAGAATATGCTTCTTTCATTAAGGCAATCTCTGCACATGGATCTTTCTACAAGTATAACCCCAATTTCTCAAGCAGTAAATGAGCATGAACACAGATTGTCCCATGTGGAGACAAGAATGAGTGAGTTATGCACAGCCCATAATGCTATAGTGGATGCACATGCCCACTATGAAACTGAAATCCAACGCTTGGAAATAAAACTAGCTGACTTAGAAGACCGTTCCAGAAGGAACAATATCAAATTCCGTGGAATACCAGAATCTATTACATTTGAAGCACTGATCCCATATATTCAACAATTGATGAAACACCTTGTTCCTTCAATTACTGACCTAGAATTAGCCATTGACAGGGCTCACAGGATCCCCAAACCTAACTTTCTTCCTGCTTCTATACCTAGAGATGTATTAGCAAGAATACATTTCTATCATGTGAAGGAAAAAATAATGTCTGCGACAAGACACCAAACACAGCTTCCACCTTCACATGCAGGCATCAAATTGTTCGCTGACCTATCGAAAGCAACCTTACTTAATAGGAAAAAATTGGTCACTATCACCAAAGCCTTGCGTGAGAACGGTATAGGATACCAATGGGGCTTCCCGACCAAGCTTACCATCAAACGCCAAGGGAGATCTTTTACTATTAGAAGCTTAGAAGCTGGCCTTGAATTGCTAAGAGAATGGAATATCATTCCGGATGACACTCACCCTCACAACCCACGCCAGCCCCAGCCAATGGAGGCGGAGTAGTCACAATCATTGTTCCTCAGTCCTACACATGGACCTACCTTTAAATTCGGAAACCATCAGCTGGAGAACTTCGGCTTATACTTAATTTTACAAATTAGATATGTTTTCTTCCCATATTGACCTATTGTTAATATGGGTAACAACTTTTCCCCACATATCGGTAGCCCTTTTTGCTACCCGTTACACTTGCATTTTTTGCAAGTATTTCTTACCCATTTTTTTCTGTTTTTTTGGTTCATTTTTAATTGTACTCTTTCAGTCATTATTACACCTAAGTACCATTCGACGAACTTCGAAATGCTCACCCTACATCTCATCTATACTAATTAAACACACAAAAATGGATAACAACTCTTTTAACCTACCACCTCCTCAACATTCTACGACTGATGAATCACCAACCATTGACTATCCCTTAAGATATTCAAGCAAATCCCGTTCATTCATCAAACCGCCTATGTATAGCTTGTTACTTCTCCAACTATGACACTTAAACTTACTTCTCTCAATGTAAGAGGCCTTAACTCCCCACAAAAGAGATCCTTACTCAACAAAGAAACTCGCTTGCTTAAAATGGACGTCCTCTTCGTTCAGGAAACTCATTTTGCTGTATCTAAAACTCCTCAATTCCAACTAAGATGTTTCTCCAACACCTTCTTGGCCTCAAACACTAAAAAAACAAATGGGGTTCTAACAGCAATCCGTGATTCAGTCCAATTTACTAAGCATTCAGAAGTTGCGGACCCAAATGGTCGCTTCCACATCCTTGTATGTGATATCAACCAAACCAGATATACCCTTGTCAATGTTTATGGACCAAACACTAAACAAATTCGCTTTTGTAAAAAACTCTTTTCGCAAATATCAACATATAAAAGCGGACATCTAATTATAGGAGGTGACTTCAACATTATTGGCAACCCCGAACTCGACACTTCGTCAAAAAGAAAACCTACCTACCAGGCTCTCAACTCTCTTCTACACGCCAATGACTTGTACGATATCTGGAGATGTCAGCACGGAGCTGAAAGAGATTACTCTTACTTTTCTCCCCCACACCTGTCTTACTCAAGAATTGATTTCTTTCTTACAGACAAATGGACACTCCAACAGATCACTTCTTCGTCTATTGGAACAATAACATGGTCTGACCATGCTCCAGTGAGTATTACTATAGGTACTCGCAAGAGCACCTCTCTTCCTCGGCTATGGAGATTAGACCCATCTCTCCTATTGGACCCAAAACATCGTAAGACAATAGAAGAAGCCCACTCGCTGTTCTTTGAGACTAATACCACCACGGACATCTTGATCCCAACGCTATGGTCTACGTATAAAGCCTTTATGCGAGGCATTCTTATTAAAATACAAACTTGTATTAGGAGACAGAGGTCGCGACAAATTGAAGAGGTACTAGAATCCATTAAAACTAAAGAGGAAAAAAATAAACAATCCCCCTCCCCATCCCTCTCCTCCTCTTTACTTAAGGACAGAAATAAGCTTCACTCCCTATTGTCCTCCGAATATGCTACTCGCCTAAGAAAATCTAAAGCAAATTTTTACTCCTTAGGGAATAGAGCAAGCTCCTTATTAGCAAAGTCTATCAAACAACGGCGTCTCAGATCCAAAATAACCCATATATATCATCCGTTTACCAAATCCCTTTTGAGCAACCCCGTGGACATAGCCAATGCATTTGGCGACTATTATCAATCCCTCTACAACCTTAAAGATGACATGTCCACTCACCAACCCACCCCTGAATCAATACAAACCTTCCTTCATTCCTTACGACTTCCCACTTTGTCCCCGGCCCAAATTCAAACTTTATCCCACCCATTTTCATTGGTAGAAATAGAAAACATTATCAAAACTCTCCCATCAAATAAAGCCCCAGGAGGAGATGGTTACATTAATGAGTATTACAAACAATTTGCCTCTATTCTCTCTCCCCACCTAACAGACCTCTTCAACTTTCTTGCGACCTCTGGCTCCATCCCTAAAGAGATGTTACAATCAGTAATAACAACCATACCTAAACCAGGTAAAGACCCAGAACAGGTACAGAATTACAGACCTATATCACTTATAAACACTGATATGAAAATCTACGCTAAAGCAATAGCTCAGAGACTACTCCCATTCCTTCCTTCGCTGATACACCCTGATCAGGTAGGATTTATACCTGGGCGACAAGCACCTGATGCCACTAGGAGATTACTATCCCTCATACATAACCTAGAATCTAAAAAAACGCCTTCTCTGCTTCTATCTTTAGATGCAGAGAAGGCGTTTGACCGTGTGCACTGGGGTTTTCTACAAGCAGTTTTACAAAGGTTTGGTATTACCGATTGGCTCCAAAAGGCCATTCTTTCCCTCTACTCCTCACCCTCAGCAACAGTTCTAGCAGATGGTGCAATGTCTAAATCCTTTGACATTACTAATGGTACACGTCAAGGTTGCCCCCTCTCCCCCATTGTCTTTGCACTTCTTGTGGAACCATTAGCTACAAAAATTAGAGAAAATCCCTTCATTTCAGGCATCCCTTTTAAAGACACTGAACATAAAATTAGTCTATATGCAGATGATATAATACTAATGATTACCAACCCGACCCAGTCTCTTACCACTATACGCTCCGTTCTAACCCAATACGCTAAAGTCTCCTATTACAAACTAAATGAAAATAAATCACTGATCCTAAACCTCCACACTCCCCTTCAGACCCGACAGAACCTCACTAAGAATTTACCCTTCATTTGGGCAAATCATTCCATCCCATATTTAGGAATCAATTTAACCCCTAATACTAAGCAACTTTTTGATTATAACTTTAAACCCCTCTTACAATCCTTGCCAAAAGATCTATCATCTTTCAGATCAACTGGCTTATCCAAAATAGGTCGTATTGCAGCTCTGAAAATGTTTATTTTACCCAAAATGCTCTACCTATTTAGAACCCTCCCCATACCTCTATCATCCAAATTTCTTCGTAGTATCCAAAAAATATTCAACCAATATGTATGGAACTCCAAAAAACCCAGGTGCGCCACTCACTTATTAATACGTCCCTCAACCAATGGGGGCGCGAGCCTTCCACATATACATTATTATTACCAAGCTACTCTTTTGGACCAACTCTACTTTTGGTGGCATCCCACTAAGGAAAAAATTTGGAGCACAATGGAGCCACTGCTTTTTAAACCTCTTTCACCCCAAGATACCCTGCTCCTCAATTCTCTAAATATTAAACCTACCACTATAAATCACCCGTGCATTAAAGCATCTCTTGAAGCCTGGTCTAAACTTCTCTCCTATAATATTCCAGAACATAGATCGATACCATTAACCATTGATATCTTACATGGTTTAACAAAATTTCTAAATATTATGTCCTGGAAAAACAAAGGAATACGATTGATACGAGACCTTTATTTGAACGATAGTTTAGCACCGTTTTCCTATCTGCAAACCAAATTTAAACTCCTTCCCTCCGATTACTTTACTTATCTGAGAATTCATCATTGCTTACAACACCATAAACTGTCACCTGAGTGTACTCTCCCACTACTACCCTATCAATTCTTTCTTGCAAGTAAATACCCAGGGAAAGGAATATCTCAGTTCTATTCTGACCTAGTCAATAAAACACTCCCGATTAAAACCCCCTCCCTCAAAAAGTGGGACTCAATCTTGGAAGAAACCATCTCAGAAACAACATGGCAAAAAGCCTTTATACCCTCATTTAAAGCGTCCCACTGTATCAATCATTGGGAGGCATACCTAAAAATTCTTCATCAATGGTATCTAACCCCTCTTAAACTTTCCAAAATATACCCTGATCACCCATCTCACTGTTGGAGATCATGCGGTGAAACAGGCTCCTTATTTCACATAATTTGGTCATGTAAATCTATCAAACCTTTTTGGAACAAAATCTTCACATTAATCTCTGAGATCTCAAGCAAAATAACTAAACCAGATCCCAAACTAGCATTGCTTCATTTAAACATAGAACAATTCCCTCCCAATTCCAGAACAATTGTTATTCACCTCTTATATGCAGCAAAGGTTAACATCACCAGACTTTGGAAATCAGACTCTACTCCCTCACTTTCAAATATGATATCAGATCTTAACTATCAATGCGAGATGGAAAGACATTTCGCTCTAAGATCCTCTTCTCTTTCTAAGTTTAATAAAATATGGGATGTATGGTTCCAAAATCCTAATTGTACTGTCTTAGTATGATAATCTAGTAGAGAACAGAAACGCTATGATAATTGGTACTTGTTCTAATATACATATACTACCTATGTTATAATGACTGTTCAAACCCAATATTTCATTATATTGTTTAATTATAAATTTGATTTTTTTTTTTCCTTTTTTTTTCTTTTTTGTGTGTTTTTTCCTGTTTGGATTTGTTATGTTTAAAATTCAATAAAAATTATTGAACCATAAAAAAAAAAAAAAATAAAAAAAAAAAATAAATATAGTAAAAAAAATCAATTTATTTTAGAATATTTTTACTGTTTTTTTTTTTTCATGCATTTAAGTGCATTTACTTGCTTTCTGCAAAATCACCAATCCAAAAATTGCCTCAGTTTCTTTTAATGTTAATGCAACGGAAAAGCATTTTAAATGGATTGATTTTCTAAAGAGGTTGTTTACATAGCAAAGTTAATGTTCTTTGGGGCTTATTTACTACAACTGGTGATTGCAAATTTTGGTGCAGCTGTGCACAGCTTTTAACTTCAGCTTGTTTAATTTTGACAAGCAAAAAACCTGAAAGCTGATTGGTTTCTATGCAAAACTACACCAGATGTTGCACTGTCCAGTTTTAGTAAATTAGCCCCACTAAACCTGGTTTAAAAAAAAAAATAAAAATTAAAAAGTTACAGCAGTATTAACCCCAAAACCAGAAAATGGAATTTATTGCATCTTACTATTCCTTAGATATGGTGGCTGCCAGTAAGTGTTCGTTTTTCTAAGTTCTTTTAACAGACCAAACTGTGCAGCCATGGGTTGAGACAAATCAATTAAGACTGACAGAGGTGCTTACAATGGTCAGGTTTTTTTATATACTTCATATAACATATTTTATCCAAAAAAAAAAAAACTGTTTCTGTAACTGCTTAAAAATGGCTGTTTGTTCTCTTTCCCTGGTAGGGGTTGATTTACTAAAACAGGAGCACTCAGAATCTGGTGCAGCTGTGCTTGGTAGCCAATCAGCTTCTAAATTCAGCTTGTTCAATGAAACTTTGGCATTTGAATGTATTTATTTGTATGATCGGAAATGTATTGTAATGTAGTGTATTTATGCGCTGCGTCTCAGTACAGGGGAGAATGTACCCCGACAAAGTATTGTTTTTTGTATATCTTTTATGCAAATAAAGATTACATTTTCAACCAAAAAAATGAAGCTTTGGCAATAAAACCTGGAAGCTGATTGGTTTCTATGTAGAGCTGTACAAGATTTTGCACTCTGTGGTTTTAGTAAATCAACCACACCTGGCTTGAGGCAAACCTTTTAAAATAAAGAATTAAAAAAAAAAAATTGCTATCTGGAGTTTATTTTTATTTGTTGGGCACATCTAATTCTGCTAGTCCATCTAACACTACCCTCTCCCAGACTGATCACTGCTGTCCAAGGATGGCTCTGTTGCTCCTCCAACAATAGTGGGGTCACCCTGGGACAGAAGTGTGTTAAGCTGGCTGCCCAATAGTAGATTTTCAAAGAAATATTTCTCAGGACATTCAATGAATGCACAATTGTCATTCCTAAGTAGATCACAATTTTGTTTGCTTTTAACATTCTTTTTTTTAGAATGAATGTAATTTACTGAACAAAAACCACATCCCTGTTAGAAATTCGTTTGTGGAAAATAAACTTACTATCCTGCTCCTAGGTTCTTGTAGCACTGTGGTTAATTTACTAAAACTGAAGAGTGCAAAATCTGAAGCAGCTCTGCATAGAAACCAATCAGCTTCCTGTATGTATTGAAAAGCCCAAATGAACAAGCTGAAGTTAGAAGCTGATTGGCTGCCATGCTGCACCAGATTATGTACCCTGTAGTTTTAGTAAATCAATCCCAGTGATTGAAAACAAATGATTTGCCCCCACTAAAAATTAGAATAGCAAACAAATGTTTTTATAATGAAAATATTCAACCAAAAATCTACTAGTATATAGCCAGCTTTACTGACAGGATCAGGTGCAAATAAAGGAGAAAAAGCCTAAAAAGAAAACGAAAGCAGCCACCACATCTAAGAATTGATAAGCTTCAATATATGGCATTTCAGCAAAAATTATTTCTTTTTTTTTTTTTTTTTTTCTCCCTTGTACATGGATTGAGTATTCCAAGTGAGCACAGCTTCACTTTATTCACTAACATTTACTTTGCCAAGTGAACCTGCACGATAAAAAGTGAACATTCACTCTGCTAAGTGAATATCCTCTACTTCTTTAGTAAATCAACCCTATTCTAAAAATTATAGGCACTGCCGCACTTCTTCCAGTTCAAGTTTGTAACTTTAGTAAACTCTTCAGTTTTGATATGAGATCAGCATGCAAAAACAAATGGACGATCATTCATCCGATAATCTCATGTGTACCAGGCTTTAAAGCTGAATACACATTATACAATTGTTGTCGTTCAATATCCTTTAGATTTAACTTTAACTATGCAGAGCAAAGTTCTGCCGGATTGCATACAAACTGAAAGTGTTAAGGTTTGACCTCATATTACATGAATATATATTATATAAAGGAAAATTGTATAAAAATTGTTTAGTGCATAGCCAGCTTTAATGAATTAGAAGGGAAGCTGTGGCTCTTTGATTGTTTGCAGATTCAATTGCATTGGTCAAATCACACACGGAGTAAAAAAAAAAAAATATATATATATATATATATATATATATATATATCTACATATATCTATATCTATATATATATATATTTTTTTTTGCACTCTCCCCAAAATTAATAAAAAATCTTATTGTGGCTATATATATATATATATATATATATATATATATATATATGTATGTGTATGTATGTATATGTATATATATATATATGTGTGTGTGTGTGTATATATATATATGTATATATATATATATATATATATATATATATATATATATATATATATATATATATATATGTGTGTGTGTGTATATATATATATATATATATAGCCACAATAATAAGATTTTTTATTAATTTTGGGGAGAATGCAAAAATCTGCAGCTGTGCATGGTAGCTAATTAGCTTCTAACTTCGGCTTGTTCAATTACTTCAGCGTTTTAAAAAAAAAAAACCCTGGAAGCTGATTGGTTTCTATGTAGAGCTGCGCCAGATCTTGCACTCTCCAGTTTTAGTAAATAACCCCAGTATTGTAATTACTATCTGATCTGTAAGGAAAGCTTGGATCAGAAATGTGTACTGCCCCCATAGTGGCATGAGGGCCCTGCCCATGTGCTGCCCGATCTCAAAGGATTTTCTTTGTGTTTTGAATGAGGTGACTTTTGCATCATGTAAACTTTAGTTATGAAGCCACAACAGAAACTAAACTCAGTTATAATGACAAGGATCCCCCCAATCCCATACCTGAATGGCCGTGTGCCCAGAGGAGTTGATGCCATCGGGGTGTACCCCCATCTCTAGGAGAGCCATGACCAGGTCCACATGTCCCTCAGATGCCGCACTTGTCAGTAGATCATACAATATCTGCATGGTGAATGAAAGAGATCAGCCTGTGCCCAATGCCAATGTCCGAGGCCGAGAAAAGGAAGGGGGCGTGCCAGACAGTGACAGGGGCACTGTCAGGGAAGAACCAATCCGGGGAGAGGAGGGAGGAGTCTGCTCAGACCACATTACACCCTCCTATACTGGAAACAAAAGCGCAGCTATTTATAGCCTATAAAAAAAAGTTAGCTGTAGTTGGGGGAATATTGGTAAAACCTGAGCCACTGTGCACATTAACCTTCTCAACTGTTTGTTCAAAGTGACACCAAAAACATTCTATTCTAAGAATGTGTTTTCTCTTTCTCTTTCTTTACAAAAACTGTGAGCATGGAGAACATAAGGTAGCAGAAAAACCCACTGGGGCTGATTTACTAAAACTGGTGAATGCAAGATGTGGTGCAGCTCTGCATAGAAACCAATCAGCTTCCAGTTTTTTTTTTTTTTTGTCATAGCTTAAAAGAGAAGTATGGGATTTTTTATTTTATTTTTTTCCCTAATTATACTAGGTGGATGCAGCATCTGTCCCCCCAGCGCCTCTGCACTGAGATCCCAGGGATCCAACCCCACCAATCGCTTGGTTCTGACAGCTCCCTGAGCAGAGAGCTGCTGACTGTCAGTCACTGCTCTCCACTCTGCCCCCCCCTCCCCTTCTCGCTTATTGGAGCGCTGGGCTGTGGAGGGGCGGGGAGTGGCAGGCTCAGGCTCTCAGTGGCTTGCTAAGAGGCTGAGCCAGGTGTTGGTCCAGGCACCTGGCAGATTCCGACTTTGTGTTCGGAATGACGCGGTGCATGGACCGACATCTGTGATGTCAGCAGAGAGTGGACTTCAGAACGCTCTCTGCTGAAAATGGGTCACTAGAGTGTAGCACGGTCTGCACTCCTGTGATCCTTAGGAAAAGTACAGCCAAACAAGCTTTATGTGACATTAAAGGTTCATTGGAAAAAAAAAACCCAAACATGTAATACCTGCTCTGTGCAGTGGTTTTGCACAGAGCAGCTTCAATCCTCCTCTTTTCAGGTCCCCCACCAACCTTCCTGGTTTCTCCTCTTCAGCCAGTGCCCCCAACAGCAATCTGCTTGCTGTGGGGGCACTGGTGTGTGCTTGCTCCCAAGCCCTGCTCTATGCATCCATAAGACACACAGAACCGCAACTTCGCTTTCTCTTTATTGGTTTACTGGCTGTGATTGACAGTAGCAGGAGCCAATGGCTCCTGCTGCTATCTCAGCAAATGAGGAATGAGAGAGACCTGGGAGAAGCTCAGCTCTCCTGCACATTGCTGGATCCAGAGAGAGCTCAGGAGAGTATTAAAGAGGAAGTACAGCTTCCTCTGTAACTTGTACCTATAGGTAAACCTATAATAAGGCTTACCTGTAGGTATTGTAAATATCTCCTAAACATGCACTGTTTAGGAGATATTTACTTTGCATGCAGCCAGTGACATCACTGGAGCATGTGCTCCTAAGGAACAGCTACCCATGTCATTCCTTCAGAGACCTGTACCGCGAACAGCGGCGCATGCGCGGGAGTGACGTCATTGCGGTTCCAGCCAATCAGATGGTCAAAGGACATGAACCTAGAAGGAAGACTAGTGAACATGTTGGCTGTCTCAGCTGTGAGTGGGCGCCGCTGCAGGGGGCTTATGGCCGGAATACACGAAAAAAAAAAAACGGCCGAAAATTTCCGTTCAGCGAAGGATCGGCCGATATTCTACTCGTTAATACCCAGCCATCAGTGACCGATATCGATATTGGGAATGAAAAATCCCGTTTGAATAAAACGAAAAATTCTGTCGTCTCGTTTGCAAACGAACGATATTCTATACATTGGTGTTAAGGTCGTTCATTTAAAATCTGTAGAACATCATCACCCATGCACTGTTTCGATGGTCGGCGGTCAAACGGTCGGTCGGGTGACCAACGAACACTTTTTCATAAGTCGGTGGTCGAATGATCAGGCAGTGTATTCCAGCCAGTTCTAAGGTGCTACATAATGAGCTAGTATGCAATGCAGATTAGCTCATTATGCCTTAGTCTTACAGGTTTTTATTTTCTGGAGGTTTGCACCC
The DNA here is from genome assembly GCF_965119305.1 of Pelophylax lessonae. Classification (NCBI taxonomy): domain Eukaryota; kingdom Metazoa; phylum Chordata; class Amphibia; order Anura; family Ranidae; genus Pelophylax; species Pelophylax lessonae. The sequence continues at coordinate 403,279,174 of NC_138768.1, read as the reverse complement.
TCTTTAAGGGATGGGGGGGGGGGGGGGCACTGCACACAGAAGTTTTTTTTCTTTTTACCTTCATAAATAGAATGCATGCAGGATATGGACTCTTTACAAAGTTTTTCCCCACAACTGATCAAATATGTGTGATCAAAACCGTTGCTTTTCGCTCTAACACGCCATTTTTATTTTGCTTGCACCATGCCCAGTTCAATAATTTTATGTCAAATCGGAAATGAAATTAATAGTTCAGTTTTATGGTACTGTGCATGGTGATTTGCACCACTGATACCACTACTGGTGATTTGTCTATGCCATTATCTATAAGTGTGCTGTGTCACATGTATTTATTACAAATGTTATACATAAAAAATAATGAAATTTTAACCTATGTGCTTTGTAGAAATATTTTTTTTTGCCATCTTGAAAAGCCCCATAGAGAATTTATAGACATATCATTACCCCTTGTTTTTTTGTTTTTTTTTTGTTTTTCCTATCACATGAATGTACAACCACATGAGCTTACAACATGCTTTTTAAGTATTAACTTCCTCTCGCATAACATGGGGGTTGTTATTACTGACATTTTAGACTGAATTTATAAAGCCTGTATACCACTGCACACGGGGATAGCTCCTTCATAAATCCACTCATCACTAGATTTGGCACTTTGTTAACTAATAACATTTTTGAACATCAGTTGGTACTTATGGTAGCAGTGACCCCTGAGTGTGTACAGTGTTTGAAATACAGTATATATCCCTTATAATGTGTAGGTACCCTCATCCCAGTATGTCATAGAAAATGTATTTTTGAGGGTTGGGGCAAAGTGATTTTAAGGGTACCGTCCTCAGACATTACACGATTCAGGTAAAATCCAAAAATGTTTTTTATTTGACATATACAGAAAGCAAATTTAAAAGATCACAATACACACATACAAAGGGTATATAAAGAGGGTCCTTTTGTGTATTCCCTTACATCCTTACAAGAGGATTCTGACCAAAAGCTACCTCCCAGAAGCTTAGATGTGGATGTGCAAACTCCTGACATGTTTCGCGGTTACCCGCTTCTACAGGAGAGTAAGACAACGCAACAGGGGGACCACATACTTCTCTCATTCTTGAGAACATGAGTATACAACATATATTGTTATTCACAATAGATCATATTATCATCAGTTATTGCACTGTGTATACATTGGGGTAATTACCTCAAAAGACCAGGCAGCCCACACATTGACCAGAAGGGGCACAAAAATTACCATCCCCAGGCAGCATGGGGGCAGATCCGGGGATGGGAGCTCCTATGAGTATTAAGGTAAGTTATAGTATTTAATGGTGGAGAGAGATTCCAGTAAATTTTTAACAAATACAATGGCATGTACAACATCGTATACATTGTGTGAGTATATATATATATATATATATATATATATATATATATATATATATATATATATATATATATATATATATATATATATATATATATATATTTACAGACATAGATGTCTGCAACAAATACACTTCTAGATATTGCTAAACATATCATACACATTTTTTGATGCAATACTTCATAGAGCTTTCACATATTTCCTGTTCTGATTGTTTAGAAGGTTTTGCTGTCAGTGTATTGTTTTTGCAGGACACCTAAGGGGAAGGTTAACATCTTAATTCCATATATACAATATTATAATAATATTAATAACAATATATGTAAAAATAGTTATCTATGCATATGTGTCCCCCAAAATACTAAAATGAACAAAATATAAGGGGGTTACAGCACAGTGAGTATAATTGATTGCCCATCAAAAATGACTGACCTGCAGTTGGCTAGCTTGAACATGTATTCAAATATATGCTACATTGCTATGAATATAAAAGGGATACTATATGGTTACAAACTGTTGTTGTATTATAATTATACAGGATTGATATGCCAACAGTTTGGAAGCGCGTTACAACATGTGGGCAGGCAGAACAATTACAATCCAATTCAATACAGAAGGAATCAGAGGTCCCTGCTCCTTAGAGTATGTTATGTGATGTTTATTTGGATTATTCTGAATTATTCTTTGATGGAGCAATAAATTATGCTGTGCCCCCCTTGTAAAATGTACAAGCACATGAAATAGACAAAGAATCTATAACCATCTATTTACATGTCCTGCAAACCGTGGTAGGAGTGGTGAGTTAGCATGTGCTCCCCAAGCATTCAGCCACTAGCATAGGTTACTAGTATGTCTGACCTAAAATGTATCCATGCAAGGCATAAGTAAATGCATAATGATCATGTTTATGCACTCTTCCCAATATATACTGAAGTCCTGTCTTCCTCATTGAGAGCTCCGATGGTTTCATATACATACATCGCTCTGTGTGAAGGGTCATGCAAGCCCAGATCTCTTATTGAATGCCACCTATATGATTGTATACCACCTATATATTATTATATGCCGCCTGTATGGTTGTATGCTGCCTGTATATTATTGTATGCCGCCTATATTGTATGCTACCTGTATGATTGTATGCCGCCTATATATTATTGTATGCCACCTGTATATTATTGTATGCCGCCTGTATGATTGTATGCCACCTGTATGATTGTATGCCGCCTATATAATATTGTATGCCGCCTATATAATATTGTATGCCACCTGTATATTATTGTATGCCGCCTGTATGATTATATGACGCCTGTATGCTTATAGGCTTCCTGTATGATTGTATGCCGCCTATATATTATTGTATGCTGCCTGTATGATTATATGCCGCCTGTATTATTATTTGCTGCCTGTAATTTAATTTATTGTTTGCTGCCTGTATGATTATATGCTGCCTGTATATTATTGTATGCCACCTGCATGTATGCTTTTATGTTGCCTGTATAATTGTATGCCGCCTGTATGATTGTATGCTGCCTATATATTATTGTATTCCGCCTGTATGATTGTATGCTGCCTATATATTATTGTATTCCGCCTGTATGATTGTATGCTGCCTATATATTATTGTATTCCGCCTGTATGATTGTATGCTGCCTGTCTAATTGTACAGTATCTCACAAAAGTGAGTACACACCTCACATTTTTGTAAATATTTTTTTATATCTTTTCATGTGACAATACTGAAGAAATTACACTTTGCTACAATGTAAAGTAGTGAGTGTACAGCTTGTATAACAGTGTAAATTTGCTGTCTCCTCAAAATAACTCAACACACAGCCATTAATGTCTAAACCGCTGGCAACAAAAGTGAGTACACCCCTAAGTCAAAATGTGGAAAGTGTCAATGTTTTGTGTGGCCACCATAACTTTCCAGCACTGACTTAATTCTCTTGGGCATGGAGTTTACCAGAGCTTCACAGTTTGCTACTGGAGTCCTCTTCCACTCCTCCATGAAGACACATGGAGCTGGTGGATGTTTGAGTCAGGACCCAGCAGTGTCAATTTCAAGGCAAAAGCAGAGAGAGAGATGGCAGCCCTGAGGCCCCATTTACACTATAGCATTGCAGGAATTCCTGCTCACATTTTTAAAATGTGTGAGAAAAAGGCACAGCACTCTTCTGCAAACCGCTCTGCCCCAGAGCTTTGGAAACTGGCCAGTCACACTCTCCTGGCATACGAAAAACCCACACCCAATTTGCATCAGTGTGAACCCAGCCTTAAACCCCCCCCCCCCCCCTTAGTTAAAATGGGCTGATCTGCAACTGCAAGCTAAACACTTTTGACTCACAGTTGCAGTGTGGTCTCACAATGTAAAATTACCATTCAGCAATTTTAAAAAAGTATAACAAAATACAGGTGTCAGGAAGCAGGGTTAGCAAGGGTATGATTTCTGTCATAGCTGCAAAACCGCATTGTGACCATGGCATTTTAGCAGAAATGCAATTTGATATCTTTTTTTTTTTGGGGGGGGGGGGGGGCTATCAGGTAGGCTGTAGGGGGCCCATAATTTCTAACAGCAGCCCTGTTAGCAAGGCACTGGTTTTCTTGGAGGTGTATTTGGGGTCTTATCATGTTGGAATACTGCCCTGCTTGCCAGTCTCATGTTCTGCTTCAGTATGTCACAGTGCATGTTGGCATTCATGGTTCCCTTAATGAAATGTAGCTCTCCAGTGCCAGTAACACTCATGAAGCCCCAGACCATGACACTCCCACCACCATGCTTGACTGTAGGCAAGACACACTTGTCTTTGTACTCCTCACCTGGATGCTGCCACACACGCTTGACACCATCTGAACCAAATAAGTTTATTTTGGTCTCATCAGACCACAGGACATGGTTCCAGTAATCCATGTCCTTAGTCTGCTTGACTTCAGCAAACTGTTTGCAGGCTTTCTTGTGCATCATCTTTAGAAGAGGCTTCCTTCTGGGGCTTCAAACTCTGCAGCAATGTTGGCATCACTCATACTTCTATTTCCCAAACGCAACCTCTGGATATGAGAACTTCTTTGGTTGACCATGGCGAGGTCTGTTCTGAGTGGGACCTGTCCTGGTAAACCTGTATGGTCTTAGCCACCATGCTGCCGCTCAGTTTCAGGGTCTTGGCAATCTTCTTATAGCCTAGGCCATCTTTATGTAGAGCAGCAATTCTTTTTTCAGATCCTCAGAGAGTTATTTGCCGTGAGGTGCCATGTTGAACTTCCAGTATGTACTTCCAGTATGAACTTCCAGTACCAGTATGCGAGAGTGAGAGCGTTAACACCAAATTTAACACACCTGCTCCCCATTCACACCTGAGAGCTTTTAACACTAACGAGTCACATGACACTGGAGAGAGAAAATGGCTAATTGGGCCCAATTTGGACATTTTCATTTAGGGGTGTATTTGTTGCCAGCGGTTTAGACATTAATGGCTGTGTGTTGAGTTATTTTGAGGGGACAGCAAATTTACACTGTAATATAAGCTGTACACTGACTACTAGAAAAGGGTAATTTCTTCAGTGTTGTCACGTGAAAAGAATGTGAGGGGTGTATTCACTTTTGTGAGATACTGTATGCGGCCTATATATTATTGTGTTGTTTGATTGTATGCCGCCTGTATGATTCTATGCCACCTATATATTATTGTATGCCACCTTTATATAATTGTATGCCACCTGTATGATTATATGCCACCTATATGATTGTATGCCACCTTTATATTATTGTATGCCACCTGTATGATTATATGCCACCTATATGATTGTATGTCACCTTTATATTATTGTATGCCGCCTGTATGATTATATGCCGCCTGTATGATTGTATGCCGCCTATATGATTGTATGCCACCTATATGATTGTATGAAAATGATATGCCGCCTGTGTTATTATTTGCTGCTTGCACACACAGCCAAGAAACTAGACAACCACTTCCCAGCCAGGATGAAGCCAAATTACTTTATCCACAACATCCACACCATGTAATAATAAGCAAACATTACCTTGCTTCCTATGTATATAAAATAATGCAACAAAATTGTATTAATGTGCAACGTTTGTTTATGGGTATTGCCAAAATCTCACTGACAGCACTCATTTCCTAATCTGTTGGTAAAATTCAGATCTGTGGAACTGGTGTACAATTTAAACCCACCATAAATGAGCAGATCTCCCAACCAGCTAGTCTGTAATTTTAACACTGGTCCTGTGTAAACTCAACATTTCCAAGTTTACAGGAAATTGTAATGAAAGACATCTGCCCTGGCTATTTGATTTGGACAGACTGTAGTAAATAGCCCTGATCTGTGGATACTGAACACTGGAGGGGGGTTACTAAAACAGGAGAGTGGAAAATCTGGTGCTGCTGTGCATGGTAGCCAATCAGCTTCTAACTTCAGCTTGTTCAATAAAGCTTTGAAAATAAAACAATAAAACCTGGAAGCTGATTGTTTTTTTTGCAGAACTGCACCAGATTTTGCACTCTCCAGTTTTAGTAAATCAACCTGTTGTTTCTCCAGACACATATGATTAGCGCATTGTTTGTACATAATTTATTGCCTATAAAAAAAACCCAGTATTTTTAGATCTTTTCTACTGATAATATGTAAATGTATGGACTTTTGTGCTTAATTCTTCTGTGGCAAGAATGTGAGATGGGATTGTATGAGTTACATAGAGGAATGCACCACTTTCTACTAATGCCTTATGTATGACCATGAATCTGAAAATGATCTAAAAATGATCTATGAACCTGGAAAATTATTATGAGCAGGACATTGTGCAGGGGGCTGGGACATACTGTAGGGCCCATCTATGGATTGTTGGGTAGATTGGGCCATACACAGGGGGGAGGTCAGGGGATCACAATAGGGTTGATTTACCAAAACTGAAGAGTGTAAAATCTGATGCCGCTCTGCATAGAAACCAATCATCTTCCATTTTTTTTTTTTTTTTGTCCAAGCTTACTTGAACAAGCTGAAGTTAGAAGCTGATTGGCTACCATGCACAGCTGCACCAGATGTTTGCACTCTCCAGTTTTAGTAAATCAACCCCAGTGTGATGATGTTTGATAGCTGTACACAGATCATGCCCAGTGTGCGTTCCATTCACCCCTAGTACTGATATTACTCAATACAGAAGAAACAACCAATATCCCCCAACACTATCTGTGGTTTGTGGAGAAAACAATAATATTCATGCCGAATTTATCTTACATTTAATGTAAATATTAATGTATTTATTTTTTCTTTATTTTAATTATTTTGGCAGATATGATCTGAACACCGACAAATGGGGATTGCTATCACCCAGTCTCTGAGACAAAAAAAGGCATATAAATGTAAGTACTTTAATCAGTCATTACAGGGTCCCATATCCTTCCCACCCATTGCAGATATGTGCCAGACTGCAAATTCTGGCGATGCTGAACATATCATTTTCATTTTTTTCAGAGCTTTACAGATCAATACTATAATGTTATAATCTGATTGTACATAACAATTGCCTGGTTAGATACAAATTGACTGCATAAATAGGTAGGTCCTGATATGATATAGTTTTGGTTGATTGGACAAAGAATATGCTGTCATATTGTATGGTTTATGGTGACCCTAAGTATAATCGACTGTCATAGATAAGCGAGGTGTCCTATTGATCGTTTAGCACTTTAAACAATTGCACAGCCACATCATTATTAGCAGAATCGTCCAATTTATGGCAATTTGCGTCCTCTAATTACAAATATAGCACAATGAGAAACTGCCAAGTCAATACAAAGGACTTGTATTGGCAATACAAGCACCTGACTGGCAGCTTGTGTTTAACGTATTTCCCTTAGAGGTGGACATTGCAGGGAGAGAAGGAAATTTCCTCAATGTAAGGAGGAAGCAAAGCAATGTTCCTCTGTCATTGTCCCATGTGTAATGTGAAGCAAGCTCTATATGTAAAGAAAGTGTGTGTGTGTGTGTGTGTGTGTGTGTATATATATATATATATACACACACACACTTTCTTTACATATAGAGCTTGCTTCACATTACACATGGGACAATGACAGAGGAACATTGCTTTGCTTCCTCCTTACATTGAGGAAATTTCCTTCTCTCCCTGCAATGTCCACCTCTAAGGGAAATACGTTAAACACAAGCTGCCAGTCAGGTGCTTGTATTGCCAATACAAGTACTTTGTATTGACTTGGCAGTTTCTCATTGTGCTATATTTGTAATTAGAGGACGCAAATTGCCATAAATTGGACGATTCTGCTAATAATGATGTGGCTGTGCAATTGTTTAAAGTGCTAAACGATCAATAGGACACCTCGCTTATCTATGTACAGACATGTTTATTTAGGGTCATCCTCAAAAATCACCATGTCTACTATGGCCTCTAACAGTTGGGGACCTTTAATACCAAAATGCTTAATGGACCTTGGGTTTGCATGTGGGTATATTCCCACCATAAACCCCAGTATATTCCCCTTAATATAGAGTTAATATAGATCTATGAAAGAGGGACCATTCACAAATATTATACATATACACATCTCTGTGCCATTTATAGCTGAGTGTGCTTATGGCTATATACAGTATGTATACTCAGTGACAAATTTCACATTGTGAATGGTCTCTCTTCTGTAGGTCTATATTAACTTAAATTCAATTTTCTAACCCTTATTCTTTCAACATATATATATATATATATATATATATATATATATATATATATATATATATATATATGATTTTTTTTGAGTATTTGAGCTCCCGAGCTCAGGAGATCTTACTTACACTACACTTTACAGCCATTCACCTTGTATTTCATTCACTTCTGTTCTCAGAAAGGGGAAGTGCAAATGGTAATAATGGCTCTCCTCTGAGAGCTTTATATGCAGTGAAGGGTCACGATGTGTAAGGCCCTTTACATCGGACCATTAATCAATAATTGTATTTTTATTTATTTTACGAGATTGCTGTGTCACTTGTACTGGAGTGTATTTATATAGCCATAAACACTCCAGTAGAAATGTCACACAAATGCCTTGATATAAATAAAAACACAATTCATGCATTGTCTTATTAGTAGTTTAGTTATATTATTTTATTTATTATTATTGTTACTGTTTCATGTTTTAATAATGAACCATGCTTTACAGTGCTGTATATGTATGTATGTAGTATATATACTGTATTTATATATATATATTTATATATTTATATTTATATATAATACTAATTAGTAGTAACGTTTATATATTTTAGAATAGAATAAAAAACATGTGGGTGACAGCTAAGCAATGTTAATAATACAATTTTAGAAATAATAACAAACAAATCTCAGATTGTAAGCTCTAAGGAGCAGGGCACTCTGATTCCTACTGTAAAATGTATTGTTACTGTCTGTCCTTATGTTGTAAAGTGCTGCGTAAACTGTTGGTGCTATAAAAAATCCTGAATAATATTAATAATGATATTACATTAGTGATGACTGACCATATGATGACATTTCATTATACATGGTTGTGGCTGATTTTATTATATTTTATAGTACAGCACATATGTCACCAGAAAAAAAAATAACACATTCAATAATAATAAACACCTAGTAGCAATTCACAAAACCAGAATAAGGATTTTTATTTTAGCCACGTGCTTGTAATTTTCAAATCCTATTGAATTTAAATAAAAATAACTTTACAATTTTTTTTAAATACTTATCCTGATGAGTTAGCATTGGGAACCGAGCCTTATCTGTCATAGATGTCTCGTAATTTTTCTCCAGAAAAAAGAATACAGAATTATAAGGTAAGGCAGCAGTTCTGTACAGAACACAATTATGTTAACACATCAGCTGCGATCTTGGTTATGCATCCCCCACCACCACCTTTTTGGGCGATTTTATTATTGGGTCAATTCAATAAATGCTACATTAATGTTTGCCTTTAAATAACTTGCGTAGTATTTATCTCGAAAATAGTCAATTTGCTAAAAAAAAATAAATAAAAAAGCCTTATTCGAGGAATGCGTTAAACATTTATGTTAAGCCATTTTACATTCTGTATAGCATTTTACTGCAACAGAAGGAGATTTCTCAGTGAATTAAAGTCACACATAAAGGAAACTGAAAATATTTGTGTGCCTTCAATCATCATAGAACGATTTCCCGACATGATACAAAGATACACTCCTGAGCTCTGACATATTTCCACACTGATACTTTGTATTCGTTTAATTTACCGGCCAGTGCAGAGTACTGTTGTACACATACAGTATGTTGTACATTCCTAAAATAAAATTAAAAAACACTTTCGTCGTAACTAACAATTTAGATTTTAGTACAACGAACTGACTTATGACTGATCATTTATCTCATTTTGCGGGTGGTATTTATTGCACATATTACCAAAATATTCTATTTTATTTCGACGAATTGACCTTTTTATTACCACATGCCAGTGCCACATTACAGTTGTACATATATACACACAGTATATTGTACATTACTTAAAAAAATAAATAAAAAAAAACGAATCTTAAGTAAAATAACAGCTTATTTTGCACATATTAACCAAATTATTCATATTTTATTTTGATGAATTGACCCCTCTATTACCACATGCATCATTAAAAAAACAAAACCATAAAGATCACATGCAATAGCCATTAGTAAATTGACCCTGTTACTACAATGAGTGGAGAAAAATGATATTAGCATCAACCATTTGATTGTGCAGGTATTACCACTGCTAGAAAAGAAAAAAAAATAATATCTGTAATAAAAATGCTGTTCTCTTATGATGCCTAAAAAAGCTAGTTGCATTGATTTAGGGAGTATAAGGGAGGCTGTTTACTTGGCGAATGGTTTGTTGACCGAGTAAGAAAAAACTGCCTGGGATAATTTATATATATATATATATATATATATATATATATATATATATATATATATATATATATATATATATATATATATATATATATATATATATCTATAGACCTGTTACCTAATCATGCACTAATAATTAACAGAAATAGGACGTTTGCTGCATTTAAATTGATTGATTGATTGAAATAAACACAGCTTTGCCCCAATTGCTAATCACATTTATTTTTAATTTAATGTACACTTGACAACGTGAATATGCACTATTTTGTATACCACTTACACAACATACCGATTGTAATAAGGGATCTATGTAAAAACATAGGGAGTTGTCGTTTATATCCCTAATACAGGGCTGAAAACATCATCTCCACTCCATGTTGCAGCTACATAAACCTCTGCCCAGTAAAAATAAACCAAGATAGTCACTACTGCAG